>NW_005871286.1:1668562-1800775 GCF_000147115.1 Myotis lucifugus
GCACTACGTTGCGTGAGCAAGGTCGGTGGTAAAAAGAGTAAGTGTGTTAGGTAGTTTTTAGTGCTTTCTATAGATGAACTTAGTTGCCTTCATATGGATCTCTGACCGGCAGCGGCACGGCTGTGGGGAAGGTTGGTCTTCGTTTATAATAGAGAGTAACTTATATCTACGTGGCTGATCCAGTTTCCGAAGTCAGCCGGCGACTCAATAGTAGTAGGGGTAGAATCTGATTAAATGTACTTTTGAAGAAGCGACAGAGGCTCGCGTAAACGGTAGGCAGAGGGTCTGCGAAATTTGACCTCTCTATATCTTATTATTCAGATAATATATATTTAAAAAATATATATATTTTGTGTGATTCTTTCAATGAAGCGAGGGGGAGAGGGGATGGGGGAAACTGGATCTAGTTTCTCCCGGCACAACTCCCCCACGTGGGAATGCGCCCACACCGGAGGGATAAGCATCTGGCCGGGAAGTGAACCTTGGACCCCTCAGTTCTGCAGGGTAAATCTCTCTATCCAGGGAGCAAACCGGGTTAGGGGCTAAAATATTTTTTTTTTTAAAAAGATTCCCAGTATAAAGCTAGGCACAGTCTATATAGCCATCTTTCTGTTTAGCATTCTTTTTTTTTTTTTCGAGACTTCAATCACATAAAATTTTTTTTCTATTTATTTATTTATTTATTTATTTAATTGTTTAAGGTATTACAAATAGTAGTTCATATTTCTCCCCCCCCCCATTGACCTCCTCCCGGCCTCCCCTACCCCCCAGCACTTGCCTCACCACCCCCCGCCCAGTGTCTTGTGCCTATTGGTTGTGCTTATATGCATGCATATAAGTTCTTCAGTTGATTTCTTACCCCCCACCCCAACTCTCCCCTGCCTTCCCGCTGTAGTTTGACAGTCTGTTCGATGCTTCTTTGCCTCTATCTATTTTTGTTCAACTGTTTATAATGTTCTTTATATTCCACAAATAAGTGAGATCATGGGGTATTTATCTTTCACTGACTGGCTTATTTCACTTAGCATAATGCTCATCTTAATTGCCAGGTGGATTCCCCAAACCCTCCCTCACCATCCTGAATGTCAGCACCCATGTCTTCTTTTTCTGATATAAATTTTGTCATCAACAGAACAATAAAACTATGATTTCATTATTATTGGCTCCTCTGCTTTTTTAAAAATCAGATTCTAATCCTTCCTAGGCTCCATATTCCTGACCATTTAAGATCCCGTCCTAGATTTTGACCCATCAAATGTTTTGATGAGTAAAAATAGGCCTTAACTTACAAACAATCAAACAAATAAAAAACCTGTGTGACCAATGAAACCTGTTGCAATGGATTGAATGTTTATGTCACCTCAAGATTCATATGTTGAAATCTTAACCCCCAAAGTGATCATATTAGGTATCAGGCAGCTACCTCATGAGTGAAATCAATGTTCTTATGAAAGTGACCCTAGGAAGACCCTTCCCCCTTCCACCTGTAAAGTCACATAGAAAAGACAGTTGTCTAAGATGTGGGCTCTCACCAGACACTGGATCTACCACACCTTGATCTTGGACTTCCAGCTTCCAGAACTGTGAGAAATAAATTTCTGTTGCTGATAAGCTACCTAGTCTGTGGTATTTTTATTATAGCAGCCCAAATGGACTAATACACCCATCTTTCTGAAAATTTACTGAATTCCAATTTACCTCCACAGAGTATGGTTTGGGGGGAGGATTAAAAGGATCAGGTAAATCTTATGTGACCTGTTCCCTACTACTGGTATAAATAGCATTATTCATTACTAAGACTATTCCCTCTGAAAAATCATTCTTACCCTTTATTTTTGAGATCTGATATCTTCATCTTTGAATAGATTATATGACCCTGGCTAACTCCAAAGTTCAAAGAACCTGAACTAAAGTCTGTCCTTCTCATTAATAAATACAGCAATAACAGCAACTAAAAACATCAATTGTGAATGATTCCTCAAAGATAGCCAACAATACTTTCACCTCTTCAGTTCTAATTGAGTTTAGATTTCTGCATGTGTTCCTGCCTTGATGGTTTATGATCAGATATCACACACACACACACACACACACACACACACACACAAAATTATGATTTCCATGTCACTCTTCAGGTCACAAATCCAGATAAAGAGTGGATTGAGAAAACTAGCCCTAAAAATAAAATAACAACGACAATGATGATAATAATGATGAAAGTTTCAAAATTTCAACTGGGAGAAATAAAAATGTGTGTGCTTAGACTCTCCTAGCATAGCCTGCCAGTTGCAGAGCAGTCTGTGGCATAGGCACACATGCTGTCAGTTCCAATTACCTCGCTGGGCCTTGTTTTTGTTCCTTCAGGCCCTCTGCTGTCTGGCATCAGTGCCCTACATCAGCTAAGATGCTAGCCAGCTGAAGATTGAGAGGCAGGCCTTGCACTTGAGCCTGGGAACTGTCACTCCGTGTCTCTTTAGACTTGTGACAGGTATGCCTTTCCAATGGGCTGTCAGTTTGATTCCTGACTTGCCAAAGCAGCTGTATATACAGAGGTCTAAAAAATCATAGAGAAGAACCTGATCTAGTCCAGCAAGTATAACAAAAAACAGCCACTGTCTTAGAAAAAAGAAAGAAAAGTGTAGTGACAATTAAGTGTCAACATTAATTAACTCACTTTGTGACCAATAACTATGATGAAAAAAAAGCAGTCACCATCCAAACACACAAATTAACACTATAAATGACCCATGCAGCAAGAAACTTGAAATTAATTCTACTGACTGAATTAATGGTTGATAAAACACATTGAGTTAGTAGGTTCCTTTGGCTTCCATCACATTTCATACTATTAAAAAATAAAGCTATAATTGGTCCCAACTCATCCTGTGAGTTGCAAAGCCAAGAATTTTTTTGTTGTCCATGACATTTTCCCAGGATTAACATCCTTCTTACTTCAATTAGAGAGACATTTAAAACACCAACCCAAAGAATAGCATCTGAACATATTATTCTTTACTATTTTAATGTCAGGGGTGAAGAGCAAAAAGTCTATTTCACTATAACTATAAAGCTTTTTAAGACTCTGAGAGAAAAGTAGATAAATTCTCTTCTTTGGGCAGGGCAGTGATGAAAGTATGGCCCTTCACTCAACAAAGTCTGATATCACCATTGCTTTGTTTCTCTGACCCACCCACCAAAGGAGTTATTTCTTCAGTCTCCTCTCCCCAAATGGACATCAGGGCTCCCATTTCTCAACCCTGAGTAATTTTCCACCCCACAATATTAGATGAGTCTGAAAATGCACAGAAAGAAACATGCCCTCCCATAAGAAATCGACAGTGATTCTATGCAGGTACGTCTGGAGTGATGGCTCCAAATTATCAGGAAAGAGTAACGCTGGAGACTATGCAGCCTCAAGAGTCTCCAGCAGAAGCTGTCTGACTGCCAACATCATGGTGTAGGACCTCTCCCTTCCTCTCTGAAACCAAGAAGCCAGGTTGAGAGATTTGTAGTTCGTTTTGACTTGTGATGGTTTCCACTATAACAATTTGTATCCTTGCTGGTGACGTTAGGCTAATTATATTTAACCTCTCCCTGACTCAGTTTCCTCATCTATAAAAAGAGGATAAGTGCCCAGCCGGTGAGACTCAGTGCTTGAGCATTGTCCCATGAACACAAGAAGTCACGGTTCAATTCCTAGTAGGGGGTGTGCAGGAGGCAGCCAATCAGGCATTGATGTTTCTATCTCTCTCTCCCTCTTCTTTCCTCTCTCTGAAATCAATAAAAACTTATTTTTAAAGAATAAGAGGATAAGTAATAATATCTGCATTAATATTTGTAAATCACTTATAACAGAGGCAGGTAAGCAGTACGTATTAGCTCTTTTTAAAAATCTGACAACACAGCCTGGCCAATGTGTCTCAGTGGTTGAGCGTGACCCATGAACCAGAAGATCATGGTTCTATTCTCAGTCAGGGCACATGCCTGGGTTGCAGGCTCGATCCCCAGTGTGGGGCATGCAGGAGGCAGCTGATCAATGATTCTCTCTCATCGTTGATGTTTCTATCTCTCTCCCTCTCCCTTCCTCTCTGAAATCAATAAAAATATATTTTAAAAATTATAAATGTAAAAATCTGACAACACAGAACTGCCTTAATCTTCTCTTTCTTTAATAAATATTTACTTCTTCCTGTAAATAAATTCCTATCATTCCATTTCCTTGTAACTGCCCTCTTTTCTCTTTGATCTTAATTATGTTGTTTTATTCCTTATACCTTTAAATAATATACTTTTATAGTGCTATGTAATATATTTACATTTATCACTTCAGTTACCAGCTTTAAATAATACACAATTACATCTGATACAAAAGAAACTTGGAAAATATCTATGGGATAATTTCAGACACACTGGGGCCACTGTTAAGTAGACTTCGGTCAACATTCTACCACTCAATGTGCATATGGTCTAACTTTGAGCAAAGTACCATACTGGCATTCTGGGTCCTTCAGGGCATAGTATTACCTCAGAGCTGGCATCTAATAATATCTTAATGATCTGAGTACCTGGGCATATTTATCCTGTAGAATTTTCACAATAGCTACTATTCTAGGTATCCATGGCTGTGTAACAAATAATCCCCAAATTTAGAAGCTTAAAAAAACAGTAAGTATCATCACTCCCATTCTATACTTTAAATGGGCGCTAGTGGGTAGTTTTTGCTTAGAGTCTCTCATACATTGTAGTCAGATAGGGTTAGGGCAGAGTCATCTAAAAGATGACTAAGTGAACATCCACGATGGCTTTTTCATTCATAGGCCTGACACTTTTCCTTTGTGTGTTGTGTGGGTTTCATAGCATAGTGGTCTTAGCGTAGTCACATTCTTATACAATGGCTGGCTTCCAAGAGGCAAGAACTGAAGCTGCTAGACCATTTAAGAACTGTACCTGGAAATGACACAGGGAAACGTTTACCATATTCTATTAATCAAAGCAGTCACAGAACCCACCAGATTCAAGGGAACCAAGAAATAAACTCCATTTCTTAATAGGGGGGTGTTCTTGAGACAGCATGGAGAGACCTGGAGAATATTATGCTAAGGGAAATAAGCCAGTCAGAGAAAGACACATATCACATGATCTCACTCATATGCGGAATCTAATGAACAAAATAAACTGATTAACAAAAAAGATCCAGAGACATTGAAGCATGTAAGAAACTGATGTATTTAAGAGGGAAAAGGGGGATGGGAGTGGGAAGAGATTAACCAATGAACTTATATATGCATAGCCTATGGACAGACAATACTACAGGGAAGGCCAGGGGAGCTAGGCGGAGGCAGTCAATGGAGGAAGGTGGTAAGGGGACATCTGTAATACTTTCAACAATAAAGATGACTTTTTACAAGTAGGGGAGTGTTTTGTTAGTGGAGGAGAAGTCTCTGGATGAGGGAGGTCACATTGCTAAAGGTCACGTAAGTTGAGAGATCGGCCACCCCATGACATTTGTAGTATCAAGCCTCTCCTTCATTCTAGGGGCTTTCGTTTTATGAAATTCCTCAGGAATATGAATGGACAAAGAGGCTATGACTTTTTTAGAGATGAAAGTCAAGCCTCAGATCACCATATCTAAGGAGTTTTTAATCATACAAATAGAATCTTAGTGGGTTGCCATTTCTCAGAATAATAAAATAGAAAATCCTTTGGCAAGATTAAGAATAAAAGATAAAAGACACATCAATGTTAGGAATAAAAAAGGAGAATGACAGTGTGGAAATTTTTTAAATCACAAAGGGAATGCTAAAAATATTTTCTGCCAGTAAATTTGAAAACTCAGACAAAATAGAAAATTAACTAGAAAATTATAACTTACAATTGCTAACAATAATAAATAGAAAAACTTAATAGCACTATAACTATTTGCCAAATAGAATCAGTAATTAAAAATCTTCACTATTATCTCCCTTAAACCTTTCATTTTACAATGAAGTTTTACTACAACTTCAAGGAACAGCTAATTTTACTATTACGCAAAGTGTTACAAAGAAGTGGGGAAAAAAAGTGCCTAACTTATTTCATAAAACTAAAAACCTTGATATCAACAATGTATAAAGCAATTCAATAAAAGAAAATTATAGACAAATCTCATTTTTAAATATAGATGTAAGGATCTTGAACAGAATATTAGAAAACAATACAAATAATTTCATAAAAAGCAATATATCATGACTAAACATTGTTACAGAAATACATGGACTATAAAACTTTAATAATTGTATTAATTTAAAATTGTACTAAGGTAATTTTCTACATGTAATTCAAAGGAAAGCAATATAACAAGATATTTTAAAATGTTAATAGTATGCTTTACCCAGGAAGCTCAGTTGGTTAGAGCATCGTCCAGATATGCAAGGTTGTAGATTTGATCCCTAGCAAGAGCACATACAAGAAGCAACCAATGAATGTATAAATGAGTGGAACAACAAATTAATATTTCTCTCT
The DNA here is from genome assembly GCF_000147115.1 of Myotis lucifugus. Lineage (NCBI taxonomy): Eukaryota > Metazoa > Chordata > Mammalia > Chiroptera > Vespertilionidae > Myotis > Myotis lucifugus. The sequence goes on from NW_005871286.1 coordinate 1,675,064, forward strand.
TCCTTTCTCTCTCTTTCTAAAAGAAATCAATCAATAAATAAAAAACCCCGCCTCCATTGTGGGTGCCGCCATCTTTGTGACAATTTGCATATTCCCTCTTTATTAGATAGGCTATTTAAAAATTTACAAAAGTATGCAAAGGAAGGCAAAATTCATTGTGAATCCCTTAACATTTAGGTGAACTTTCACATGGTATACAATTTTATATTCACAAGATCATACTGAAAAAGTATAGCCACTAAAAATTTTAAAAACACACAAAAGATGTTAATAGTAAATACATTTGGGTTACAGGATAGGGAGTGTTCTTTGTTTTCTTGAATAGCATTCTCTGAATTTTCCATATTTTCTACAATGAGAACATATTTCTTTCATAACTAGACAAAATATTTTTAAAGCAAAGATAAAATTCTTTTTAATACTGAAGTCACCAAAGGTCTGCTTCATCTAAATTAATCTTCATTTAGACATCCTCTAATCCGAATCAAATCTCTATATATTAAAAACTACATAACTTTAATAATAGAGCATTTCATTTACTATATCAAAATTTATATGTACAGAATAAGCATCCTTTTTTGCCTTTACCCTTCATTCATGGATAGTTTATGGATGTCTGTCACCATCCTTATTACAAAAAAAAGTCATTTCCTATAAATTTCATATTCCTGATACAATCCTAGAAGAGGTACAGAGGATATCTAGATGTACTTCTTAGGAAACCCATGTTAAGGACACCACAACAGATCTCTAACCTCCCTGATTTGGTGGTTCATGTCTAAAAGCATCTGATTTAAAACCTGAACTGATCTGCAGAGCTCTTGTAATTTATCTTTTACCATGATTACAATTTCTAATCTAACCAGCAGCAGTTCAAATTGAACTCTGATCCAAATGATCAATATCTATGCATGACCCATTAGATGTGCGAATATTAAATCGTTTTGGATAAGGGCTGTCCAAATGAAAAGCATATAATTACCATCTATTAACATATGTTGAAGTAAATAACACAAAAATGCAAAATGTGTCACATATAATCTATCAGAATTCCAGTGACTATGATGTTAAGGTTAAATCTAATATTTTCAATGGATTAAGTACCAAATTATGATTTATGTCTTTAATAATTTATTATTAATCATGTTGGCCTTGGGACACAAAATGTATAACTTTGTGAATAAAATACATTTAATTTATGATTCCATTATTTTGGGAGTGGAGGGTGAAGGGGGGAGTCTCCTTAACATAAAAGTTTCCCTACCTACTTGTAGGAAGTAGACATGGTCAATGAGTAAAAGTACAATTAAATCAATTTGATAGGAAAATAATTCCAAGTATGTATCTTACTTTTCATATTTTCTCTGCCAGTAAAAAGACTACAAGAAATAAAAGCATAAAATCATATACAGAGTAGAAATGAGTCCAGTCCTCTACCCTGAGAGTCAGAGAGAATAGCAGCAATGAAGTTCTCCAATCACCACATGCTCACTCCTTCTAATATTTTAAAATGCATTCTTTGGATATTTTTCTTTATGAAAAAAACAAAATCCCTGGTGTTACAAGGTCACCCTGTAACCTTCTATGGCATATTTCCTAGATTCTCTTGCAGTCAATTTAGAGTTTTGTGTCTGCACCCAAGACAGTAGAGTGTAAAAAGATGATGTAATTTACTTCCAGATCTGTCCTTCAAAGCATCTCATGCGCTCCTCCAGGCACCTCCTCATTGCTATGGTTCCAAGTTCTAAGTGCCATAGCTGCAAGATGCTGGAGAGTCACCCAGCTTGATGGACTTTGCATGAGCCAAAAATAAACTTTCATTATAGTGAGTCCCTGGGTTTGCTTGTGACCACATCATAGCCTAGCCTGTTCAAGTTCATTTCAGGTATGAGCACAGTGAAAAAAAACGTCCAATATTCATTCTCATCACCCCACTCCAACCCCACTGCCAGGCTCTTCTTTTCACTCAGCACCACTGTAATTCAGCATCAGCATCTGGTCCTCCTAGTCCCTAGGTGGCTTTCCTCCCTCCTCACTTGCACAGATTTAGTCTCTAGTCCTTACTGAATTGTACTGTTATCTTTCTGTTTTCTCAGGACCCCAAATTTTAGCTCTCAAACCCATTACCTCTCTTGGACCAGAAGAAGTGGATTTGGACGAGCTGTTCTTACTAGTAGATGTCTGTGCATCTCCCTTTGTGGAAAGAAGAATTCCTTCCCCACCACCACAAACACACACCTCCGCCCTGAAGATACCATCTTTCGAGAAGTGTTGTGTCTGTTTTTAACTTGGGCAGGACCTGAGAGTCAGGAGTCACGTCTTCTGCTTCTATCAGCCTTGTTGGGAAAGAGAGTATGGAGCTAAGGCTATTATTTAGTCACTGCCTGGGCTTCGCCTGTGCTTGTTTCATTGGTGAAAGTGTTTCTAATAAAGCCTATTAAAAACACATAGAGATCTAAATAACACCCGCCCTCCAGTCCCCATTTCAGTGCTTTAACTTTCTGAGTAATTGAAGAGACTTTCCCATTTTCTTTGCATTAGGGCTCCTTTCACTAACCTTTTTCTGAGTGATCATTTGATGAGCTCTCCCCCACTTTCTTTTCATTACCGCTTCACTTTAAAAAAAATCATTTTACACAGGAACTATTTCAACAAAACTGTCATGTAGAACTAGAGTCTTTGTTTGAAACAAGATAAAGATTAGCCTGGCCTTTCTTACATCAATTAATCAATATGGTTACACCACAGATTTACCTTTTAACCTTGGTGTTTCCACAGTGCAATATTAAAGCATGATTTGTGAGGCTGCCCCATATAGGGTTAAGAACAACCCTCTGTCTATGCCCTTTGATAGTGTCAGAGCATTAGCACAACGCAGGGAGGAAAGGAGGCTTTTATTGTCTTCACGGAAAATGGCTTTGTAACTCTAAGATTGGAGCAGTAATAGTGGCAAAGCCAGCTGATTGAAATTAACTGCTGGGCTCAGTTTGCACATTTATGCTTCTGGAAAGGTCCTTGTTGGGGAATGCTCTGAAAGATGCAATCATTTGATCTAAATTTCACATAGGGATCCTGTATCTTCTGTTGCGGGTATCAATACCCTCTTCCCCATCGGTGAAGTTTATCCCCAAGAGAAGCAAGAAGGGTCTACTCCACTCTCTCCTCAACTTCCAACTGCCACTTCCCTTTCTGCTCTAGCCTATTTCACAGGTGAGGGATTTAGAGAGGTGAAGATGCTAAAGTGTCTCCAAAATGATCATTTCTTTCACTTCGATCATCACTTTGTATGAGAATGGCAGAGAACACCACAACCATGTCCTTGTGAGGTCTTCATAGACGGAAAGATTTCGCCACCAGACCACAATGTCGCTGTTTGTCCAATAGAAGAATTGTAGCATCTTTTTTAAGATGTAAACGATCCCATCTGTTTTACAAGAGAGGAAACTAAGCCCCAGAAAATGGCATGTTTTGATCCAGGTTCCGCAGATTCCTAGTGATATATTCAGACTTTAGAAACCATTGCAATTTCTCCCCCACAGGCCAAGCTGCTACATTAGTTCTTTAAAATGCATGTAATTCTGTGATGATATGTGCACACTTACCATTTCCCCAGAAGTCATAATAAAACTCCTGGTGGAGGTTGTACATTTCCTTGGGGCTTGCTTGGCAGTGCTCAGTTTTCGCCTGGCATCAAATATACCATCTTGCCTGGTCAATGTCAGTCAGTGGTTGAGAGTCGACCTATGAACCAGGAGGTCACAGTCAGGGCATATGCCTGGGTTGCGGGCTTGATCCCCAGCGTGGGGCATGCAGGAGGCAGTGGATCAATGATTCTCTCTCATCATTGATGTTTCTATCTCTCTCTCCCTCCCCCCTCCTCTCTGAAATCATTATATATAATCTTGTTCAGAAGAAAATTCAAATTACAGCTCTTCCACTTACGAGCTGTGTGGCCCTTGGCGAGATAGTCGATCTCTCTTTGCCTTCATGTTCTCTTCAACAAAATAAATAACTACCTCATGGGAATGTTTGGAGACCTGAAGAATCAACACATGCAAAGCACTTACGACAGTACCTGGCACATAATAAGCACCATATACGTGTTAGCTCATTATTCCTTCCACTCCTGTCTCAGAGTCTTCAGCGAACCTAGGGCATCACTCTGAAGCTTTATGACATTTGGTTCCTTCATAAATACTGTTTAATTCTCAGCTCCCTGACAGTGAACGTATTGTAGAATTTCTTCCATTTATTTTGAACATTCACTTAGGGGGCATTTTGAAGAGGTGCCTTTATCTATAATAATAAAAGGTTGATAGAGCATCGGCCTGCGGACTCAAGGGTCCCAGGTTCGATTCCGGTCAAGGGCATGTACCTTAGTTGCGGGCACATACCCAGTTGGGAGTGTGCAGGAGGCAGCTGATCGATGTTTCTCTCTCATCGATGTTTCTAACTCTCTATCCCTCTCCCTTCCTCTCTGTAAAAAATCAATAAAATATATATATATTTTTTTAAAAAAGGGTAATATGCTAATTAGACCGGATGTCTTCTGGAAGTCATCCCAGATGTCCTTCCTGACGAAGCTGGGGCCAGAAGCCAGCCCAGTTCCAGGTGCCAGAGGGAAGCCAGTGCCAACAACCGGGGGAAGGAAGGCCTACTCTTGCATGAATTTTCGTGCATCAGGTCTCTAGTATACATATAATAAAACAAGTGATCTATATCTATTGGCACACTCATATCCTGATCCTCTTGGGTGATTCACAAAGAATTAAGCTCTCTCATTCCCAGGACATGGTGCCAAAGGTTGCTGAATGAATATCACTTTGCTTTTAACCTCTAAAGTACACCAAGCACCACGGAATGCCAAGATCAAGTACTCTGTGATCAGTGCACAAAGTGAATCTTATTACGGATTCTGTAATGTTCACAATGGCAACTCAATCCTTAAGTTTCCTTTCAATAACAGAACAGTACCTTTCTCTTGGACCTGGTTTGACCAGTCATTAAAATGTATCTGGTTTAGTCAAGGATGCTCTTAGAAAATGTGAGATCCCAGGCAGTAATCACAGATTTAACTTGACTAGCTTTAGTTCCTCACATTTAGCTAAATGAAACTTCCTATTTTATAGAAAGTCGCTTTAATAGTATGTGCCTCTTAATAAATAAAGTGCTACTGATACAAATATAAATTAATTGTTGCCATGAAATTTAAAAGTATATGATGATTTAAATAATACAGAGGAAGGGTAAAATTAAGTGGAAAGTCATGTGAAGTCAAACATAGAGTTGCTCAGTTTCCAAATTGAGGGCAACTGTTTAAGAAAGTAGCAGACCCTAAATACATTATCTTCTGACTGGTGCCTGGTTGTCATTATTTTTCAGCATCTACTGATGCTGTGTGTGTGTTTGTGTGTGTGTAACCCAGATTGCACAGCATAATCGCTTGGTAAACTGGTTTAGAGTGGATGGAAAGACAACACTACTCCAGAGCTTTTGCTATTTTGTGTAGGGAATTATGAAAAGAATTTTGTTCAAAACAAAGCAGTATCTGTCTTTTGTTTAAGAAGGTTTTTTAATGTAATATATACATGAAAATATATTAATAAGAGGTCAGACTATCAATTCTGTTCAATATCCCCTAAAACAAACCTATGGAGCATATTTTGCAGAATTTTCCCTGTTATCTCACTGAGGCCTGAGGAGACATCAGCATTACATCCTGGCTACTCTGGCACCAACCACAGACAAACAAAGACTGAATAAGACTGAAGTCCAAGCTGGATACAAAAGTCAAGTGACACCCGAGCTTAGCTGTCATAACCTTCTCCTGGCCTCTGTTTTTTAGTCTAGAGAAGTGTTGGTCAGTCTCAGGACAAGATTACCTTTAGCAGATGAGTTCTGAGAACAATGAGCTTGAGCATTAAAATAAAATTCAAGGATGTTCTTATACTGTTAATCCATGGTTTTCTGCCAAATAGTGTCTCAAAGGCTTCCTTGGGGATTTATTCTGTTTTAGAAGGATGGCAGATATAAATATTTAAGTACCACGAGATTTAGTATTTGACCTAAGGAAGTTTACATTTTGTTTTGATAGTAGTTTTAGAAATGTGATTATTTTATGGAATAGATAGACACAGGAATGCAAAGAAAAACAATAAAGTCACCTCTTTTTTTTGGTCTAATGGAGTTCTCAAAGATTAAAAAGCATGATAACTATTAATGTGGGAGTGTGGAAATGGGCATTCTCATACATAGCTGGAGGGAGTGTAAATTGGTCCTTTCTTTAAGGGAGGGAATTTGGCAATATATATGAAGAGCCAGAGAAGTGTATAAACACCAACACATACTTTCCACTTCTAGGGAACTATCCTAATGATATCATTGGTCAGGGCACAAAGATGTATACACAAGAGTCTAAGTTTATAAAAAAAAAATCAGAAACAACATAAGTATCCAATAAAAAGTGTTATTTTAATCAGATATTTTTATACAATGGAATGCTATGTTGCTGATAGAAACGATTATGTAGATGTACATTTACAAATTTGGAAAGATATTGTTTAGTGATTATTAATTTATGACAGCACATTTTAGAGTAAATTATAATGATCCTATCTAATAATACAGAAACATGGTAATTAGCAGTACCTCCGCTACCCTTCCTATTGGCTAATCAGGGCGATATGCAAATTAACTGCCAACCAAGATGGCAGCCGGCAGCCAGGCAGCTTGAAGCTAACAGGAGGCTTGCTTGCTCCAGTGACGGAGGAATCTAATGTTCCCCACCTGCCTTGCCGGCCTCTGAGCTTTCAGTTTAAGAAACATTGTTGCAAATATAGAAGCTAAACAAACTCCAGAAACCTGCTTTCAGCCAGCCAGGCCTCAGAGCTGGAGTTGAAACAGTGTTTCGATTATAGAACCCAAACAAACCAGATACCTGCTTTCAGCAGCTGAGGTCTCAGAGCTGGAGCCGAGCCTCAGAGAGAAAGCCGGCTCTCAGTTCCAGTGACAGCCATAGAAGGTAAATAAATCCAAGAATAAATAAAAAAAGAAAAAAGGAGAGGTTTGGAGCTTCAGTCGCCCGCCAGCCTGAAAACAGCCCTCAGCCCCTCACCCAGACTGGCCAGGCACCCCAGTGGGGACCCCTACCCTGAAGGGGGTGTGACCAGCGGCAAACAGCCATCATCCCCTCATCCAGGCTGGCCAGGCACCCCAGTGGGGACCCCCACCCTGATCCAGGACACCCTTCAGGACAAACCAGCCGGCCCCCACCAGTGCACCAGGCCTCTATCCTATATAGTAAAAAGGGTAATATGCCTCCCAGCACCGGGATCAGCGGAGCAGTGAGGCCTCCCAGCACCGGGATCAGCGGAGCAGCGAGGCCTCACTGCCCCTGTGTCAAGCAGAGCTGCGAGGCCTCCCGGCACCGGGATCAGCGGAGCCACGAGGCCTCCTGGCCCCTGGAGCAGTGTGACAGGGGGCAGAGTCCAAACCCCCTGATCGCCCTGCAGCTCTGTGTGTGACAGGGGAAGGCGCCCCAACCCCCTGATCGGCCCTGCTCTGTGCCTGATGGGGGGAGCTCCCCAACCCCCTGATCGGCCCTGCTCTGTGTGTGACAGGGTAGAGCCGCAACCTCCCCATTGGCCCTGCCCTGAGTGTGACAGGGGGGAATGCCCCAACCCCCTGATCGGCCCTGCTCTGTGGGTGACAGGGGGCGGTGCCCCAACCCCCTGATCCGCCCTGCTCTGTGTATGACAGGAGAGGCGGTGCCCCAACTCCCCTCATCAGCCCTGCTCTGTGGGTGACAGGGAGCGGCGCCCCAACCCCCTGATCAGCCCTGCTCTGTGTGTGACAGGGGGGCAGCGCCCCAACCCCCTGATCGGCCCCCTCTGTATGTGACAGGGGGTGGCGCGGCAACATCCCCATCGACCCTGCCTTGAGTGTGACAGGGGGTGGCGCCCCAACCCCCCAATCGGCCCTGCTCTGAGCCCGACCAGGGGCTGCACCTAGGGATTGGGCCTGCCCTCTGCCACCCTGGAGCGGGCCTAAGCCAGCATGTCGTTATCTCCCGAGGGGTCCCAGACTGTGAGAGGGCACAAGTGGGGCTGAGGGACACCCCCCCCCCCCGTCAGTGCACAAATTTTTGTGCACCGGGCCTCTAGTACTTCTATAAGAGAAAAAAACATAGTATATGGATAGGTATGAACTAAAGATATATACCAAAATGTTACCTGTAACTGTCTTTGAATATTGAGTTGTCAGGCAATTCACATTTATTTATATGTCCTAATGTTTCTACAATTAATATGTATTACTTGAATATATACTTTTAAAAAATAAAAAAGGGATATGTTTTGAAGGGAATTAATGGTGTTTGCAGATATAATGATGTCATTATAAGTATTTCAATTTACTGGAATTGTCTCAATCTATCTGATTTGTACATCATCCTCACAAACTTTTTAAACAAAGACTCTACTTTGGAGAAGGTATAACTTCAGGGAGAAGAAGGCAAGAGGGATGAAGAAAAGAGAGGGGCGGTGATTGAATTTAATGCAATAGTGCTTTGCAGGTCTAAGATGACTCCCGGTTGCTACTCTTGGGTTTGTTTAAAATTGTAAAAACCACTTTTCTCTCTTAAATTTCAAAATTTTTACCTGTAAATTGAAAGTCAATAATATTCACAGGATTGTTTGTGAGGATTAAGTAAGATGCGTAAGTCAATTTGCCTTGCTCATAAGGGGCATGAGGTAGCCCTGGCCAGTGAGGCTCTATTGGTTGAGCATCATCCCATTCACTAAAAGGTCAACAGTGGGGTTCCCTGTCAGAGCACATGTCCAGGCTGCAGGTTTGATCCCAGTCCCAGTCAAGGTGTGTACAGGAGGCAACAGATCGATGTTTCTTTCTCTCCCTTTTTCTTTCCCTTCCTTTCTCCCTAAAATCAATAACAATATATTAAAAATAAATAAATAGGTTGGTGTTGCTCAGTGGTTGAGCGTGAACCTATGAACTAGGAGATCAGTTTTATTCCTGGTCAGGGCATAGGCCCATGGTTACAGGCTCAATCCCCAGGAAATAATAAATAAGTAAGTAAATAAATAAATAAATAAATAAATAGAAAGTGTATATGGTAAATGCCTATTGAGTGGGTAATATGTACTAGACACAGAGCTACAAGTTTTAGGTACATTATTACACTTGTCACAACAACCCATCAAATAGGTATTTTATCTCCATTTTGTAGATAAGGAAAATATTACTCAGCCACACAAAACAGAATGAAATCTTACTAATTGGGACATCATGAATGGACCTAGTAAGTATGATGCTAAGTTAAATAAGTCAAAAAGAGAGACAAATACCACGTGGAATAAAAAAAAAAAAAATAAATGAACAGACATGACAGAAACAAGCTCACAGACACAGAGATCAAGTGATGGTTGCCAGAGGGGAGGGGGTTGAGTGGCTGGGTAGGAAAGATGAAGGGACTAAAAAGTACAAAGTGGCAGTTACAAAATAGTCATGGGGATGTAAAGTACAGAATAGGGAATATAGTCAATAATATCATAATAACTATGTATTGTGTTAGGTTGGTAATACATTTAGGGGGGAACACTTCATAAGTTAAGCAATTGTCTAACCCAGTGGTTCTCAACCTTCTGGCCTTTTAAATACAGTTCCTCATGTTGTGACCCAACCATACAATTATTTTCGTTGCTACTTCATAACTGTAATGTTGCTACTGTTATGAATCGTAATGTAAACATCTGATATGCAGAATGGTCTTAGGCAACCCCTGTGAAAGGGTCGTTCAACCGCCAAAGGGGTCGCGACCCACAGGTTGAGAACGACTGGTATGCTATGCACCTGAAACTAATATAATATTGAATGCTACCTATAAATGAAAAATTAAAAAAAATTAATAAAAATTTTAAAATATTTTTTAAAGACCACTGAAACACTAAAAACAATAGTAAAGATAGAAAGAAGGTTGCCTTTTCACTTATGAAAGAAAGGAATCTACACACAAGTACTCAAAGAGAAAACCCTTCTTTGCCCCAAAGCCAGATCTCCTCTGTGAGGAGAAAAGGATTCTCCAGGAAATTTCAATATGCTCAGATGCCTGGAACCCGGTGTCAATGGCTTCTTCCAGACTAATCACTTGAGAAGAGATTGTCTAAATTGAGCATCAGGGGGCTATGAAATCCCTTAGATCATACAATTTCATACAACAAAATAAACACGAGGCAAAGAGCTCTGTAAGTACCTAGATTAAGTCTTGCAACAATTGGCAAATCACTAATAACAGGCCTTTTGTCCCTTTTGCAAGCGGTCAAAAATAATGAATAATAAATAGAATGCTATGCCAAGTCGACTAACAGCAAGTTCACGTGAAATCATTTAAGTCAGAAGAAAATGATGCTTGAAAAGGTCCCTGATGAGATTTAGCTTTTTTTTCCCTAAGAGACTCTAGATAGCATTCTGCTGCCGCATTTTAAAAACCACTTTCCAAAATTGGGCACCCTCATTATCATGCATTACATTGGCACTTTCCACTTAGGTTGCTTTGAAAAAGAATGGCACCCCAGTTGTGTTTTTTACATTAAATGCACCTTCTCTCACATTTGAGCTCTCCCTTTGTGACAGTAATCTTATTTCACAGCAACTACAGTTCTTTGTCTCCATTTTACTGAATGTGTGGTTTTCAAATTATGCAGAGACCGCCACTTTTGGTTCATTAAACATTGAACACACAGCCAGCAGCACTATAACTCTTGCCAGAAAGAAGTTTATCTGACAAATATATTTTCTCCATAAGGCATAGCACTGCCTTCTTGCACCTTGAAACATTAGACAAAACTTTAGCAGTATGCTTGGCGGCCATTTCAAACAGTGAAATCACCAGTACAAAGCATAACAATGTGAAAAACATGGCACCAAATAGAATGTGAAAAGGACACTTGTTTACAGGATAAGAGCTAAAAAAAAGAAGGCAGAGTATTGCCTTGTTGGACCTCACCTGGGATTGTATGCTGGGCAGCATCAAATGTGTTGCTGTTCTGTGCATGTCTGCCAATGATTGTGAAAGAGCTGAGAGTATTGATTTGGAGGTTACAAAAAAGGTTACTGGTTAGGCGAATCCACACATGCAGAATTGATGAGTAATGAGAATTAGCTGCATGTAAGCAAGGTTTCATATAATTCCCCATGACATATGGACTGCACCAGGTCCACCTATCATTCCTTTTTCAATGACTGATCTGGATCCATGCATTTTACACACAGGTTCCTGAATATTGGGAGAGCACATGAGCATGAAAATAAACTATAGTTTAAAATAAAAGAAAATGTCAACAAGATTCCTAAAACAAGTAGCTCAGGAATACCTATTAGTAAAAATAATTTGAAAAATAATTAAAAGGATACATACATTAAAGTTTACTTTTATATGAAAGTTCATGGCATATGTGAGGTTTGCTTGTTACTGTATTAACTTTTAAAAAACACAAACATTACCTTCTGCTCATCTCTGCTCTGTGTTTTAAAAGATACTTTTGTGCTCTAAGAAAGCCATGTCCACAAGTAATCCCCAGGTGTGGCATTCTTTCTTAGAGTAACTGAAGCAGGTTCTGATTAATAGTTGATTTTGGTGACATGAGAAAGCAGAAACAACTGAGTGCCTTTAACCTTGGTCCCCCAAACAATGCGTTATTATACCAGTTTGCTGCACTCTCAACCAGAACAAGCTTGCCATTATAAGTTCCAGAAACCTGACCATGAGCCCATACTAACAAAGGGCAATGCAAAGATGAAATCTCTCACTCCAGGGGTCTCTAATCTCAGCAGATGGAGGAATCTTGAGTACAGACATAGGTAGAAATAAATTTTAAATTTCTCTTGGGTCACATTTCTCTTCTGACCCCACCCTCACCCCCTCCACTTCTATCCCATTTCTCTTCTACTCTCTAGTTAAGTTTATGAGAGCAGAAGCACACGAGCGCGCACACACACACCGCACATACACACGCTAGTCATGTAGCATCGAGGACCTCACTGTCACCAGTTTTACCTTCTGAAATCCTACCTGTCATTCAGACCTAGCTGCCTCTGTAAAGCCTCTTTTATTCCTTAGCAATGCATAATATCTTCCTACCCTGACCACTTTAGTCTCTACATTGTTGACCTGACTTAGTAAATATTTTTGTACTTGCCTCAAACAAAATACAGAATAGCAAGACTGTAGAAGGCAGGGCTAGTATCTCTCAATGCATCCAGATATGTCTCAGAGGTGTGGTATACCTCACTGTTGTATCTTAATTCCTAGCATAATGCCAATTGTGGACAAAGTGGTCAACAAAGATCTTTTGGATAAAAGTATGAGCCAATGAACAAGAATGAGCGTAGTATGGTTATTCAGAAGATATAAACATGGGCAATTATAAAGACCAAAACTGTCATCTGATATAATTTGGCTATATTTACAGCATCCAGGCTGGGCTCATGTTTATAATCAAATTTCAATTGATGTGAACCTGAGTTCATTCATTCAACATGTATTCAATCAATATTTACTGAGCATGTGGTCTGGGCAAGGCTCTATGGTAGGAGTCAGGACACAGTAATGAACAAAATAGGTATCAAGGTTCTTGCTTAAAATGTGGAGATGAGCATGGAAAAATGCTTCAACCAATGAGTGCCAATGAATTCGAACAATGTTCTTTGGGCTACTCAAGAAATATTTTGATAAAACAGCCAGGAAATAAGTATCATGAAACAGATTTATTCCACACTGGCTTTCCTTCAAGACTTATCTGTAAGACACTGTGTAACACAGTACATGCCAGAAGGGAAGTTAGAACAATTTCACCTGAGAAATCTTCCATGCCATTCTTTCAGCCCGAGCACTGTTTATCTTGAAAACGTATGCTCCTGGCCTTGCTCCAAGGCAAGCAATCCAATGATTCATTTAGGTTTTACTCTTTGGGGATCAGTTTTAAGCAGCAATGGCAAACAGGCTGTCCCAATAAAAACATATCTTAAGGAAAGAAAATTCCATATTTCTCTTCTAGTAGACAGAAACCTCATAAATTTTGGAGTTAAGAAATTCCTCTACTCAAGTGGCACTGCCCAGATTTCTTATAAACATGATGTCTAAGATGGAAAATGAAGACCTGCTTTAAAACTAAAGAATCAGCCTAAATCTAGATTTGGATTTATGCTTAAAACATAATTTTGGAGTGAAAGAGAAAAAAAAAGCATTAATATTCCCATATTGAAGGAGAATAAACTGAAGAACAAACGATAACTCCAGCTTTACTAGTATTTCTTGAATGAGAATTTTCACAACAACGCTTCTCTACCCTTATGCCCTTTCCATGCAAACTGAATTGACTGCTTAAGCTGTAGGGTAAGACTCAAACAAATAGGCTACCATAGCCCAGTCTTCAAAATATTAACAAATTAGATAGATTGACTCTTTCTATAGCAAGATAAAACATCAGATATAGACCTCCTTAAAGTAAAGACAGAAATGCACTGTATTACCTATCATTCTGAACCAGTGGTTCCCAATGTGGGGCACATGCTCTACAGGGGGGTAATTTGATTTTTAAGGGGGGAAATTCAAGAATGAGTTATTAACAGTGATTTTTTTGCATTTCTTATGGTTTTAGGAGGCTCATATACAGTATATAAATGTATAGTGACATATTTATGCATTTCACTTCTCTATTATATTTTTTGAAACTTTATTTGCTATTTTTCATATTACTTCAAATTATTATTTTTTTTAACAATTTCTTAGTGATTTCTTCCTCAGTACTTCAACTGTCCTTTCATTCTTTTATTTTTCTCTTACATGGATGCCATGTTCTTTGGAAGCTTGTTTAGACCAAGTTAATGGCCATTTAGGCTTCCTCCACATGAATAGGAATTCACTTTTTGAATAATAAGAATTATATGTCATGGGTGGGGGGGGAACATCAGGATTTTAGAAATGTTTAGGTGGAGCATGGCCAAAAAAAAGGTTGGGAACCATTGTTCTAAACCAAAGTACCAGTCTAAACAATTCCATTCTATGAAAAAATGTTATCCAAACTTCTCTTATAAAAAATAAATAAATAAATAAATAAAATCCTATTAGATGTGGGAAACAGTACAACATTTTTTTAAAGTTTTATCCCCTTATGTGACATAAAATATATTTTAACTCAACTAGATAAATTGAAATATTCTAAGATTGAATGCCTTAGCATCATTTACATTCTGAAACTGAATAAAAATAAATGAAATAAAAATGTGCTGATTATTTATTTCTATAAAATATAATCTATATATTAAAGAGCAATATTCTTACATTTAATCACTTGAAGCTATGAATCAACAAATGCATTTAGTTCAGACAGTTTTTTAGGAATAAATGTCATATTAGTAATACATATTCTACTTACATTGACAGCATATATAATACTTTCATAACTATATACATATTACATAACTATAGAAAATATTAAGAAAGATCAAGTTATTTGACTAAGAAAAGTGTAAGATATATGTATCACTAGCAACTTTCAAGAACTCAAAATATTACTACATATAAAACAATGGTTCCCAAGCTCAAATATAAAACATCCTAGGTCTCAATTTACCTCAAACACTGTCCTAATATTCTCAAATCCAAGATTAATGCATTTACTTAAAGAAAAATAGAAAGCCAGATAACACTTGATAAGAAAAGGGAAGAAAATAGAATAAAACAAAATCTCCTAAGTAAAATGGTCCTGAGAAAGCCTCCTAGACTCTCAGACATAATTGGATCAGCTATCAATCATTACTATAGAGGACAGAACCAAACAATGGGCCTGATTGAAATCAGAGTTATTTTATGAAGGCTTTCTTGACTTTGAAGTTTGCTGAACTCACTGGAAATAGGGTAAGAGAAGGAATAAAAATTCAAAATTGGATAATATCTCACCAGTATGAACTAATTTATATGTGACTCTGCTTGAAGGATGGGAAATTGATGAGAGAGTCATTCAGGTTTCCTTCTAACTCTTAAAGTATATAATAACATATTATTTTAAGATTCACAAAATGGCTAGTTAATCAAGCTCTTTCAAGAACATATACTAGTATACATAGGGAGTGGGAAATAAATGCATTACATTGAGTTCAAGTTCTCCTTGATACTATTAAGCAAATCTTTCACTTGTGTTTTCGAGATACTATCTTTTCTACCAATCCATTTGCTTAAAAAGGAAGAAACCTGGCATCCAGATCTGAGGATTTACTTCCCACATTACATGGCCCAATTTTGGAACATTTAAGATAATTTACTACTTGGTGTAGCATAAATATGTTGGAAGATTCTAACTCCTTTTAGTAACATTTTTAAAAGTCATGTTTAATGCAATGGGACTCTGTTCTCTTGTATTTTTGCCACCATTTCTATTGTTATGGCAACTGGTCATCTAAGATACTTGAACTGGTTTTCGAATGAACTGGTCAGATGTTAGGAATGAAGCAAATGAAAAATTATTGCTCACACCTGATGTTTGTTCTTAATAACATTCAATAATGTTTCATGCATCCTCTGTAAACCTTGTTCCATTTTCCATCAAATAATTTATTTTTGGTAAAATGTAGAAAACTGTCTCAATGATTCATGTTACTCATTATTTTTATAAATTATTCAGCAGAGAAATAATAAAAACTCTATAAAATATAATCTAAATTGAACTAAACACATCAAAATTAATGAATAGTTCATCCTTTATTTTTATTGTGTTTATTCAATTGCTGCTTAATTAGAAAAATCCCTATCACTGTAAAAATCCATGAGACTCTATTAAAAAACTATTAACTTTACACCCAATGATTGCTTTCCTCAAGCCAACAATAATGAAGACTAAATTAGTATTTCAATAAAATTGAAAGTTCAGTTGCCCAAGATACAAACTTCAATGTGGGTACCAATAAATATGCAAATGGTTTCCAAATTTTTCAGCATTTATTTAAATCCTTTCAGAACCACTCATATTATTTGGGTGGTTATTTAAAGACAGATGATAGAAATTCAATTTAGTTAGATATAATTTCAAAGAGAAGAAAATTTATTAGCTTTGAGTTCATTTCTACTTGGGACTGTAGAGAGAAATAAATAAAAGCAGGATCAAATCATTCAGGCATCATTATTTTTGTGCAGACCATCTAAAAATTGCTTGGTCAGAAAACCCATGAGAACTTTAAGGAACAGAGCCATAGAGAAGATGAGTAACAAAATAAATTAAGTTCATTTTTATATGGATTGATTTATTAGTTCAGTCATCGTAACATGACTTCTGCCCACTAAGCTCAGCAAATTAATTTTGTTCAGCTCACCCCATAATTTTGTAATGTTAGCAAAATTATCAAGTGTCATCTTAACAAGTGGCCTCAAAAAGAGTAGGTCACAATCCCTATATTCATACACTTATTCGTATGATTATAACCTAATCCTAACAGAATGATTAAGCTCTTCTTTCTTGAAGTGCAGCAAATAGTATGCAGAGGAACAAGAAACTGGGAAACTAGTCTGAAATATACCAAGTGAAGTGTAAATCACATATGGAAAAGTCCAATGTAGTCAGATCCATGTTTATGGCAGGACCAGTCCTACAATTCTGAAGTTTGCCGTTCAGCTTTAACCCATTCTGCTGCCCATCAAGCATAATCTAACATTCTTGGGGTCCTAAAATTTAACTGAAGTCAACTAGAAGCAGTTGTAAATTATTATTACCCGTAGGGCCAAAATAGAGGCAAAGTCAAACCAAGAACATTTATCCAACCATGGTCTGGCTAAAATACATGTTAACAACATACGACAACCTGTAATTCTATATGTAAGAATCTACTCAAGGGATGATCGATCTCCCCCCTAGAAGGCTTGAGTGTCATTGACTGAAAAAACCCACATAATTTCATTATTTCCCATGTTTAGCTTTTGTTTGTTTTTCCTCTGTTGTGGAGGCAGCAAAAACAAATTATTTGTGGAGCCAGTTTGGCTTCCACAAGCAGCTGCACCAGTCAGATACATCATGGTGCATGATGAGATTGCCAAATGTTCATTGTTTAAATATGGCCCAGTTTACTAGGGTCCAAGTTATAATTAGGCTTCTTCTTTGAATTTTGAAAGGAAAAAAAGTGAAGACACAAACTCCTAATACATATAATTAAGACTAGCAGCCTTAACCTAACATGTTTTTAGAGACACTCTTACTGTCACTCTAAATACAGGTTTCCCGCTGAGAGCATAATTACAGTTTTTGTTGCTCTTCATACTGTCTGCCTCCTAGAGAGCTAACACTGTTTGTTATTAAAAGACGACCTTGTCATATCGTGTTCACCTCTGCATATAATGTCTCTCATTGTTGTTACTCACCTTTTATCTACTCTTTTGGTGTGAAAGGGGGAGAAAAGCTAATGAACTACAGAGACTTGGTAAATTTTAACAAGTTGGAGTTAATGGGGTGCTTTCCCCCCTTCTCCTTCCACCAGAAAGAGGCCTGTCTACTCAATTTGATACACTTGCATTCTGAACCCAAAGCTGCCTTTTCTTTATTATGCCTATAAACCAGACTGGAATGAAAAGTAAACCCACAGAATCCTAACGACCTAAGCTAGGAGGGTGGGAAATTCCATTTCAAATTAAATAGCACCGTTTTAATCCATTAAACCTTTAGACTGCATTTATATTTAACACTAAGGTGGTAGCCAAATCTTTTCTACTGATTGACAGCAGTGTTTTGAGCAAGGTCTTAGGTAGCAAAGAGCATTTCATTTCCAAAGAGATTCTATAAAACTGTAATGTGTTTTTGTTTTTTTCTAAAGAACTTGACCTACAGGGGACATTTATTGGCACTCTGATAACTACATATTTCCAGTCATTTAAACAGAATGGCAGTAAATGGATTTCTTCTTCCACATATTTGCCATTCTCAGTATTAAAGTCACTATGCAGTGTTGGCAGTATTTAAAACCTGCTTTGCATGTCTCACCGGCCTGTGACATTTCATTATGTGTTGTAACCTGCTTTCTGACAAGTCTGTATCAGAAGAGACTACTTTGTAAGGTGGGATTTTTTTTCTCTATCACTTTTAATCTGTTAAAGCTACACTCTATTTGAGAATGAAACAGTTGTTTACAACACTGTAAGACGTAAAAAGAGAAAAAAAAGACAAATAAGAATATTGGATCAGACAGGATTTGTTAATATTACTTTGTCTAAGGCACATTCAGCTATAATCATTCACTTGAGAGAAATAAAGTATTTCTTATGATGATCATATATAGTTAAATTTGAGGGGGTTTTTAATATCCAGAAGCAGAAACTTGACTATGCTTTTCAACCAGCTATGTTTCCTTTCCATGTGCCAGAGAAGTAAATTTCAACATTTTCATGTATAAAATAATTTAATGGAATAGTAATGTAAATTATAAAAGATCCACTGAATGGAAAAAGCAGAGAGTGGTTGAAAGGAAGTAAGCACATTTATATGTACAAATAAAAAAGAGTTCCAAGACACAATAAGTGAAAAAAGCAAATTGCAAAATAATATATGTGAAATGTTTAAAAACACTTAAAACCCTACCATTTACACATGCACAGTCATACATATGTAAAAGAAGGTCTAGAAGAATGCATACCATATTCAAACATTGGTTACCTTTGTAGAGGAAGTGAGATTAGGAGTCTGTTTTAGTTTCTACTGCCAATATAAGAAATTACCACAAATTTAATGGCTTCAAAAATCATGAATTTATTATTTTACAGTTCCAGAGGTCAGAAGTCCAAAATCAGTCTCACTGGAATGAAGTCAAGTGTTGGCAGGGCTGGTTCCTCTGGGGGCTTTGAGGGGAGAATCTATTTCCTTGCCTTTTCCAGCTTCCAGAGGCCACCGGTACTCCTTGGCTTGTAGCCCCTTCCTTGATTTACTCCAACCTCTTGCTTCTATCATCACATCTACTACTAACTTTGATCGTCCTGCTTTCCTCCCATAAGAACCTTGTCATTACATTGGCCCACCTGGATAATCCTAGTTTATCTCCTGATTCCAAAACCTTTAATCAAAGGACCAGGGATCAGGACATGGATGTCCCTGGGGAGGCCATCATAGCCTACCACAGAGGACAAGAAGGATTTTAGCCTTTTTTGTATAGGGTTTAAGTTGCACACTTGGAATGGATTTACATAGTATCCAGTTTACAAAATTTAAAATAAAAACAAGAAAAGTGATTTCATTTCTCACTTTTTAAAATGTTTGAAGTAGTTAGAAGGAAAAAAAAAATCACACCTCCTCCAGATATTTAGTTCTTCTCTTTTTTATTTTTCTTGCCCCTCCAAATTCCCCTTCTTTTCTATTCTATACTCGTATTCCCTGGTTCTAAACCTACGTTACAACATCCCATACTTATATTATAAGGTTCCTGATCATATTTCATATCTTCCCCTGAAAATATTACCTAATTTTAATTATGGCACAATTAGGCCAATATAAGAGCACATAGGATAAAGAATATGTCTTAATGTATTAAGTGAATGTTAATCGAAACCCTACTATATGGAAGGGAAATACGCAGAGAACTAGGGAAATTGATATGAAAAGCCCCACCTCCTGAGGAGGTCACAATCTAGTGAAATAGAGAGATATGCACACAAAATACTCACAATATCATATCAGGTAGCATAACAGAAGTATGCAAAGTGGAACTTTACAGAGAGAAACTAATTCTACTTGAAGTGCCAGGTGACCATGGGGGAGGAGGAGATGTTAGAGAAGAATTTGTGGAGGAGGGCCTATCTGGCCTGGACTCCTGTGATAGCTCACATTTCCCATCCTGTCCCATGTCCTGGGTTGCCAGCCCTCAGCTCTGAAGAAAGGTCACTCATACCTGGTCAACATGGCCTGTCTGCTAATATTCAATTCACCTCCCCTGTCCTCTCCACTCAGGGCCACACAGGAATTTCTGGTTCTTACAGAAAATAAACAGAAACTCAGTGTCTTAGAAACACTTAACTCCAGCAGTGCCTTTGTCTGCAATGCCCCACTGAGTTTGCTGGGAGACAGAAGATCCTGCCAGGGAACTGAATCCCAGATTCCTAATCAAGAAGAGGGCAAAGACCCCTTCTGTCCTTAGGCTTCCTCCTATTATCTGGAAGGTTCTGGTGGAGGAAGCAAAACAAAACAAGAATTCTGACATCTGCCTTCCTCTACCTCTCTGCATCTCACTCCTTCTCTCTCCTTGTCTTTCCATTAAATATGCCTTCTATATTGGGTAGAAAGCATTTTGGCCAAACTTTAATAGGCTTTAATCTTCTCCAGACTGAGAGAAATTGTCATCTGTCTCCGTGCCTTGGTTCTTAATATGCTAAAATTTTAAAAAAAACTTGTAATGCTGGCTTCAAGCCTATTGCTCTGCTAACCACATTAAGTGCCAGCTCCTCTTGCCCTGTCTGTGGTGTTAAGCTTCCTCCATCCCTCTGAGGCAAAGGGCTGTAAGGGAGACACTATTTACTGGATGACGGATCGATTCATGTAACCCTCATTCCAGCGGCCTTCTAACAATGTTAGGTTTTGGAAAACTAAAATCTACATTTCATAGACTCTCTTGTAGCTAGGGTCTGGGTGAGATCAAGGTTCTACCCCTCTAATGCACTCACTGGCACACAACTTTGTTTCACACTGAGCTACAAGGAGAGAGAGGTCAAGTGCAAGACTGGCAGGAACCATGGCAAAGAAAGTATGTTCTGGAGCTGGCAATTGTCAAAATAGTTCTTTGATTGGGCAACTTCTTTTTTTTTTTATTAAATCCTCACTTGAGGATTTTTTCTATTTATTTATTTATTTATTTATTTATTTATTATTTCTTAGAGAGTGGAAGGGAGGCAGGAGGGGGAGGGAGAGAAACATCAATGTGAGGAGAGACATTGAGCGGTTGCCTCCTGCACGCACCCAACAGGTGCTGGGGATCAAACCTGCAATGGAGGTAGGTGCCCTTGACTGAGAATCAAACCCACAACCTTTCGGTCCCCAGGCCTATGCTCTAACTACTGAGCCATACCTGACAGGGCCATTAGGCAATGTCTTGATGGTAAATTACCAGAAGGATAAGGTTCTGGTCTCTGGCAGCCAGGCTAGTGGCACCTTCCTAATCAAGCAGGGGCAGCACCTCCCTGAAGAGTCCAGGGGCTTTTGAAATCATTCTTGGGAACTGATTCACCCTTCCCAACAATTCTCCAAGCTATCGTCATACTTAAATCATTTATGCCTAGTATTGGTAGACTGAATTCTATTCTCTGCAACTAAAAATTCTAACTAGTGCCCAGCATCAACCTATGATCCAGGAGTTCAGGGTTCGATTCCCAGTCAGGGCTCATGCCCAGGTTGCAGCCTTGATCCCCAGTGGGGAGCATACAGGAGGCAGCTGATCAATGATTCTCTCTCATCATTGATGTTTGTATCTCTCTCTCTCCCTCTCCCTTCTTCTCTTTTTAAACAATTTTAAAATAGAATACTGACTAGTGTATATGTGAATGGAGCGGGGAGCATGGCACCAAATGCTTCAATTTACTATTGAAAATATTACCCCCATAATGTCTTATTTGAAAGACTAGTGTGAGAACATCATGCATTGTGTGACTGTTCCCACTTCTGGGTAAGGTTAAGAATAAAAGATCACTCTTTAAGCACAGCATACTTTTTTTTCTCTGGCTCTTTCTTCTAGCTGCCTCTACTCAAGTTTTACAGACTTTATATTTACATTCTCCATGTAGGGACTTCTCACCTTATCACTTTTAGCTTTTGGGGTGGGGGGCAGCGGCGGGTAAGGAGTAAGTCTAAGAGAATGGTTCTTGGTCCTTGTTAGGAATGAGAGGTAGAAAGCCCTTCGGTGCTCTCCAATTTAGCCATTGTCAGAGAGTTCTGAATAAAGTCATGTTTTGTTTCCCTTTGGCTCTTTGTGACCCTACTCCCTGACTCAGAGCTCTATAGGATAGAGGGCTAAAGTGACTGTCAGCCACAAACTTCAGTCATGCAAAGCAGGAACTCACCTGAGAGGTTATTTCAACCCCCTGTTTTGTTGATGAAGATACTGACGTCCAAGGTTATAGAACCAATAAATGGAAGAGCCCAGACTCAAAGTCAAATTTATAGACTCCGACTTCGTTGCTTTTGTACCACGTGAGCTAACGACGGGTGAATACATTTAAGAGACTAGTTCTAGCTAATGAATCAAGCTCCCTAGTTCTCCATCCCGCCCACTTTACTTTTTTACATATGCCGTCTGACCCCTGTAAGGACTTGGGTTTGTGAGTCTTAATTTAAAAGAATCCTATATAAACCATTTCAGTGAACAAAAAAAAAACTCCTTTGGAAGAGCAAAGCGTACATTCTCTATATCTAAATTTTGTAGTTGACATTCCTAAAAGCAGAACCCCCCTTAGAAAGGAGCTTGGAACAATGTAGAAAGAGTCTAAAAGTATGTTAACATAATCTTACTGTATGTTTAGCTGTCCCAGCTACAGTTAAAAATGTGCTGAGCTTGTCTCATGGCTAGACCATAACAAGAGCTCTCCGGAGTTGCGAAGCTTTTCCTACTGGACTAGTCTGGTAATGCCCCCCACTGGCAGAACTCGCTTGTCTTCCATCTGGAATAGCAACACTGGTTTTGTCATCCCCACAGGCACTATTCTGACACATCTCATTAATTTTTACAGGGTCTTGACCCATAAGAATAAATGGTCTATGCTTCAATGTCTAAGTATGCACATAAAGAGAATAGAGTTTAACTTAAGTACTATATATGTAATCTTGGGTCCAAGAAAAAGTATATAAGCTGAAAATATATAAATTTCATGAGGTGGTTATTTATTAAGATCCAAGAAAATATAGTGTAGTATAAGACAGTCCAAATCTATTTGGAAGAAAAGTATTAAAAAAAAAAACCTGCCAAGTATAATTGCCAGTTTCTTCTACATAGTGTCATTATTCTAGCCCCTTTCATGCTTGTATATACCTAGTTTATTTTAACTGTACCCATCTATGCATGGGAAGCTCAAAAAGAAAGTGGTTAAATAATTCAAAACCCTCTCCCCAGCAAGAACATCAAATCCTAAAAAATTCCAAAAGTCACAATACAATGAAGTTGACTCTATGGCCATAATTAAATACTGTTCATGAAAAAAAAACATAGCCAAACCACAATAGTCATATCAAAAACAGACACCAAAACTGAAAAAGAAAATACAGATATATTCATAAATCAATCCTGGCTCTAAAATATTAACCATTTTCCCCCCAAATAATCTCTTTTAATGAACTCTAACAATTAAGCCAACCAATTAGCATCTCAGAACCACATACCCTCGCAGAATTTCACTTCTGGTAGTAGAGGTCAAGAAAAAAGTGAAATAATAAAAGCTGACATTTACTGAGTTTTTGATAAAAGCCTAGTGCTTTACTCAGGTTAACTAATTTCATGTTTATAATAAATATGATCATATCCATGTTGTTGTTAACGACAAAAAGGCTTGGGATACTTATGGGCCCTGTCTATCTTCTCCAGAGCCACTCTCTGAGTCACTATCCTTGACTACTACTCTTGGAGCAGCTTCAACAGCTTTTTTTTTTTTCTTTCATTATCTCCCTATGCTGTTCTTTCCATCTCCATGACTATTTTGTAACTACCAGCTATTTTAAGAAACATTCTGATTTGAGGATTATAAGATTTATCAGAAAAGATCTAATAAAGTCTGAGTATATTCACATGATTAAATTCCCTATTGGGCATGCAAAACTTTAGTTATTTGTCTTCACTGAAAAAGGCACATAGAAGGAGGCCTACAGGAGTGGAAGATGCTAGAAAAAGAGCTATAGGAAGCCTGAGCCACTCCTCATACCCCATTACTTATGAACTTCCAGAAAAACAGAATGAGAAGAAGAAAGCAGGTATTTTTTTCTGCTAAAATTTTATTGTTATCCATTTCTATATTTTACTCGAAAAATAATGGACAAATAAGCATCAGTAAAAATAGACTGCAATGCAGACTATTTAGAAATAACTACATTTCCTCTTACAGGTTAAATTGACATAAGACAGGCTGTAAGTCTCAAAAAAAATGTTGAATTATAAAACTACTACCTCCATGTTAACTGATACCTCAGTAGAATAAATATACAACCACCACATCAGTCTTCTTTAGTTTGAGATGACAGAAATCCAGCAGTGAAATGAAGTAAAGAAGTGATGGTGAGAATTAGACAACAGCCTTGTCAAAGCCACCAGCCCTTCAAGAAGCTTCAGAAAGCTCATGGCATTCCGAGCCTGAATGCTTCCTGGGCTCAGGAAACTGGTCTGACTGAAAAATAACTGGAACATAAACTATAATTAGAGAAGAATCCTTTCCTACAATTTTCCTTGCTCCCCTCTCTCCCCCCGATAATTGTGGAATTAAATTTGAGTTCAAATCCTGACATCATTATGGGTAAACTAAAGTAACACACTCTCTGGGTTTCAGCTTATATATCTGCAAAATGGCAAAAAGGTCACAGGTCTTGTGAAAGACTAAATGACAAAATGTAGTTAAGAGATGGCACATAGTCCTAGGGACAAGCTAGATTCCCCTGTAAATAGAAGTTCAGATTATTCACTGGTATTAAGTGTGCAACAGCATGGAGGGTGAATAAATGAATAACCCTCAAAGAGTTTACAATCTAGATTAGGAAACAAAACTAGAAGATATGAGAAAACTATCAACAAGTATAGCGGTATTTGGAAGAAGGACTAGATTGTTGTGAGGTGGAAGAGTTGAAGAGGATTCATGGTGGACACATATTGTTGGCTGGGCCCAGGAGGCTGAGGAAGATCAAGGATGTGAGAATTGAAAGCTCTTCTTTCATTTTTAAAGAAATTTTGAGAGGTAGAGGTGACTCCCATCTTCCAAACAAAAACCTCAGTGAATCCGATGCTTGACACAGTGGGATTCTACATGTGATGTAGTCTAAACTTTTGCTATTCAGAGTGTGGTTCATAGATCAATTGTGTGGCATCTCAGCGTGTGGTAGTTATGCAGAATCTCAAACCCCACCCCACACCTACTGAATGGGAATCTATATTTGAACAAGATCCAGGGTGATTTGTGTCCACAATAAAGTTTCAGAAACACAATTGTAAACCTTAAGAAAATCTCCAAAACAATGAAGCTTACATATTTCTTTTTTTAATTTTTTTCTTTATTGATTAAGGTATTACATATGTGTCCTTATCCCCCCATTGCCCCACACACACACCCACTCATGCCCTCACCCCCCTGGTGTCTGTGTCCATTGGTTAGAATTATATGCATGCATGCAAGTCATAGTTAGAAAAACCTCAGGGTATTAAGACACTCTGAGATGATACTGTTCTAGAATGTCCTCATCTATAAGATGGAGATGATAATACCTGCCCTTCAGGACAATTATGAGGGTTAATTGATATAACCATGTATAAAACTTCTACTTTCTAAACCCTCAAGAGAAAAATGTGTTTTTAAAACATTTATACCCTTTGCCCTGAGCATAGTGCTATAAATATAGCACTGTTTATTTATTCAATAAATATGTGTTAAATCAATGAATTAATAAATGAGTCAAGAGGCTTTAGGATCAAGTACATCTTGAAATGGATAACCATGAGACCATGGTTTAGGTCTGTAGGCAAAGAAAGCTGAAATGGAGGAGCACTTTTCAGATTAAAATGTGCATAGTCATTTAGTTACAAGATCTTTTTCACTGTGGAAATAAATAAAAATGATAATATAATGGTGTAAGTTATGTTACAAAATGCATTTTTCATAGGACATTAGATTTATCACTTATTACCTCACTAGCTTTGTGTTAATTTAATTCAGTACTAAATATACTGTAGATATTCTATTAGTTATACTAGTTTTCTCTTGGCAGACTCAAATTATATAATGAAATCATGTAAAGATTCAAACCGAAACATCATTACTTCAAAGACTCATTTTTCCACACCCTCAAGCAGCTACAGTCCAGTAGGGTTAGGGACATAGGCAATTAACAATTAGAATGAAGACAATATCTTGTTGGAAGGATGTTCTAAACAACCATGGTGGCAGTAACAAAGGAGCTGCCTCAGGCTGCTGGGAAAGGTAGGGCAGGCCTCAGAGAGGAGAGATTGAACAGTAAGGCAGGTGAGCTAACAGGGGTAGAGTAACTACTAGTACATGAGCAAAAACATGGAAGAAAAGAGAATACAACCTGTTCACTGAGCTACCAACTAGCTATCTGGAGTATAAAAAGGGTCAGTGGCAGGAATAAAACAGGAGAGGTAGCTATGGACATAATATGATAGCTTTGCATGCCACACAAGAATTTTACTTTTTTTTTTTAATATATTTTATTGATTTTTTACAGAGAGGAAGGGAGAGAGATAGAGAGTTAGAAACATCGATGAGAGAGAAACATCGATCAGCTGCCTCCTGCACATCTCCTACTGGGGATGTGCCCGCAACCCAGGTACATGCCCTTGACCGGAATCGAACCTGGGACCTTTCAGTCCGCAGGCCGACGCTCTATCCACTGAGCCAAACCGGTTTTGGCAAGAATTTTACTTTTGAGGTCATAGAGCAAGCATGTCAAACTCAAAGACCAACACGGGCCAAGTAAACAAGGTTTAAGTTTATGTGGGCCGCAAAAAAAACACACAAAAGCTTCAAGTTTCATAGAAACGTAGGTTTATTTCAATAGAGACATGCTGAATACAAAGGGATGAAATAAATGAGTCATCATTAACATAAAATAATAGAACATTTTAATAAAAATTAATGTTGTTCTTGAACATTAACTTACCAGACACTGAATAACTGCACAAATTAATAAGAGTAACACAAATAAACCTATTTTTCTTGTTCTCCGAAAGTGAAATATTTCCTATTGCGCACACCAAACAAGTCAGTACAAGACTAATGACGTGGCAATTGGCTGCTAAAAATATTTGCTGCTGGTATTAGTGGAGAGAAATGGTGCGCCTGCACATAAGGCGAATAAGAGAAATGAATGCAACACGATTATAGTAATCAGTCATTAGCAAACGTTGTAGTTCGTTATTAATAATTATGTATAATAGGATATTGTAAAAATTAAACTACTAAATTTTTATTAAAATGTTTCTTACATACCGTTATATTGGCTGGGCCACAAAAATATTCTTTGTGGACTGCATGCGGCCTGCGGGCCGTGAGTTTGACATGCTTGTCATAGAGAATCACTAAAATAAGTTGAGTAGGGAAGTTAAGATGATCACATTTTCATTTGCGATAGGCCAATTTGGCAGCACTAAGTCTGAAGGACTCGGGGAGAGAAGAGGAAGGAGCATGTGGAATGAGACTAGAGATTGGTAGACAAGTACAGGAATTAATGCATTAGTGGAGATGGTGCCTTGAATTGTGTCAGTGATGGTCAGGATGGAGAAAAGAGTATGAAACAATTAAGAGGTAGAATTAATAGAATTTGGGTACTGATTAAATGTGATGTTTTTCTAACCATCAAGAGAACTTCCAAAGAGTTTAAAATTACAGGATTGTGAATTCATTTTATGTTTTAGTGAATTCACAGGATTGTGAGTTCATTTAAGTTTGATGTCCCATATCAAACAAATTTTGTGGTCTAAGAACAAAACTAGCAGGTTTAAACTTAGGCATGAGCAATGAAACTTGTATAGTTGAGGGCATGTCGATATTAAATTCCCGGTTGCTCTTCTAATGCTGTTTGATTTCCTTCTAACTGAGACTCAGTCGCAATATGGGTCAAGTCCTAGTCAAAGTGACCTGGGGCTTCCTTGTCCAATGTGAGCTCACAGAATAAACTCTGTGGAGATCACAAGATCACAGATTCTAATCAGAGATCACAAATAATAATAGTCTAATCTTCCTCCCCAGGTTAGTGAGAGCCCAGGAAGAACAAAGGCTGGTCAATCCGGGGTTTCAAGACAGACTTGGATGTGGGATTGCACGGAGGCTGGCCTAGATCTTTAGGTGATAACACAGAATATTTGTGTCTGGATCCAGGTATGGATAGTCATGATGGGAATCCAGGGAACAGGTCAAGCATCAACAACAAAAGAGCAGAGACCAAGAGAAAAGCCCAAAGAATGTAAAGGAACATCCTGAACTTTGGGAGTGAATCCCTTTATCTTTCACC
This sequence comes from Myotis lucifugus, assembly GCF_000147115.1. Taxonomy (NCBI): domain Eukaryota; kingdom Metazoa; phylum Chordata; class Mammalia; order Chiroptera; family Vespertilionidae; genus Myotis; species Myotis lucifugus. The sequence continues at coordinate 1,703,305 of NW_005871286.1, forward strand.
ATTCATGTTTTATTAAATCTCAAACATTGGTGCCCTGATGCAATGGTTCTCAGAGTTGGCTACCCATTAGAACCAACTGGAGAGCTTTGTAAAAATACTGATCCTGTCCCCACACCTAAAATTTCTATTTAATTGGGCTAGAGTGAGAAAATGACATTCTAGCACAATAACACCCTAATACAGCGGTTCTCAACCTGTAGGTCACAACCCCTTTGGCGGTCGAACGACCCTTTCACAGGGGTCGTCTAAGACCATCCTGTATATCAGATATTTACATTATGATTCATAACAGTAGCAACATTACAGTTATGAAGTAGCAACGAAAATAATTTTATGGTTGTGTCACAACATGAGGAACTGTATTTAAAGGGCCAGAAGGTTGAAAACCACTGCCCTAATAGATTCTCATTTCCAGCTACATGTTAGAACTTCTGGAGCTTTTAAAAAATGCTATGCCTAGGTTCAATTTCTCAGAGATTCTGATTACTATAATTAAACTGGGGTTAGATCCTGTGTTTTTAAAAGCACTCAGGTGTTGTCAGGCCAGTATGACTCAGTGGTTGAACATTGACCTATGAACCAGGAGGTCACAGTTCGATTCTCAGTCAGGGCACATGCCTGGGTTTCCCGGGTTGTGAGCTCAATCCCCATTGTGGGGCATGCAGGAGGCAGCCAATCAATGATTCTCTCTCATCATTGATATTTCTCTCTCCCTCTCCCTCTCCCTTCCTCTCTGAAATCAATTAAAAATATATTTTAATAAAAAAATAAAAGCATGCAGGTGTTCCTACTATGAAGCCAGAGGCAAAGAGGTTCTATATTTTCTCCACTTTTTTCAAAGCTACTCCTCCCAAACCCACTCTTAACTATTCCCATGCCTTTTACCTAACTTAGCTATGGGAGTTTGATATAGGCTCCATCATCTTTTCTCCTCTTCTTCCTCTCTTATATCACTGAGTTTTGATCCAAGAAATATCTACATCTTAATCTCACCACCATCCTCATTTGGGTTTCTGAAGATAAAGATAATAAAACCATTTCCCCATCTCTAGTGGACTTTTTCTCTCTGATCACAACCATGTAGAGTCTTTCTCATTTTAAAATAAAAACAAAATACAAACAAAACAACCTTTCAAAAACTTTAACTCTTGAGATGTCTCTCCATTGGTTTCCTACCCTTCAAAGCAAAATTTCTTTGATAATAATATCTCCTTAGGAACAGAATTATTCCTGATTATTTATAATAAACTTGAAAAGTGGGGAATATCTGAAGAGAAATTTTTTGTTCCAGAAATTGTAGTCAGGCCCCAGAAGACCCCTCAAATTTGTACAAAGCAGAGTTGGGGGGTGGGGGGGTGAGGAGTCCAACATTTTTGTACATAAGGATAAATTTTCATGTATCACATAAGTACAAAGAATTGTTATAAAAAAGATAAGTTCATTCTAGAATGAATTTACTGGTAAGTAAAGTAATTACATGACACACTTCAGTCATTTCTGGGAGCAATAAAAATGACACACTTATAAATGCCCATTATATTGGTTCAAGTTAATATGAGCAATGCCAAGGACTTGAGAAAGAATCTCATAAAGAAGTCCACTATCTCACTCATTTTAGGTAGTAGTATCTCTGGTTCACTAGACTTGAATATTAAATCAACTGGCATAAGAGAAGAAAGATACAAGATTAGGAATATTTTAGTGACATACTCTGCCCTATCTCATGCTGACATCTAGGGAGCATTCAAGATCTTTCCCCCATCCCATCTGCCACCTTTGTCACCATCACCAACGCATTCATAGACAATTTCACTTCCAGTAAGTAAAGCTCTGAGTCCAAGAGTCTTGAGGATCAAGTAAATCTTTGGTAGAAGACAGTAAAAGTAATTCTTTTTCTACAATCTTTTCTCTCCCCTTTGGAAAGTTGAGTGGGAAAACTGAAAGGAACCCATAAGAAGAATAAAGGAGTGTCTCCTACCTGATCCAATCCAGTTCACCAGGATAAAAAAAGCTGATAGACATGGCTAATTCGTGAGATTTGGCCATTTGCCTGGACCAGATATGAATATATTGTCTGAAATCAAATGATTCCAAATTTCAAGACTTAGATATCTGAGGTCTTATATATAAATTCTCAAGTACCAATTACTATTATCTCTTAAAGGCCAACATAATTCCTTGCTTAATAATTGCTCAATAATCATTTGTTGAAATGAATTTTCTTTTTTTTGGTCTTAGTTTGCTTGGTATACCATAATTAGCAAAACATGCTTTAAAAATTTGTGTAAGAATCAATGAAAATGCCTTTTGAAAAACTGAATTCTACATAAATGCAAGATATTCCTACTAATAACTGGAATATGAATCTATAACATCCCACCAGGCAGTCTGTCTTTAATTCACCAAGCTTCATTAAGACACTAACAGAAGAACAACATAACAAACATACATTCGGAAGAACTTGGTCTTTGCCCTTTGGCTCCCTGCCCTTAGGCCCAAAGTATGGCCCTTAAATCCATCTCCCCAAGAGACTCTGTGAAATGCTTGTGTGGTCAAACTGGTTCCACCATTGGTCTCATTCCAACCAAAGCTCATTAGTTTTACTTTTCCCTTTAGATTTGTGGGTTAGAGTTTTATTTGTTGCATAATAGAAGGCACTAGCAGCTTGTATTTTTCTTTGCCCCTTGGCACTGAATCAGCAATGTATCCATTACATTTTCTTTATTAAGATTAAGTGGTGGTTTACTACATGTCCTTAGACTGGGCTGTCATTCTAAACATTTGTTAATTAATCTAATTAGAATAACATACTAGCTATTCTATATCTCTCATCAAGATAAAATAAAAATATACTAGTGCTCTAGCTTCAACTTTAAAAATCTATACCTAGAAGCGGGCCAGGGGCGGGGTCGAGGGTGCAAAAAAAAAAAGAATCTATACCTATACTGTCCAATATGGTAGCTTCTAGACACAGATGGCAATTGAGCCCTTGAAATATTACTAGTCTAAATTTTAGATGTGTTATTAAGTCTAAAATACACACCAGATTTAAAAGATTTAGTATAAAAAGAAAAAATGTTAAATCCCATATAACACATATTTGAAATGATAATATTTTGATTATCCTGAATAAAATTAAATATATTCTTAAAATTAATATGAAATGTCTATTTTTTTAATGTGGTGACTAAAAAATTTAAAATTACTCATGTGGTTTACTGGACAGCATTAATGCACAAAGAATCGTTCTAGAGATTTTCACTCTTAATGATCCTGGATAGTTTCACTAAATTAATTAACTGTACTTCACTTTTTTACAGGCTTTTAAAAAATTTGCTTATTATCTTACCTCTAGAGTTGACAAGAATATAAAAGATAAATTTAAACTAATTAATGATCATTAATCATGCTGAAATGGCACTGACCTTGAACTTCCAAGAGCTTAGGACAATCTTTAAACATCTGCGTTAATGGCTTTGTGTCATGCCAAGTGATACCAAGTGCTGAACCAGAAATACTCTATACTATCCTTGCTTAGAGGTGATTTCCTTGGCCTGGAGCTCCACTGAGCATAATACACAGTGAGGGACACATAACAGCCCTCACACTGATGTATGCAGTGGGCAAAAATCATAGCATTTTTCCAAAACAGAATTTACAATAGAAAATAAAAAATCAGGAAAGGAGCGCTGTTCCTAATACTTGTAATTTATTCTTAAACACAGCTTTTAATATGTATGTTGTGTAATGTATTCATGATGCATGACCACCTATTCAAATATCAGAGGTATTTTTGAAAAACTGATGACTACTGTATTTGTGGCCTAAAAAAAGAAAGGAAAATTTTTTTAAGGAAACTAAAAAAGATTCACCAACCACCCCTCTGTGCCACTGGTTTCATCCACTGACTTGAAAAGCAAGAATCGTTAAAAAAAAAAAAATACCTCAACCACGAGAAAATAGCAATGTCCGTCTAATCTGGAATATACAGCAATGGCTTTATTAAATGTCACTAGGTCCAAAGGAAGTATAGGCCCAAGATGAGTCATTTGTACAAAGGAAATAGAAGCCTACAAAATGACAGTGGACATGCGAGAGCGAGAGCTGATAAAGACTCGGAAAAGAATAGCTGCATTAGGAAAATTGTTCTGTATAATTTTCCTACCCTTCACTAAGGAAGTGCACTCTGTAGCTGTGACAAGATATTCAGAAAGGAAGAAAATTATTTTTCTCCAACACAAGCTTCTAATAACAAGAAACTATTCAATAGATTTAATAATGCAAAGATAGTGTACTTAGAATAATTTCATCTTAGAGATACCCATGTTTAAAAAAAAAAACACACAACACCTCACAAAGAAGGAAATGAAGAGATAACTAAAGACTGCTCATCATTTACGTACAGAAGCACTTAGCATTATTCTCTTTTAGTTTAGTTTCATGCTTCCCATTTTCCAGATAGATAAACCAAACCATTGAATTTACTTGCTAAAATTTTTTAAAAGCCTATGGAAGAACCAAATCTAGATGTAAATTAATTTCCAACTGAGTTTTTAAATTAATTTTTGCACAGTTCTTTCTCCCCACATCCTAACTATAAAGCCACTATTCACAGGACAACATGAATGGCTTTTAAAATATCTAACATGAAGGGAAATAATCTTAATGGTTTACTATATAGATGGTCCTTGAATCAAGTTCAGCTTTTAAGACATTGTTCCACAAAACCATGTGAACCTGTTGCCCCAAACTGAACCCACTATTAAATAATTAATGGTACACCCTTTAAAACATTTTATAAAATGCATAAAATCATGTACTTTTAAAAAATCAAAATGGGATGGGACAATACATAATATCCTAAAGTTTTCATTTTTTAGTATATCATACGCATTTCCTTTTCAGTACTTATTTTTTTAATCTATATAATTTATTTCTCTATGAATGTCCCTAGTTTTCTTAACTGCCACCGCATCAATGGCTATTTATTTAGATTATATACAATTTTTTACTATTACAAACAATACTACAGTACTATTCTTTGGTTTATCTTCTGCAAATTATATAAGAATTTCAGAAGAAAAAATTCCTGGAGGTGAAATTTCTGAGTCAATGGTAATTATATTTGGGGGGGTTTTAAGAAAATAATACAAAATTACTCTCCAAATCCTGTGGGCCAATTAATATTCCCACCAGAATATTAATAAATAATAATAATAATAAATATGAGGGCCTGTTTTCCCATACTCTCATCAACAATGGATGTTCTTAAATGTGGTTTTTTTTTCTGGTATGTTTTTACTTATTTTAGAGAGAAAGGAGAAACTTGGATTCGAGAAAGAAACATTGATTGGTTGCCTCCTAAACACCCCCTACTGGGGATCGAGCCTGCAACCTGGGCAGGTGCCCTTACCAGGAATCTAATCAGTGGCCTTTTCGTGCATGAGATGATGCTCCACCAACTGAGCCACACCGGCCAGGGCTAAATACTTTAATCATCCCTGACAGGAAAGAAAGAACTTGTTTCAATTTTTACACCATTTGGATTTTTTGATTAATCAAAATTGAGAATTATTTTTTCTTGACGTTACCTTTTATTCTCGAGTTTACCTTTTATTCTCCACCCTCCTGTTTAACTGGTCTTTTCTAATACTATCTGTGAAAAGGAAAATAATAATACTAAAGTTCTCCATCTTGAGACTTACAGGGTATATTTGAAAACATCTGATTCCAGGGATTGGCAATAAAATTCAGTGCTGAATATACTATGAATTCCAGCATTTTTTCTAAAATTTTTGGTTTATCTTTTCATCAAACAAAGCAGAAATCAATCTTATTCTACATAATGTTCCCTGGGAACAGAGAACATTTTAATTTGGCCTGTATTCATGAAAAATTCAAAAGTTTCAATATTATGCAATTTAAAATTTCTCTTCAATCTCTTTCATAAACATAGACTCAAACCCAAAGAGAAATTCTTATCATAAATATATACTTCAAAAGGAAACCAACAAAAACCAAGGGAAGTGCTTCAAGATCGCCATGGAAATTGACATTCCTGCTGTGCATTCTAAGGACAACATGTGAGAGCTTTAGTGAAGCATCTGAAGGTTTAAAATGCATCAAATTAAAAACCATGTCCATTAAAAGAAACTGTTCTGGCATCGATTCTGTCAACATTTCTGCAGGGAAGAGTTTTTTTTAAAAAAAAGCTATGCACACAGTTGGGGATAAAGATATTCTCTTTGTAGAGACTATCTAGGTATCTCACTGTTGGATATTAATGTTAAGATACAGTAAAGCAGATTTGTGCCAGTGGACATGACAGGGAAGTGAGCTACAAACAGGAAACAATTTTCAGACTGCAAAAAGTTGGAGTGCTTACAGAGTATCATCAAGTCTTGAAGATCTGAAGGCAACTTGAAAGGAGATCTAGTTCAACCACTTATCATCTAATGCTTAAATCTTCTCTATGGGAGAGTGGTCAAAATGTTCATTCACTCAGTGCTTAAATACATGCAGTGATGGGGACTGTGTTACCTACTGGGGTAGCTCGTTTAACCTCTGGGCAGCCGTGATGATTACTGTCCTTCTTGGTATCTCCTGCTGAAATCTTCTCTTATACTTGGTATTATTGATCCCATTTAACACTCTGGCATTACACAGAAACTCTTGGCTGGCTAATTCCACATCCATCCCCAACCTCTTCTCCCTTTCACCTTCTGCCAGACAGGCAGAAAGACTAAATACTATCATTTTCGGGTCTCTATTGCAGCTATGGGTTGCCAACAGAACCCAGTTATGGCTAATGAGACATGTGAAAGTTTACATGAGGGTTCTGGAAGAGCTATTTTCATCCATTCCCTCTTATTTCTGCCTTAAGTATAAACTTGGTAAAGCTACAATTTCCACTTGCAACTAGGAATCACAGACAACGGCCCTCACATTCCTGAACCACTGAACAATAGCAGCCACCTACCTTTAGACTTCATGTTACTTAAGAAAAGTAAATTCCAGCAATCCTGAGGGATTTTAACTCAGGTCTTCTGACGCTTGCATCTGAAGACACCCTACTTAACACGTATACCATATGGTCACATTGAATGGTCAATTACTTATGCCACTTGATAACACCTCATATACTAACAGAGAGAAAATATTTTAATAAACTGGTACAGCTAGCCACATTAAATATACTCTCACCTGCTAAATATCAACAAACTAGAGTGTATGTAATATTATAACAATTTAAAACTATTAGGTAGAATATATCTAAAAAGCTAACAGTAAATGAAAGTGAGAGAACCTTGAATTCTGATAGAAGAACACTGAAGCAACTTTCATTGTTTCTGGTCAATCCCTTCTCTTTTCTGTCTTCTCTTTCTATTCCTATCTTACCTCATCTCCAAGTTCATATTAAATTAAGATTTCTAAACCCTGGAGAAGTCTGATAGAATGATTCAATTTGTTTTCTCTTCCTTTCCTCCCCCCCAAGTCTATCAGGATGTCAGTTTTCTTGCAACCATAGCTTAATCTCCGAAAGGATCCCTGAATTTCAGCTTTCCCAGGACCATCAACTTGAGCCTCAAGTTGCAATGTTATTTACAGATACTGATCTGCTATAATCTTTTAGACTAATAGCAAAATGCCCCACCAGAAAGATTTCTTAAACTTCAACCTATTTTTCTAGATTGATTTAATGCATATTACTAAGAATGCTATAAAATAATGAATAGAAGTAGTCTCTTACAGGAATTTCAAAAATACAACAGGGTAAATCTGGATTTCTCTCATAATTTATATTAACTCAATACTTCTTAAGAAAAACTATTTGATTTTATCAACTGAATTTCTGAATCCATCAACAGGATCAATCATATATCTCTGAACTACCTCAAGGAAAGCTTCTAAAGATGATAGTAATGTAGTTAACAGAGTGAACTTTAGCAAAAGGAAGGCTTAGGTTTGAATTTGGATTTTGCCCCTTAGGGACTGACTGAATTACTTAACCCCACTTACCATAAATTCATCATCAGCAAAAATATAATAATTATACCTATTATACCTACCTCATAGATTTAGTATATGAATACATTTAACATGTGTGTGTGCATAAGCCATATACATATATGGAAGCAAGAGACATTTGCATTCTGACAGAAGACCACAGAAGCAACTTGTTCATTGTTCTTGGTCAGTCCCTTCTCTTTTCCATCTTCTCTTTTATTTCTATCTTAACTCACCTTCAGGTACACATTAAATTAAGATTCCTAAACCCTGAAGAAGCCTGATAGAATGATTCAATTTGTTTCTCTTTTTTTCTTTTCTTTTTTTTTTTTTTTTTTTTGGTTAAAAGTATATCAGGATATACATGGTTTAACATTACCAGCACATAAATGTTTAACAAATGATTAGCTATTATCATTCCTTAAAAGTGTTGTTTCCCTTTGGTATCTCTTAAACTGCAACCATTCTACTCTCTTTTACACTATCCTAGTTTTCCCAAATGCTTTCTTTTAGCTTGGAATGATTCAAATCATGGAATATCTAGCACAAGTATGAGTTATTTTCATATTTATACAACTTTATCTTTAAAAATCTCTGGATCATCGCCCATCTTTTTGTAGAAATAGAAAGTCTGTGGTTTGGCAAGAGGTTTTAAAAGGACATAAATGATATGAGAATAGAGATAGAGATTCCCAATGTTAGAGATATGCCTAAATTTGTGTTCTCTGAGGTGGATACTCTGAGACACGGATTTGGGTGCAAATAGCTTTTTGGGAGAAATTCTGAGAATAATGGTATGAAAACAAGGAAGGAATATAAAGAAGGTTGCCTTATCAATCTAACTACCACTGCAGGTGACTTGAGCTTAATTTCATGGAGGAAACTCTAGGAACCAGTGCTAAGCATACACTTTGAAATTATGGCACCCAAGGGGCAAAAGAGTTGGGGTATCTAGTGGAGATCACTAGTGGAGGGCTGGTCCCAGGGGTTGTTAATTCCCTGGCATTTCTGGCCTATTGCTAATGGATCCCAGGCAGTGTTCTGTGGTCCTGGGGATGAAGAATCAGATACTGAGATGCAAATACTGGGAGGTGGAAGTGATCACTGAGTGATCACAGGATAGCAGAAAGGGAGTACTGATGGTGTGTGCTTCAAGGCACCAACCACCATATCAAACCAAAACAGGAGCTAAAAACAAGTCATATCTTGTGACAAGTTAAATCCCAGGAGTAAACATATTACACTGACAGAATCTGAAAAGAGGAAGCAAAAGGCTAAAATTTTTTGTGGGATGGAAATGCTGATGCCCCAAAACAGTGGTCGGCAAATTGCGGCTCGGCAAACCGCAGCTCACGAGCCACATGCGGCTCTTTGGCCCCTTGAGTGTGGCTCTTCCACAAAATACCGGCTCTTCCACAAAATACCGACTTCTGCACATGGGCCACGAAGTTTCAATTGCACTGTACGTGCGCGCCCGCACGTGGTATTTTGTGGAAGAGCCACACTCAAGGGGCCAAAGAGCCACATGTGGCTCACGAGCCGCGGTTTGCTGACCACGGCCCCAAAAGATAGCTGGAAATTTCGGCTTTGTGAACGTGGTACACATCTTACCCCAATTTCATTTGGGTGTATCCTAGCAAGAAACTCATTGTGCTGTAAGTTCTACTCCTAGCTACATCACACCTGGGTGTACCTTTTCTATCTGCATGGCTATTGCATAGAGCACATGATACCTCTCAAACTTCACCCAGACATACTTTTCAGAGCTTTTGAAAGGGGAATCCATTTGGGAACTCCTTCTCAGGCCGAATCTTTCCTCTTTGCAGGAAATTCAGATATCTCTAGACTCTAGAAGTCCTTTGGTGTCTGAAACGTAGCTCACCAGCATGGAATTTTCCGCATTTTCCAGGTCTGCTGCACAGAATTTGTTAGGTGCTAAACTGATCTGCAGTGGAGATCCAGAGAGAAGCCCAGGCCTGTGTGCTGAGGCCCAGAGTCTAGGTCAGTGGTCGGCAAACTGCGGCCCCTTGAGTGTGGCTCTTCCACAAAATACCACGTGCCGGCGCACAGGTACAGTGCGATTGAAACTTCGTGGCCCATGCGCAGAAGTCGGTAGTTTGTGGAAGAGCCGGTATTGTGTGGAAGAGCCACACTCAAGGGGCCAAAGAGCCGCATGTGGCTCGCGAGCCACGGTTTGCCCACCACTGGTCTAGGTGGAAGTGGACCTAAAATTATATGAATACCTGCAACCTCTGACCTCTCTTTCCCTGCAAACTTCTTCAGCAAACACTTATTAAGCACTTACTTTTCTTTCACTTATACCTCTGACAGAGCAAGCCAGGAGCTGAAACCCCCTCTTATAAGGCCTGTCAATTAGTCCATCTGTGCTAAGGATGTAGATCTTTTCCCCAGCAGGTCTGGCATGAGGATAAGAGAAACTCATTATTCCATCTGTATTACTATGTCATGGTTTGTATAGTCATGTACCCAGTGTAGAAATGGCACAAGCGGAGACTTCCAGGCCTACTGTTTCTTGGGGCCCAAGACCTCTTAAGTTGACAGAGTTAATAAAGATATATTCTAAGCATCATGAACCTGCCCATTATTTTTCTTGGAATAGCAGCCAAAACCAATAGAAAAAAAATGACCCAGTGCTGCCAGGATAGCAGGCATTCTTTACTACATTTCGTGCCAATTATTTCTTTTTATATGACAAGCAGACATTAGTTTTCAACCCCTGACCTATATTTCAAATGTCTGGGTTGTAGACCAAAAGAAACACTAGCTATCATAAAAAACGCTACGACAGCCTGCCATGTGATGAGGAATCCCTTTAGGCTCCCAGCCAACAAGTTTGGCTTGAGTCTGCAAACTTTTGTAGGGTAAAAATGCAAGGTAAGAGAAAAAGAGGACAATTGTCCTCCCTTCCTTAAGAGGTCTTATTTATCACAATATCTATCACATTTAGAGTGGTAGAAAGAAATGGAAATCATAATCCAGTATTTACTTGTCTCCAGAGTGTCTCCAGAGCCAGCAGACCATGCCCATGACTACATCCCCTCTTTCAAGCACATACTAGCTATTGTATGTAAAATCTCAAAAAAAAAAAAAAAAAGATCTCCTGCCTTCCTGAAATATTTCAAAGATATGGGGCTGGAAAACACAAAAACTTTATAATAGTGTGTGGCTTTTGTGAATGGATGTCATTACCAAAGGCACTTATAGTGGCTTAATAGGTATTTGAGTGTGATGGTGGTATATGTCCATAAGAGGTTCCTCAGGGGCCCTAAAAAAGAAAAAGTAATATCCAAAAGTGCCCAGTGTCTTCCCAAGAGGTGGCTTTTTCAGGGGGAGAATTTTAACTCTGTGAAGAATCACAATGTGTTAAAGGGAAAAAAATGTCACGAAGATACACCCCCAGCCCTTTATAGCACACCCCAAATGTAGAGAAAGAACCAGATCACAAAACATTCTCAGAGTATATCAGAGTTCTTCATGACTATCAAGACCCAAAGAGATTAATTTAATTTTCTAGGGTAACAGTCAAGAGACAGGAGTTTTAAAAAAGCTTCCTTTTGCCTTACAGCCATACCAAGTACTTAAATAATAAGTCATTATCAAACTCCATTGTTTAAAAATATAATATTGTTTTTAGGCATAAGAAAGGGAACATGGAGAAAGGGAAGAGGAGGCATAATACATTGTTATTCAAAGTAGATCTTTAGTGTCTTTCTGTACTTCATTCATTTACTTCATTCAATTATTCATTCATTCACAAATATGTATTGAATAACTATTACATTCCAGGTACTGTGCAAATTGCTGGGGCTGAAATTGTGAACCGGATAGACAAAACTCCTGTCTTCATGAAGAAGCAGAAAAGAGAGGACAATTACAACTGCACTTGGGGCAACAGACAAGCGCAAGCTGAGCCTAAGTCCAGGGCTCACACCTCCAACATACTTGGTCACGGAGGCCAACCTTTGTAGAAAGTTAAGAATTCTAGTCTTGGTACTGGCACTAACTTAACACATCATCTCAAACAAGTCATGGAAACTTTGGCCCCCAATTTGGCATCTGTGAAATGGAGAGTATGGTGCCTGTTTTAACACAATCCCTGGAGCAGAGACTCAAAGATGATATTAAAGTTTTACAAAGCACCTTATAAATAAATATCAAATTACAAATATTAGAAAATACTGTTAAGAGTTACTGTTCTAGTTGTTACCTAATTCAATTCTAACAAAACTTACCTGGTGTCAAAGATGAGAGCCCAGAGAGAGAACTACATGGTGGTTATAAATATTTACACAATGCATCCTGAAGAACATAAAATACAGAGTTCCGTACAAGGTCACAAACTAAAACATAAAACTATTTTGCACAGAATTGAATTAGAATTGTTCACAAACAGTGTAAGAAAAAAATGCACATTTTTCTATTCAGTACCCTTCAGAATTAAAGAAAAATAAGAGAAAATGGTACAAACAGGCTTTTTATAGATGAGTAAAGTTTTCTTTAATAAACAAATAGGTTTAGTTCAATTAATATTCATTGAGTCTAGGGAAAGAAGTTAGAGGAATAGTCCATGGGGTTTTTGGGGAGTTTTAGTGGGGGTTTCCTCTTCTCTCACCCACCTCTCCACCAAAGGAAAGAAGCCAAGTATTGTGAGCTCAGTGTTTTGTTTTGTTTTTCATTCTCTCACAATTTAAACACTTTCTTCCAACTGAAGAAAATGGCATGTCTTCAGCTATGATCCAGAATGATCACTTTCAGCTTCAGAGAGGATAATTGAAAGCAAATAAGCCCTGGTTGGTGTTCTCAGAAATTAGAGCATTTCGTCCTCCTCCTCCCCCAGCCCCCGAACCAAAGGGTCTCAGGTTCAATTCCCAGACAAGGCATGTACCTGGGTTGCAGGTTTGATCCCCTGCCCTGGTTAGGGCTCATGTGGGAGGCAACCAATCAATGCATCTCTCTCACATTGATGTTTCTCTCTCTCTCTCACCCCCTCCACCTATCCCTTTTACTCGCTCTAAAAATCAATGGAAAAATATCCTCAGGTGAGGGTTTACAAAAAAAAAAAATTGGACATACAATTGTAGTCAAATAGAGAAATGTTTCCCTACATCTAAAACAAAACAACAAAAAAATGAATCTAAGTTTTTTGAGTGGCTTTACCTCTAGGTAGAAAATATATATTTTTAATAGAGGTAATGTAAAATCCCTCCTAGATGGGTCTGCTGGGTTCCTCAGGGACAATGGATTTAAATCCAAACCCACTGAGGATTCAGAAACTGCCATTGTGGGAGCTGTCAGTCAGAAAGATGTTGATTGTTTTAGCACAAGAGGCACTGGGAATATTGCACAGCTCATCAGAACCAGTTTTCCAGCCTTCAGGTCCTGGCCCACATACAGGGTGGGGCAAAAGTAGGTTAACAGTTGTTCCTATGGAAAAAGACATGCAGGTTATGGTTATAAAATACAAGAATAAACTCTGTTTTGCACACTCACAACTGTAAACTACTTTTGCCTAGCCCTGTATATGGGACAGCTCTGAACCTTTTGCAATGGACAACTTGACATCCATCCCCTCAGCCTTGGTGTGGTGGGACCCACCTCGCCCAGTAGTAGTACACTTCCTATAGAGCAGAATATTAACCTGGCGGGAGATGATTTATCATCTAGTTATTGTAGGCATGGAGAGTAGCTACAAGAAGCAAACATGCTACGTAGTCTCACTCCAGGAAAGCATAGACAAGGTAGAGAGGGCAAGTCTATTCAAGTTTAAATACTTAATAACTTAGAGGAGTAAAGATTTAATACCAGCTCCTGGCCAGCAGAAGTAAGAGAGAGCAGAAAGAGTCCCAAAGAAGCAAAGGGAAAACCACACACAAATGGGAATTTTGTGCATTAAAGAATGCAATTCTACACATTGGCAGAAAGCTGCAAAGGAATGTTTTCTGTAAAGGTTGGCAAAAGTTCCAACTATCACTATAAAGGTACGATAAAAACACAAGCAAGAGGAAGACACTAGGCCAGTGATGGCGAACCTTTTGAGCTCGGCGTGTCAGCATTTTGAAAAACCCTAACTTAACTCTGGTGCCACGTCACATATAGAAATTTTTTGATATTTGCAACCATAGTAAAACAAAGACTTATATTTTTGATATTTATTTTATATATTTAAATGCCATTTAACAAAGAAAAATCAACCAAAAAAATGAGTTCGCGTGTCATAGGTTCTCCATCACTGCACTAGGCAGTTAGGTAGCCTCCAACTCACAGAAAATGTCTTATAGAAACATCAGCATGAAGAGAAACTGCATCTTAACCAAAACCATCTGATGGCTGAACTAAGACGCCTTGTAAACAGGATCGTTGCCTCTATTTTTCTCCCAGCAGCTGACTGCAATTTAGGTAGTTTAAATGAAAGCTAGAGTTTTTCTCTACAGATGAAGCCTATATATTTGGTGTTTGCAATTCTGAAATCTTTCTTTACCCATATAAGGCTCTGGTGGATATGGATATAAGCAATGCTACGCATACACACAAAATATACTAGTATTTTAAGTCCTCATGTCTTAAGCTAACAAATAAAACCAGTGGGGTAAGAAGTAAATTCATTAATATTTGAAGAATACTTAAAAGATTTCCTAGCCTGATTAGCGTGGCTCAGTGGTTGAGCATCGACCTATGACCCAAGAAATCACTGGTTCCATTCCCAGTCAGGGCACATGCCCAGGTTGCAGGCACAATCCCCAGTAACAGGTGTGTAGGAGGCAGCCAATCGATGTTTTTCTCTCATCAATGTTTCTCTCTTTCTATCACTCTTCCTTCCCTTCTTTCTAAAATCAACAAAAACATATTTTTTTTAAAAAAAAAGATTGCCTAAAAGTATTTTTCCTTCATCAATTTACCATTGGTGTGATCTGAAATCTCCACTACTGGTCTACTTATTGGACTCAAAGAATTCAATGGCTCTGGTAAAAGGTAAATATGTTACAGGTAACATAACCTGAGTTTTCTTATGCCTTAGCACAGGTGGATTAAAGTAAAGTTCTTTTTAAAAAGGAACAACTTAAATGTTTCCAGCTTGTATATCCATTTGTGTTAGGCCCCCTAGGCCTTCAGTAACACCCACCTTACTGCTCCACCCCACCCCACCCCCTCTAAACTCTTTTCCAATGTTTCAAGGTCTTCAGAGGGTATCTCAGACCTGCTCCTAATAATCCTGTCCCTGCTGGCTCCTGCAGTGACCTTGGCTGGGCTTAGCCACCATTTCCACAAGTACCACGTCCCTGGAAGAGCCCTCCAGAAATCAGATCTATGCAAGGGACTGTGTCACAGCACAGAGCATCTCACTCACTTTTGATCCAAGGACTAAGAGTCCTCTTTCAATCTGACCTCTCTCGCTAACTTCCCTTAAAATTTTAGTCTCTCTGCTTTCCACAGAGCTCAGATGTGTGTTGAGCAGTGCTGGGAGACAGCTCTAGGCGACCGAAGCCACGGTGCACACTGCCCCAGCCCAGCCCTTGGCAGCGAGGCTCTGTGTCCAGAGCTCATTCAGCTTTTCCCAAGACATTTCTCTGAGCTTGTACAAGCATGCTCCTGGCAAACACAAGATAAAAGTTTGCCAGCTATGCCTGAATTTCATCTCAGTTGAGACCACATCCACATATGGAAAGATGAAGAGATAAATATTAACACAATATCATCCACAAACATCTTCATGAAAATTAGATTTGTTTATTCCAGCTTTATTGAGGTATGATTGACAATAAAAAATGTACGTATTCAAGGTGTACGACATGATGATTTAAAGTTCATATACAATGTGAATTCATTACCACAATCAAGTCAATTAGCACATCCATAACCTCACATACTATGTGTGTGTGTGTGTGTGTGTGTGTGTGTGTGATGAGAATACTTAAGATCTACTCTCAGCAAATTTCAAGTTCATAATACAATATTAACTCTAATCACCATGCTGTACATTAGATCTCCATAATTTATTCATCTTAAAACTGAAAGTTTGTAGCATTGGACCAACATCTCCCTGTTTCCCCCACTCCCCATCCTCTGGCAACCACCATTCTATTATCCGCTTCTACTAGTTGGAAGATAATACAGTATTTGTCTTTTTGTGTCTGGCTTACATCCTCCAAATTCTGGGACCAGTTGGTCCCTCAACAGAGAGCAAATCTCTTAATGATAAGACAAATGAGATTTGATGGGGGCATGGGGGAGGGACATAAGCTAAAAGTTTGAAAAGCTGGAGGTCCTGACCAAGGAGAAAAGTCCCAGAAGCCAGATGCCTTCGTGACAAATGAACACAGCAACCTGAGGATGCTGGATACATAGCAGGGGACATCTGAGTGCAAGGAGCTAAAACAGAAATAGAGAACCACCAGAGATTAACTAAATCCGGTCTTAGAAATAAATGATCTGTTCCAATCAAATTCCATGCAGAAGTTCATTTCATATATTTGTTACTGGTTTTTCCCTGTAACTGGCTCTGTTCCATCTTCAGCCAGTCATAACATCAGGGTGCATGACAACAAGCATCCAGCCAATTCAGCCATAATCAAAACTCCAGTTAACCAGCCAGCTGTTTTCTGTACATAACGCCAAGCAATCAACTGGACTAACTTCATGCCTCAAATGATGGAAAAGAACAGATGTTTGGGCATTATGTACATGTTAAGTGCCAATTGAAAACAGGAGTGTTAGCTGTCACTTTACATACATTGTTTAAATGATCCACCTTGTACTTTTCTCCTGGCTGGGAGAAAAGCAACAAAGATACAAGATATGCATACACAAACATCTGGACACACATGCACTGAAAACGCTAGTGAGCGAGTGTGTGTGTTACAGAACATGTCAGGGGAGATATTATTTCACACAGTCTCCATTCTATAAACCTTATTAAATGTGCCCATTCCCTGCCTGCCTGTGCTTTCCCCTGCCTGCTCTGCTCTCCATCTTAGGAAACCACCCTTTCAGGCCTTTTGCCCTCTGGCATCAAACACTGGAAGATGAAGGGTGGGAAGAAGGGAATAACTAGGTAATTTTTCCCCTTCTGTCTCCAATGACGTCTCCAGAAGCTGCAGCCCTTGCCAGCTGGCTCTTCCTTCCATGGTTCTAGTTCCCACCAAAAAGCCCCATCTGGGGTCCCTCAAGCTTCCTCTGCATCATCTGTGTAATCCGTGTTTTGGGGCTAAACTTTATCTACTGAGAGACCCAGAGTGACTTTTATTTTTCTGGCTAGACTTTGACTGATACATAGGGATAAAGTATCTTCTCATCCTGGGATTTCAAGCACAGCCTGAGGCCTATTAAATAGCAGCCCAGGTCCTGGCCTCTTCTCTTCCTTTCCCACTCCTCTGCCTGTCAAATGTTCCAAGGAGGAGAAAAAATAAATAAATAAAAGTGATTTATCACAGGCCAGCCCCACTCAAAGCTTCCTCCAGTGATTGTTGTGAGACAGAGCCTAATATCAGATGTTTGCAATGCTTTCCAAAATCAACAAACAATGCTTTTTGCCAAACTTCACTCTCCCTATGTCTGCAAATGGACTTCTTAACTATTTTATTGTCATAAGAACACTTATATGAGATTTACTTTGTTACATTTTTAAGTGGACAATACACAATTATCAATTACAGGCACAATGTGGTACAGCAGGTCTCTAGAATGCATTCATCTTGCCCAGCAATCAGCAGTTTGCAATTTCCCTTCCACCCAGCCCTGGTGCCCAATATTCCTCTCTTCTATTCTGTGATTTTGACTATTACAGGGGTCCTCAAACTTTTTAAACAGGGGGCCAGTTCACTGTCCCTCAGACCGTTGGAGGGCCGGACTATAGTTTAAAAAAAAAACTATGAACAAATTCCTATGCACACTGCACATATCTTATTTTGAAGTAAAAAAACAAAACGGGAACAAATACAATATTTGTATTTGCATGTGGCCCGCAGGCCGTAGTTTGAGGACCCCTGGACTATTAGATGCATTACACAAGTCCTTGTCCTTCTATGACTGGCTTATTTTACTTGGTGTCATGTCCAATGCTCATTATGTTGTTGCCTATCGCAGAATTTCCTTCCTTTTAAAAGCTAATATCCCATTGGATGTGTAGTCCACATTTGCTTTGCCCATTCTTGTATCATTGTTCTTTTAGGTTGTTTCTACAACATGACTACTGTGAATAGTGCTGCAATGAACATGGATGGGTGTGCTAATATCTCAATTTCCTGGTTTCAATTTGGATACATACACAGAAGTAAGATGGCTGGATTATGTGGCAATTCAGTTTTTAATTTTTTGAGGAACCTCTATACCAGTGATGGCGAACCTATGACACGCTTGTCAGAGGTGACACGTGAACTCATTTTTTGGTTGATTTTTCTTTGTTAAATGGCATTTAAATATATAAAATAAATATCAAAAATATAAGTCTTTGTTTTACTATGGTTGAAAATATCAAAAAATTTCTATATGTAACCCAGCACCAGAGTTAAGTTAGGGTTTTTCAAAATGCTGACACGCCGAGCTCAAAAGGTTCACCATCACTGCTCTTTACTGTTTTGCATAGCAGCTGCACCATTTTGCATTCCCACATAGAGTGTATAAGGGTTTCAGTTTTTCCACATCTTCATCAACACTTGCTGTCTATATATATATATATATATATATATATATATATATATATATATATATAATATCCATCCTAACAGGTGTGAGGTGATATTGCATTGTGGTTTTTTGAGTTGCATTTCCTTGGTGATTAGTGACATGCAGCATCTTTCATATACCTGCTGGCCATTTGTATATCTTCTTTGGAGAAATGTCTAGTTGAGTCTTTGGCTCATTTTTTAATCAGGTTATCAAAGGGGGTTTTGTTTGCTTTGCTTTTTGGCAATTGTAGAGCCTGAAGTGGCCCTGTGACTTGGCTCAGGCCCGTCTCAGCAGTGTGAGAGCAGTTCTGCCCGCCTAGGGACCCAGCGGAAGAGAGACTCCTTGTGTCTCCAGAGGCAGGCCTGTTGATCTCAATCAGACTTCAGATGCTGGAAGCAGTTTTGCTCCCAGACTGAGGTTGAGAGGGCCTGGAGCTGATCCTGTCTTAGGATTTGCTGACAGATCGAGATCAGGAGGCCTACCTCCACAGCTCTACCAGGTCTGACTCCTGGCAGGTCCCTGGGAGGGCAGGATGCTCCTGGACTGTGGCTGGATCCCAAAGTTCCCACAAAGGATTTGTTTCCATGGATTGTTGTCAAATTATTGTTGCTGATGGGAGTTTGCCTAGCCTACCATCTTACTGATGTCACTCTAAGAGGGAGATTTTTTAAATGAGGGAAAAGTCTAGAGAGACATGTTAAAAACAAACAACTAATATTAATATGCTCAAAAAAACAAAAAAAAATAAGAACAGGATATTACAGAACATGTAATAGGAACATTCAGAAAATAAAACTAAGCTCTTGGAAATTAAAAGTGATAGTATATTTAAAACTTGATAGAGTAAGACAATTCAATAAGGAAAGAGTAGTTTTTTCAATACATGATGCTGGCACAACTGTATATCTACAGGAGAAATATTATGAAGTTGGAACCCTATACACACCATATGCAAAAATGTACTCAAAATGAATCAGAAACATAAGTGTAAGAGCTAAAACTATATAACTCTTAGAAGACATAGCAAATCTTTTGTGACCTTAGATTAGAAAATGGTTTCTTAGCTATGACATCAAAAGCAAAGTGACAAAAAATATATATTAATTGTACATCATCAAATAAAAGCTTTTGTACATCAAAGGAAACCATCAAAAAAGTAAAAAGACTGGCCAGTTTTTCTCAGTGGCTAGAGCATCAGCCTGTGGACTGTAGGATCCTGGGTTCTGTTCCCCAGCCCTGGTAGGAGCACATGCAGGAGGCAACCAGTAGATGTATCTCTTTCACATCACATTGATGTTTCACTGTCTCCCACCTCCCCTCCTCCCTCCCATCTACTCTTGTTAGAAAGCAATGGAGAAAATATCCTCAGGTGAGGATTAAAAAAAAAAAGTAAAAAGATAACCCAGAAGTAAATATATATATCTCATAAGGGATTTATATCCAGAACATATGAAAAATCCTTACAACTCAACAATAAAAAGACAAATAACCCAATGGATAAAATTTAAATAAACATTTTTCCAAGGAAGATATACAAATGGTCAATAAGCACATAAAATGATGCTTAGAATTATTATTCATTAGAGAAATATATCAATACCACAATGAGATACCATTCACAGCCATTAGGATAACTATAAAAAAAGACAAATAATACCAAATGTTGTCAAGGATGTGCAGAAATTAGAACCTTCATACATCACTGATGAGCACATAAAATT
This sequence comes from Myotis lucifugus, assembly GCF_000147115.1. Lineage (NCBI taxonomy): Eukaryota > Metazoa > Chordata > Mammalia > Chiroptera > Vespertilionidae > Myotis > Myotis lucifugus. Next base: position 1,723,716 of record NW_005871286.1, read on the forward strand.
GTGCAGCCACTTTGGGAAACAGTTTGGCAGTTCCTGAAAAAGTTAAGCATAGAGTAACCACATGACCAAGCAGTGCCACTCATAGGTATACACCCAAGAGAAACAAAAATATATGCCCACACAAAAACATTCACATAAATATTTATAGCAGCACTATTCACAATAGCCAAAATGTGAAAACAGCACAAATATCTATCAACTGTTAAATGGAAATACAAAATGTGGTGTATCCATACAATGGAATATTATTTGGCTATAAAAAACTAAATGTTAATACATGTTACAACATGAATGAATCTTGAAAATATTATGCTAAGTGAAGGAGGCAGATAACAAAAAGACCATATTATATGATCAATTTATTTGAAGTGTCCAGGATAGGCAAATGCATAAAGATAAAAAGTAGATTAGTAGTTGCCATAAATTATGGTGGAAGGAATAATGGGGTGTGACTTCTAATAGGAACAGGGTTTGTTTAGGGGGCGTGATAAAAATGCTCTAAAATTAGATAGTGAGGGTTGCACAACTTTGTGTACACTGAAATATTATATAGTTTAAATGGGTAAACTTCAAGATATGTGAATTATTAGCTACTATTTTTTTAAAAAGAATCACCTAGGGCCGTGGTCGGCAAACTGCGGCTCGTGAGCCACATGCGGCTCTTTGGCCCCTTGAGTGTGGCTCTTCCTAAGCCTTAGGAGTACCCTAATTAAGTTAATAACAATGTACCTATCTATATAGTTTAAGTTTAAAAAATTTGGCTCTCAAAAGAAATTTCAAATGTTGTACTGTTGATATTTGGCTCTGTTGACTAATGAGTTTGCTAACCACTGACCTAGGGAGTTCATAAGAAAGAAGAAGGAGGTCCAGGATTAAAATGTTGGGATACTCTATTTTCTAGAAATTCAATAGAGGAGGAAAAATCAGCAAAAGATACTGAACAGAATCAGCCAGTGAAGTAGAAATAAAAACAGAACCTTTCATTAATGTTGAAAAAAGAAAGTGTTTCAAGAAGTAGGGAGTAATCAACTATGCCTAATGCTGCTGAACAATTGAGTAAGAAAAAGACAATAAAGTGACCATTGGATTTGACAAGCAATGTCAATAAAATAATAATGTATTTGACATCGTTCTATGTTTTTTATTGATTTCATGTTATTTCAAACTACCAACAAATATTATTAGAAAGTATAGCCAAAAAAAATTGCATTTATTGTATTTGTCAACTTTTTAAAATTTTAGTTTTCTTAGCTAAAATATTTATTTTCATACCTATAAAAAACTTAATGGGTTGTAAAAAAAATTGAGAATATATTCCTAAAAGTGGATAAAATGACAAATATATAAATATAGAAAAGAAAAATGATAAAATTAGAAAACAATATTTCAATTTTTATTTCTACTTCACTGGCTGATTCTGTTCAGTATCTTTTGCTGATTTTTCCTCCTCTATTGAATTTCTAGAAAATAGAGTATCCCAACAATTTAATCCTGGACCTCCTTCTCTTTTCTATATAAAACTCCCTAGGTGATTTTTTAAAAAAAAAAAAATAGTAGCTATAATCCACATATCTTGAATTCAAACATTTGAATAATAGTGAGAATAGTGAATATTCAGTGAGAACAAAATAAAAATGGAAAGAAGGAAGTCATCAAGAAAAAAATTCAAGAAAATTTTCCAGAATTTAAGAATATGAGTTTCTGGATAAAAGGGCCTGGTTAGTGCTAAGCATAATGAATAAAATCAGGCCACATACCAAGAAATATCTCTGAAATTTTAGAACACATGGGAAAAAACAGACAATCCAATAAGGGCCCAGTTAGGAAGGAGAAAATAATTTTACACAAAATTTCAAGAATCACAATTACAGAGCCATTTTCAATTCCAACATCAAAATCAGAGGACAATGGACATTTGTGTTCAAAATTTTGAGAGGAAGTTATTTGCAACCTAGAATTCTATATGCAGTAAAAATAACAATCTTATATAATTAAAGCCTAATATGCTAAGTGTCCAACCGTTCGACCAGTCACTATGACACGCACTGACAACCAAGGGGCAGACATTCTGATCAGTAAGTTAGCTTGCTGTTGTGGTCTGGCCGCTCAGGACTGGGTGAGATGGGCTGGACATGCTCTGGAACCCTCCTGTAGTCCCTCCCCAGCCCTGATTGTGCACCAGTGGGGTCCCTCAACCTGGCCTGAACCCTCTCGCAATCCAGGACCCTGGGGGGATGTCAGAGAGCCGGTTTCAGCCCGATCCCAGCAGGCCAGGCCGAGGGACCCCACTGGTGCACAAATCAGTGCACCGGGCCTCTAGTCATAAAGGTAGAATAAAAACATTTTTAGAGGTACAAAAATATCAGAAATTTTACTTGGCACAAAAGCCTGCTCAAGAAGCTACTGGAGAATGTACTCCTCCAATACAGGAGACTAAACTAAGAAGGAGGAAGCTTTGCAATTCAGGAAGCAGGGGATATAATGTAGGAAAGGGGAAGCTTGTGAGGAAAATCCCAGGATGACAGCTGTGCAACAGAGCTAGAGAACAACTGGTCTAAGATTGGAGTAGGCGAAAGGTATCAGGAGATACTCCTTCAAAAGATAAACCTGATAGAAACCTAATGTGTCTGAAAGTTCTGAGATGATATTTCTACAATTGGGAGAGAGATTGGTCTAAGTGGTGAGTTCATAGGAAAACTAAAAGAAGAAAGACAATAAAACCAGACACTTATTGACTTTGGGGAGAACAAAATGTTGTTCAGAAAAAGTGATCATAGTATACTACTTAGCTTGTTCATGAGTAACAATTACATAATCACAAAAATCTGAACCTCAATTATTGGCCTAATCAAATAGCCACCTTAGGAAGCAGGTGGGACCAGAAGTGGACTGAGTATGGTCAAGAAAAGTAGTGGAAACACATTAAATCCTCATCCTCCATAGTGGTAAGTCAAAACATAATGCTAAAAGTACTTTCCACTTAAATGTCTCTTTTCATAGACTTTGTAAATGCTCACACTTTCTCTGTATACCTAGAGTTTCAGCATAATGCTGAACATATAATACATGATGAAGAAAATAGTTTATAGTAAATCAGTAGTTAATTTTATATATTGACAGTGAGACAATATGAAAAAGTTTGACCTAAATTTTATGTAAAAGTTTCCTCAGAAGTATAAGCAGTCCTCAGGTTACGTCGGACTCAACATATGTCATTTCATGGTTACGTTGCCATCTCCCATTTATTTATTTTAAAAAAAGTTCCACCATTTCAACATATGTACATATGTGCTTTATGTTTTTTATTATTTACTGTATTTACCACTAGTAAAGGTCAGGAATTGTTATCTTTCTTTTAAATTTTTTTACTGTTTCGCTTCATTACTGCTGTGTATGTGCTCCATGTGAGTGACGTAGGTGTTTATGTAGGTGGGTTCCGACTTACGGCAAAATTTACTTATGGTGAAAATCGCATTACAGTCGCGCCGCAGGAACAGATCTCCGACGTAACCCAAAGACCTACTGTATTTCTGTAGTGAAGAAAATATTTTGAAAGTGTATGTTAAAATTCTGAACTACCTTTTTCTGACTGGCTTATTTCACTTAACATAATTGCAAATTCAGCTCATGGAAGTCTCTTCACAGAAGAACTATAATATATAAGAAAATATAAGCTTTAAATATAATTAATAGATCACATCACCTGAGCATGTTTTCTGATGTGCAGTCAAGTAAAATAAATAAAGGGAAACAAGCCAGTATGAAGTCTATTGAAAAATATCACTGTTCATTCTATTTATGAATATTTGTTAAAACACACCAACATCTTCACCTTTACCTATATTTAAGCCTAGAATCCAATAATTAATCACCAAGACCAGCTCAGGTCTGATGATTAGTGACTTTGAGCATTTTTTCATACGTCTGTTGGCCATCTGTATGTCCTCTTGGAGAAATGTCTATTTAGGTCTTTTGCCCATTTCTTTAATTGGATTGTTTGTCTTCCTTTTGTTAAGTTTTAAGAACATACAATGGAGTAAACATGTTCTCTTCAATAAATGGTGTTAGGAAAACATTGCATGCAGGTACATGCAAAAAATGAAACTAAATCATCAACTTACATCATGCACAAAAATAAATTCAAAATGGATAAAAGACTTAAATGTCAGTCATGAAACCATAAAAATCCTAGAAGAAACCATAGGCAGCAAAATCTCAGGCATCTCTCGTAGCAAATTGTTTGCAGATACATCTCCTAGGGCAAGGGAAACAAAGGAGAAAATAAACAAATGGCACAACATCAAAATAAAAAGCTTCTGCACAGCAGAAGAAAGCATCAATAAAATGAAAAGGGATCCCACTGTATGGGAGAAGATATTTGGCAATGATACATCTGATAAGGGATTAATTTCCAAAATATATAAAGAATTCTTATTCATTCATTTTTAAAACAAACCTGTAATTGGATCATTTGGTTTTAATAGCTCCTTTGATTTAGAGAGGCAGATTCATTATAATTGATATTTATAAATTCATGTCAAAGAGAAACTTATTAAGAATTATGGTTAAAATTTGCAATTAGCCAATATAAAATAATTTCTATTAATCCTGAGATTCTTTTGCAGAATGCTTTTTAAATTACTTAACAGTAAGATATTAAAGCTGGGGATTTGAACCATTTTTAAAAGATAGTTAAAGTTGCTACAAAATAGAAAAATTGTCCCAATATATTATTCCATGTAACATTGGAAAACCATAACAGACTCGGAAGAAGCAAATAATTTACATGTTATTCATGGAAAATATCTCTAAGTATACAATAATAGAGAGTAATTTTATTTGAAAATCCATAACACTTTAAAAGAAACTACTTTTAAAAATATTAAAATTATATAACCCTCTATAGAGTTTGAAGCTATATTCATCTCCACACATTTATATCATTTCTGAATGGTATAACTATGCTCAGTAAAATGCATTACTATTTTTAATGGAGATTTAGATACTAAATTTTTCACTGAATTTTGGGGTGTTAGCCAAAGCTAAATCAACATACCAAAGCAAAATTTTAAGAGGAGCTGTTTTTATACAAAATGAATGGGAAGACAATAAAGTATCCAGTAGAAAGTTAAACATATAATCTTCTAATTTGAAGTCAGTACATTAAAGTTGCTTTTCTTTTACCTATACCAGTACATATACTTTTCAAGCATTTGGCATACTGGTGCACTTTGGTGCTCCCTGCCAACTGTCTGCCAGAAAGAAAGGTAATGACCTCTTTGGATTTCAGTTACTCCATTTAAAAGAATTCTATGACTGCAGAGATTGTAGAAGGAAAGGACTACATTTCATGGTATTTCCCACTATACCTGATGCACAGTTAAAATAACTTTCTAATTCAGAGGATCTTTGTGATCCTTTTATTTTTCATTGCTTGGGAATCACTGGGTACTCATATATGCTCTGGTCTTATCATTAATTTACTGGCTATTCTCTTTTATCATAAACTCTGAGATATTCATTTGGTCTTTAATAGCAGTAGGTTTGGAAGTAAAAACCACCTTCAAACTCCACCATTATATCCACAATTTTGCTTCAAGCCAAATGGAGTGAAAAAGGAGATGGAGTTAGCACCACCACCATCATTACCACTCCTGTTATAAACAGCTAGAAAATGAGACAAAATATAGAAAACAAAGGCTTTGAAAAGAGGCATTAAAAGGTTGAGACCTCTGAGAGAAGAAAAACAGACAATGGGACCTCAAGTTCATCAGATTACTTCCTGGAGACAGTTTTGGGGCAACAACACAGAGCCACGCAGTCTCCCTAAGTTGAAAAAACAGAGATCATAATTCAGGTGAACCAAGAAAGATAGAATTTTTGTGGATCCTAGTACCGCGAAGGAAGGAGCTGTACAAAGAGAGAACTACTGAGATCTGCACTGGAGTGTGCTTGGGACTTTGGCTAGCTACTTACCTGTTCAAGCATGAAAGAAAGTGGCCCAAGGCTGTGGAAAGAACCGTCAGAAAGAACAAGTCAGAAAACACCTCTGGCTCACAAAAGGCTAGGAATAGTCTGTCTTCCCACCAGCCAAACTGGAGGGAAAATTTAGAGAACAAAATAGAATCCTCAGAAGCGTACTGTATGTCAAGGCACAACATAATCAAATTGCTGAAAACTAATGATAAAAAGTTCACAGCCAAGGGTGAACCTGAGGAGGGGTGGTGAAGGATTGAAGAAAAAACAAACAAGAGAATACGGCTGGGGCTCCGTGGATCTCCCGTGCCTGGATGAGGACACAAAAGACCCAGCCTGCAAGCTGATGCTTTATTTTATAGTTTGATTAAAACAAGGGTAGATTAACATGTATACAAATGTTCTTGTTTTGGCAACACTTGATGCACCTCCCACAGCCCATTAGCTACTTAGGAAGGAGTTAGGGAGGGCTACAAGGTCAGGCTTAATTATGCTAGGAGAGCTCTGCCTTCCAGGCTGGGTCTTGTTTGTGGCCCTGCCACAGGTCAGCCCGAGGCTTGACCCTAGAGCCTCTCCCTACAAAAAACAAATCTTAAAATCATCCAGGAACATAAAACACATTGTGATATACATATAGAGCAACAAAGAAAAGGGTGACAGCAGAATCTTCATCAGAAACTATGCAAACCAAATATATTGAAATATGAATAAAACCTGTATACCTACAGCTCTTTAACAAGGGAAAATATCTTTCAAAATTGATAAATACGCATTTTCAGGTAAACAAAACTAAATGAATCCATTGCACTCCAAAAATGTTAAAGGAAGTTTCTTAGAAATAGTTAAAATAGCAAGTTAAACCTTCACAAAGGATTGACGAAAGCCAGAAAAGATTAATATGTGGGGGAATGCTAAAGACAATTTTCTCACTTTTAAAAACTATTTTCAAAAATACAACTGACCTTAAAGCAAAAATGATAACACTGTAGTTTGGGATTTACACCATATGTGTAAGTAAAATACAGACAACAATAACACAAAGGATAAAGAGATGGAAGAAAACTGTTATAAGGTTCTTATACTACATATAAAAAAGTATAATATTATTTGAAGGCAGACTGTGATAAGTTAATGGTACATATCATCAATCCAATAGAAATTAAGAAAAAACAAAACAACATAAATAAAATATAATTGTAAAAAATAGTCAATCTCAATAAAAGAAAAGGGAATAGGAAAAAGAAACAAAGAACAGTAGGTAGGACAGGCTCTATACATAGAAAACAATGAACAACTTATATTCACATCAGTAATAATAATAAATAACACTAACCAACCACTTATTATATGCCAATAAAAGTTTTAGGTACTTTATAGATATATCTAAAGACATTTAATCACTAATCAACCCCATTCTACAGATATAAACCTTAGGTACTTACTAGTACTCAATGGTAAGGGTAGATATGATAAGATAGTTTAGTAACTCTATCTTACTAAATGAGGAGGAGAAATAAGGATTGTGGCTAGCCTAGGGAATTTGTCATGGAAGAGATAAGGCTTGAGCTAGCTCTTGCAAGGTCTATGCTTGATGACTACCAAGTTTTTACATCAAATGTTACAATTTAATATAGGAGACCTAGTACTTCATCAGAGTAGTTTAAATAAATTCTTCAGCATTTTCAACAAACATTTATTGAACCCTACTATGTTTTAGACTCCGGGATCACAGAGATGGACAATAAATGGATGTCTATTGAGTATGTATAAACAATACACACCATACAGCTAGATGACATTGAGGTGCAGTACTCATCCTCAAAAAGCTTATCTAGTCAGTTGTGCGTGTGTGTGTTTATGTGTGTGCGCACATGTGCATGTGTGTAAACCTGAGTAATATTATGTAATGAGTTCAGGAAACAGGAGGTTAGTGTGAATTACCCAGAGATACCTTTATGAAGGACATGCCTTGCCGCTGAATTTTGAAAAAACAGTAGCATGTCTACATAAGTAGAGAAGGGAGAAGAGGCACACCAGTTGGTGAGAACAGGATGAGAAAGACTCAGGTGGAAATAAACATAATCAGCTTAGCTAAAGGTAAGTAATGTTAGAAAAGAGCTGAAGATAAGGGGAAGGAGGAATACAAATCGGAGCATGAAAATTAACTTGAATCCTAGATTTTATTGAGAAAAAAGAATTGATGTTTCATCCCAAAATTCTAACTAAATCATTCTGTTTTACTTAGGCAGGAGAAAGGGCATAATTACACAAAGGAGTGCAGAAAATTCCCAAAACAATAGAGAAAAAGGTTTCAATGCTCATTTAATACGCAGGTAATTTCCTCAGAACTCAGAAATATCGATAAAAATTAAAATAGAGAAAAAATTTACTTTAGCTAAGAGTCTGTTGATTTTTCTAAGGACAAAAGCTTCTTTAAGCAATTAATAAGCATGCATGACTGATGCCAACCAAACATCACCAAACCATAGAGAAAATAGGAACCCAAACCAAAGGGTAACCAGAATAATCACTGATACTCCCGGGGCTGGTGGAGTGCCTGCTCTGTTCGAATGACAGAACACCGGCCTCCAGCATGTCCAGGCGATATTCCCACTGCATTTTGTAGCAGATTAGCAAATGTTCCTAGTGACAGGAACACGGCCCAGGAATATAGCCTTACCCTCATTCATGGCTCAGATCACCTCAGGACAATGTCGCTTTCCTTTCCTGGCTCCTTCTAATGGCCTCAAATGCCAATTAAACAGCTTTGCCATCTCTGTATCTAAATTTGGACCTAGGTATCTGTTTGGGTGCCTGATGAGACTAATTAAGTACTTTGAAGAAGTGTGGAGTCATCAGTCCTAGAATGGAAGAAAAAAAGGAATCCCCAGAGGTGGATTTAACACGGTTCACGTCCCCATGGAAATTTCACAAGATCACAACTGAAAGAACCTTCTACCATAAATTGAAGGACTCTGTGTTAACAGCAGGAAACAAAAACTCATCTCACAACTCTTCCCCCACAAATTGAGTATCCATCACAAACTCTAAAATTGTTATATTACCTTATATCGCCACCTAGTGTCCACAGGCAGGTGTATGTTAACATTAGCTGAGCCCAAAAGTGACATTTTTTTGCAGTCTCCCTTCAAGGGCTTCCTGTTAGATTTGGCTTCATTACATCAGGATTCCTAGTGCGATTCCTCCTTCCACTTCAGGGCATACCCAAGAAAGTGTAATTATGGACTTATTTCACTGTAGTTAAAACTCCCATTTTGTGTTGCCCTAGCTGGTTTGGCTCAGTGGATAGAGCACCAGCCTGCGACTGAAGGGTCCCGGGTTTGATTCCGGTCAAGGGCACATGCCTGGTTGCAGGCTCTATCCCCAGTAGGGGGCATGCAAGAGGCAGCCAATCAATGATTCTCTCTCATCATTGATGTTTCTGTCTCTCTCCCTCTTCCTCTCTGAAATCAATAAAAAAATATATTTTAAAAAACTCCCATTTTGTGGATTATCCTCAAGTACTTTAAAACTGCAAACTGTTTCCCAGGATAACTCTTTCTCAACATTTAGCACACATCTGGTGCCCACCTTCCCTTCTCGCTTCTCTTCACGCTTATTGGGTGTGAACTATCTCTATACATTTTAATAGCATTATTTGCTGCATGAAATATAAGTGGGAAGAGAGGGCTGTAACAGAAATGCATCAACATTGTTCATAACGCTAACATTTTAGTGGCTGTAGAGTTGCTTCCTTTTGTAGATACACCCTTTTCCTCCTTCCAGTCCAGAAACCACACAGTGGGAGAAAGAGATGTTAATGAATAATAAAAAATGAGCCTAATTACAGGAAATAACAGAAATAAAAAATAACTCCCAGGATTAGTTACCCAAGAGTCCCTATTTTTTTTTCCAAGCAATCTTTAGAATATAAGTCCAAGCAAGCCTCTTCTAGACGGGAAGTGTGAAAATTTTGAAGATGCAAGCTTTCAGATAGGAGCAATTCTATCAAAACATTTTTAGACCTACATTAGTGTCTTGGAGCCAAACTTTTTCATACCAGGCAACACAGGAAATTTGAGCAGTCAGATGAGGTTGGGGTTTACAGACAGAAACATGGGACAGCTTTCTCAGTTTGCCTTGGAGTTGGCCAGATTGCCATGCAATATTTAGTACATCCTAGAAAACTACTCATTGTTTATGCAAAACTCGAATTTAACTGAGTGTCCTGTATTTTTCAGAGCAACTCTACTTGGAGTGGAACGAAAGACCTAGTTGGGGAAAATAACTAGGCTCCAAACAGAAAGGGAGTCATTTTTCATGGAAATGGTGCTTTGGTGGGGATTGCAAAAGACCAATATCAAAGCAAAGCCCAACACTACAAGCATTCAAGTACTACTTTGCATATATTTAATACTTTAAATTTTATAAATATTTTCACATATGTTATACAGGTCTGGGTTTACAGTTGTTTGTATGGAAACTAATACAATAATTAATAAATAATAATACAAGATTAAACTGTGTTTTGCGTACTCACAACTTTAAATCTACTTTTGCCCCACGCTGTATTAACTGGATCCTCCTCATTGCAACCCTTATCTGGGTATTTTGATGCCTGTTTCAAGGCTCACAGATGTTAAGAAGGTTTTGTGGTATAGGGAAGCCAGAACGTGAATCCTTGTCTCAGCATGGTGCAGTGCTTACAAATAAAGAAAATGTCCATGTAGACATTGCACAAGACTTTCAATCCCGAACTACAGATGAAAAGTAAATATCTGGCAAACCCAGTATAAAACTAATATTGTTACATAAGGCCGGGAAAAATGAAAAAATATATATATTCTCAGAAAGAGCCGCTGAGCTGCCTCACATATTTTCAGACTGTAGAGTCCAGTTGGGTATTTTAAACAACAGAACAAGCAAGCACAGTGAGGTATTATTCTTCTGATGTGAGTTCATTCACAGATACCCAACATTTCTAAATCTCCATCCTCTACTCTTTGTAAGCCATTTATATGTCTTAGAGATTTTTAATAAAATCACAGGATAATTCACATCTGTTTAACTGTTCATTTCCCCTAGATCTTTACATTTCAATTTTAGAAAATGTTCTTGTAGTAATTCTTTTGGCTGTTAACTACCAGGGTCTTTTTAAATTGTAGAGTTGTGACACCTGGCGTTCATACTGTGTATTGCACTTCTCCCCAGCACAGTTTACGTATGTATATATTTTACCTGTAGTCCTCAAATTCAAGTATTCATAAAAATTCCCTGAAGAGTTTCTTAAAATGCAGCTTCGTAAGCCCCTCATAGATTCCAATGCTATATATCTGGGTTATTACATTATGCAAGCCCCAAACTACCATTTCTTTTCCACCTCCTGGTCAATCTCATTCAAGAGAACTTTATTGTGCATATGAACTATAGGGATCTTGTTAAAATACAGATTCTGGGGGCAGTAGTTTGGTGATGGAGCCAGATATTCTGCATTTCTTCCAAGCTCCTGATAGCTTTAAACCCCCATTTAAAACCTAAACATCTTCACTTCTTTTTTTAAAATATATTTTCATTGATTTGAGAGAGGAAGGGGGAGAAAGAGAGATAGAAACATCAATGATGAGAGAGAATCACTGATTGGCTGCCTCCTGCACTCCCCGCAATGGGGACCGAGCCCACAACCTGGGCATGTGCCCTTGACCGGAATCGAACCTGGGACCCTTCAGTCCCCTGGCCAATGCTCTATCCACTGAGCAAACCAGCTAGGGCTTCACTTCTTTATGTAGCCAGATCATCACAGCTTGAATCCTGAGTTTGCAAAATGTGACTTATAGATGTTTCTCACTCAGTGTTTATACTGATTTTGTTTAAATCTTCTCCATACCCCTGCTCTTTGCTCTGTCTACAAGAGTTTTTCATCTCAAGTAGCTGAGGACAAAGCAGGTGGACTTCCTGATGAAAGACCCACCTTAACCCATTTCTGTTCCTTTCTAAACCAAACCATTTCCTGGTGCCAAACAGGAAGGCCCAGGGCAGTATCACTCCCATAAGCACTGTGCGTGTATATGGGAACCAAAGCTCCTCTACAGCATCATCACGTCCCTATAAGAATGGTGTTCAGCCCCAATGGTATGGCTTTCAGTAATGATTATGTTCATGATGATAATGAAGATGATGGCTAACATTTACTGTGTACTTGCTTAGTGCTGTGCACTGTGCTAAATTCTTTACATGGATTATTGTATACCATGAAGTAGATAATATCATTGTCTCCATTGTAATGATCAGGAGAGGGACAGAGAGAAGAGCAGTGTCATATCTAATATCACAAGTAAAGTCCTGTGGTAGACTTATGAGTCACAAACTGAAAACCAAAATATTACATTGAGGGCTCCTCTTCATGTTCTCTATATAATCTATACTTTTTGGTAGCATTATTTGCTGTATAAAATACAGCTGGGAAGAGAGGGCTGTGTCAGAAATGCATTAAATTATTTAGAACACCAACAATTGAGTGGCTTCAGAATTGTTTCACTTTGGAGATTCACCTTTTCCCTCCTTCTAGTCCCAAAACCACACAATGAGAGAGAGGAAGAGAGGTTAGAGACATATAACCATTCACTCTCTATAACTTTCGCAGGTTGCCATCTCGCAATGCATGGCTAGAACTTAGAAGGGCTTTCCAGAAAAATCTTGAATTTTCTAGAAATGGCCAAAACATATGCCTCTCTTTAACATAAAGAGCTATTGCAGCACTGATACAGGCAACTTGAAAAGATGTGTTCTCAATAGTTGAGTTCTGTAACCAAGTCAAAGAATAAAAAACAAGTATTCACATACTTTTTCTTTTATCCATACCCTTTTAAAATATCTATTATTACCTTTTTGTTAAATGCTATTTCTTGCAACCAGGTAATACTTCCATTCAGTCTTTCTTATAATAACACAGAATATTCTCTCCAAACTTTTAATGTGCTTCAGATATGCTTGGTTGAGCAGAAAATATTCCCTCTTGTCTCTTTTGGTATTATAATCCTATTGTCTTTATTGAAAGAGCTAGTAGCAAGACAATAGTCTTTGTGAGCACTTTGTGATGACTATATATTCCATCTTTTGCTTAAATATGCATCCTTTGTTATTGAGAATTAGTGTTTTCTAGAATAAAAATGAAGCCATATGTTTATCAAAAAGCATTAATGCAGACAGCTGTGAGAGTGAGATGAGAAAGAAAACCCCAAGGATTACATATTGGCCTCTGAATAATCTCATAATCTGGTACTTTGTTCAATCTTTATAGTTCAGCAAAGCCCCTGCTTTGTCTCTGAAAAATAAGAACAATCCAAGAGAGAGTGAAAGAAAGCAAATAGATAAGGGGACATTGGAATAACAGTTGAGAGACAGATATTTACCTCTCTCTCTTCTTAGTTTTATTGTTGTGGAAGGAGTAGATATTTTGGAGCCAGATAAATCCAAGTTTGAATCTCAGTCATCACTACATGTAGTTATATGGCATCAGGCAGTTTACTTAGCATCTGTGAGTCTCAATGTAGACACTGCTACTTTCCCAGGCAAGCTGTTGGGATGACATATGTTAACCAACAGATGTTAACGTAAGTTTGGAGCCTGGAAGTAGAACAGCAAAAAGCAGCTTTTATTAATGGTAACTTATTATGAATGATCACCACTTCTTCATCTGTTCAAACATTGATTTGTTGTTCCACTTATTTATGCATTTATTGGTTGATTCTTGATGTGTCCTGACCGGGGATGGAACCCACAATCTTGGGTATCAGGATGATGCTCTAACCAACTGAGCTACCCAGCCAGAGCCATCTGTTCAACTTTCAACAAATATTTATGGGTCACCTCTTTGTGGAAGAAATATAGTGAAGTGCCAGGAATACAGTGAACAAACAGATAAAGTCTCTGTCCTTAAGAGGTTTATGTTTCAGCCTTTGAATACCCACAGGAAAAAAAAATCTGCCCTACCCCATTCCACTCCACTGAAACTCCTCTGGCAAAGACACCATTACCTTATTAATAAAATACACTGGACTGTTTGGTGGTTCTCAATAAGACCTCTTTGTAGCATCTAATAATATTGAACAATTATCATCTTGATGTCTAGAATACTTCTCTCTTTCCTGATTCCTTAAAATCCTTGGATTGGAATTTCTCAGTTTCCATTGTTAGTTTTTCTTCTTCTGTTACTGGGGAGATGATGAGACTTTGGTTCTTATCTTCTTGAAGGAAAGATTTCAATCAAGAGACAAAGTGTAGAATGCAAGCAAGAATGTATTGACCACAGTAAAAACATACTTAGGGCAGTGAAACAAGGAAGGGCATAGAAGAAGCAATAGGAGAGCCTAGGCTGGCTGCTTTGGCTCACTGGGAAGTCACAGAACAGGAGGCCTTGAAGACAGTCCCAGGGGGTTAGCCCGGGAAGAGCTGCCGCTGCCCATTGCTCCCCTGGTTGCAAGTCTCATGGGCTCCCTTAAAGGCTGGGGGTTATGGAAGGGGGGATTAGAGGGTTGAGAGGGAGGAGGGAATGTTTTGGGCATGCTCCCAGGAGGGAGAATCCCCTGGGACCTTTGTTTTCAGGGGTTTTAAGGCTGGGCGTTTAGGGGAGGTCTTAGGAGCAGATCAATAAAGTATTCATCAGCTTTATGCTGATGTACCAAAATGAGATTTATTCTCTTAATTTGTCTAAACTTGAGTGGGATTGACAAATGGCACTTAATTGGATTTCTGTTATCTATCTCACTAAGTAGGATGATTTAAACTATTTACCATCTGTTTGGGAGAAAAGAAGTGCAAAACATTTTTCCTTAAGTGTCCTTGGTTTAGGGAAGATAGGATTTAATAAGTGGCAGCAACCTGCTGTTTAATTATCTGTCTTAGTTTCCCCATTCTGCTTATCCTGGAATTTTCCTAGCTTCTTAATATTCTATAACACTTCTGTTATCCCTTTAACTAATATTCCCTAGTGTTCTGACTTTTACCCTGTTTCTTTTATAGTCTACAGTAGTGTTTCTTGATTATTTTAGAGTCAAGAACTCCTTTAAAAATCTGAAGAAGCCCTGGTCAGGTGGCTCAGTTGTTTGGGGCATTGTTTATGCACCAAAAGGTTATGGGAGAGATTTTCGGTCAGGGCCCATACCTAGGTTGCAGGTTCGATCCCTGGTCAGGGCATAATCGGGAGGCAACTGATCGATGTCTCTCTCTCTCTCTCTCTCTCTCTCTCTCTCTCTCTCTCTTCCTCCCCCTCATTCCTCTCTCTAAAATCAATAAAAACATATTCTTGGGTGAAGATTTAAAAAAATCTGAAGAATCATGCACCCTCTCCATAAGGGGGGAAAATGGATCTACTTTCAAATATACAAAAATTTGTATATATTTTAAGGAATTTCATGGGCCTTCTTCCCTTCCCACAAAGCCCATTGTTGAACTCCAGGTTAAGGTGTTCCTTGGTTTTAACTATTAGCTATATGTCAATGACCCTCAGATATGTCTGCCACATAAAGCACTTTCCTGAGCAATAGGGCTACTTTTGAATGACTTATTGACAACTCCACATCAATGCCCCTCAGGCACCTTAAAAAACAAGATATCTGAAACCAAACTCATTATCGTTATTCTAAAACATGTTTGCCTCCTAAGAGAGAGAACCTATGGGAAAAAGAACACTGTTTTTGAAACTAATAGACCTAGATTTAAATCCATCCCTGGAAACTTCAATAATATACTTAATTTATTATATTTAACATACATTTCACAAATATTAATATTATGGGATTCCAAATTTCAGCCAAAGCAACTCCATTCACCAATTATCTTAAGTAAAAAATTTAGTGTTATCTTTAATTTGTCCCCTTTTCCTCATCTGCAGCCAATGGATAGCTATGCTGTGTTGATTCCTCAATGTTCTCATGCCCTTAGTTCAGGCTGTCATGTTCTTTCTCATGGACACGGCAGTAGTTTCCTGTTCTGTTGATCTAATTCCTATCCCACACCCTCCCAACCTTTCCTCTACACCCTGGGTGGGGAACCTTTTTTTCTGCCCAGGGCCATTTGAATATTTATAACATCATTCTCCAGCCATACAAAATTATCAACTTAAAAATGAGTCTGCTATATTTGGTCAGACATTTAATTAACTCACTCCTAATGCCTTGGCAGGTCCAGACTAAATGATTTTGAGGGCCTTATACAACCCGCTGGCCAGATGTTCTCCACCCCTGCTCTACACTGAAGCCAGAGGATCTCCTGAAGACACACATCTGATAATGCATGACTCTGCTTAAATCTGCCCAGTTGCTTCCTGTTGCTTCGGGGATTACATCTACCTTAGTGTTGCACAGAAGGCTGACTATGATTGGCCCCTGTCAAACTCCAACTTAATCTCTTGATTACTTGTGGGTCTCCTCAACTGCCCATAGTGTTTTGGAGTCCATATCTCTATTCACACTGCTTCCTTTGCCTGGAATGTCCTCACCCCTCTACATCTTTTCCTGGCGTTCAGGCAAATACCTACTCACTCATCTTTCAAAACAGTCCAAGCATCACCGCTGCTATGAAGTTATTCCTAACAGCCTCCCGTCATATTGCTGCTCGCTGACTCCTTTTATCTCCGTGATGGATGATTTTCTATCATGGCAAATATGAGTGTACATAGTTTCCGATTTCAAAAAGCTTACAATCATCATTGAACCAGAAATCCTGTTATATAATCTGGACCAGTAAGCCAAATTGAAAGAGAAGTCATGAGGCATGAGAAAATAATGACTTGTAAGCAACTTCAACACTGAGATGAATGGTTCTTCTCAGAGGCTCTCTGTGACTCCCCAGCACTAGGTTGTGTGTGTGTGTATACACATTAATACACAAGTATTAGCTATATATTAACTGATTTAATCTTCACAAACAGTCTTTGAGGTGGGCACTATTATTCTACCTGCTTTAGAAGTAATGAGCCCAGCTGGCAAGGCTCAGAGGTTGAGCATCAACCTATGAACCAGGAGGTCATGGCTTGATTCCCCTTCAGAGCACATGCCCAGGTTGAGGGCTCCATCCCCAGAAGGGGGTGTGCAGGAAGCAGCTGATCAATGATTCTCTCTCATCATTCCTGTATCTATATCCCTCTCTCTTCCTCTCTGAAATCAATAAAAAAAGTATTTTTTTATAAAAGTAAGAAAGCCCTGGCTGGTTTGGCTCAGTGGATGGAGCATCTGCCTGCGGACTGAGAGGGTCCCAGATTCAATTCTGGTTAAGGGCATATGCCTGGTGCGGACTCCATTCCCAATGGGGGGACGGGGGGTTGCAGGAGGCAGCCAATCAATGATTCCCTCTCATCATTGATGATTCTATCTCTCTCTCCCTCTCCATTCCTCTCTGAATCAATAAAAATACATATTTTTTTAAAAAGTAAGGAAACAAAAAGCATAAAGAGACTAACTTGTCCAATATGACCCAACAGAAATATCAGTATGAATAAAGTATGGATTTCGGTTAATTAAAAAATAACATAGATAAACAAAAATTAAATTGCTAAATAAAAATTAATTTTAATTGTAATTAACTAACATTTATTTTGAGCCTATTAAAGGCTGATAGGTAAAGAAAAAACTAAGTGTCCTATGCTCAAAAACAGTGAGTCGTGAATAATAAAGTAGATACAAAGAACAGAAGACTGTATTTACTGGGGGCAGTAAGAAAATTCTGGGGTGAGGGCAATCTATGAACCGGAACAGTAAGTTAATGAACAAAATGAAATGAACTCCTAACCCAGGTCGGGGGGCGGGGAGGGGGGGGCGGCGCCCGCTTGGCAATTCCTCCACGTCACTCTCCCACCTTTTCTCCTCCCACATTGTTGGCCCGGACTAGCCAATGAAAGGCCAGCTCTGCGTAGGCCTCCTGTGCGCGTGCGCAGTGTCGCGTCAACGAGCCTCTCCATCGACACGCTCGGAAGCAACTTCCTCAGCCTAGGCACTGTCCGCGCAGGCGCAACCCAGCTGCCGTGGCCGCCGCCATCTTCGCGGCGGGAAGAGTCGGGGTCTGGGACAGCTGGAGGCGGCGGCGGTGACAGGTATGGGTGGTTTGCGTCCGCGGTAGCCCCTCCAAATGCGCCCGTCTTCGGGCCACAGCTCTCGGTATTGCGCCTCTTCCCACCGGGCCACGTCTCTGTCCCCATTTTGTCCTGTCACTCTGGCTTCAGACTCTTTTTCGCCTCCTCACTCTTCCCGTTCAGCTCGAACCTTTGTTGGAGCTGTTGGGTGGCCGCCCTGACCTGTGTTAAATGCCTGCTTCGACCCTCAGGACCAGCCCCGGGCGCAGGCTCCCCACTGCTGCCCGGGTCTGGCCCGAGTTGTTTACTGCGGGCGCACCCCGAGGGCCCCGAACCGAGGGCCCCGAGCCGCGGGCCTCCCGGGCGGGGGGCGGGGGCGGGGGCTGGCGGGGGTCTGGGCAGGGCGGGCCTTGCCGAACCAATAGGTAGATAAAGTTACTCGGCCTCCTTGGGAAAACCGAACCCTGACGTTGGGCCTGCGGTGATCCAGGGACACACAGTGGGAGAGCGGCCCTTTCCGAGTCTCTGTTAAAGCGGAATCCGTCACCGCCTGTCGTTCTGTCCTTTCCCAGGAGTAGCTTCACCGAAGGGAGGATCCTCTGCGTCTGCTCTCTCCGCCGGAAATGGCCAATGTGAGTAAACGAGCCTCGCAAGGGGCAGCCTCGTCCAGTGCTAGTGTGGGAGCCCGTTAGGAGAAGGTGGAGGCCGGGTTTGGGAGGGTGTCGGCGACATCCTGTGTTCCAGCCGGTAAATCCGTCCGGTGCCGCAGGGATTTTCAAGCGGGCGATCCCTGGCCAGCCGGGCACTGACCGCCTTCCCTTCAGCGGTTCTCAACCTGTGGGTCGCGACCCCTTTGGCGGTGGAACGACCCTTTCACAGGGGTCGTCTAAGACCATCCTGCATATCAGATATTTACATTACGATTCATAACAGTAGCAACATTACAGTTATGAAGTAGCAACGAAAGTAATTTTATGGTTGGGTCACAACATGAGGAACTGTATTTAAAGGGCCAGAAGGTTGAGAACCGCTGCGAGATTGTCAGATCAAATGTGACAGCAGCCAGCACGGCAGCCGTTCGGTGTGAGGGAGTCAAATTTATATCTGTTTTTGTGGTCAGATCGGCAAAATACTGTGCGTCGCGCTTCAGTATTTTGATGAGCTTTGCGTGCCACCAGACAGAAACGGTAGGAAGTCGCAGGCTTGGTGTGTGGACAGTGCCCAGGGAAGCCGGGGCGGGAAGTGCACGTTCTGCGCCTCCGCGGCAGCTGGAGCGCATCCTTTTCAGTGCAGGGGCACCAGTACTTGTTCCTACACACTCAGGTTTAGAAATACATGCAGGGCCAGCATCCTTTCAATATTTTTTTTAAAATATATTATTTCAGTCAAATACTTCGAATCTGTTTTTAAGCTGTTTTTAAATTCTTTGTGAGCCAAACGGGATGTTTTGTTAGCAGTTTTCGTACAGCAAGTAGCCTTCCAAATCCAACAAAATGAAAGCAAGAGATTGTAGTCACAGAGACCGGAGGTATTTATTGGCTGTCACTGCCCAGTTATAAATCAGACACGCCCTAGCGTAAGGAGTTCACACAGTGGGGGACGTGACGTAGAAAGGAAAACAGCAGCAATAAAAGTGGGAAGTGATTTTTTTAAAGCTACACACAGGTCGGTGCAGTGTGGATTCAGCTTTGCAGAGAAGAGAAAGTGGGGACCTGGGATCACTTAGTCTGAGAAGTGTTTAATTTGAGTTTTGTGGAAGAATGGGATCCAGACAATCTGTTTAAGTGGGAAGAACAGGAGTACGTACAAAGGCATTCCGCCTTACAAAAATCAACAAGTTAGTTTTGCCTTCCCGAGTATAAGATAGGTAGATAAAGTTACTGGGAACTAAGTAGATTGTAGACTTCTGATCAAATAATAGAGAGCCTTGGATGCCAAACAGTAATTTAGACATTTTTTAAATCATGATGATTTAGTCAGAGCGGTGTGTGAGGGAGATTAGTATGGCAACAGTTACCCAGGGTAGTGTTTCTGTAATCGAACCTGATGTATTAAGCGAGAGTCTAATGATGTGACTACAGGGACAGGTTATAGTCTTGGCCACGTAAGATGAATTTTTACCCAGCCATAACCACAGAAGGGGAACGTTGTAAAGCAGCACGTGGTGGACATTAATTAGAGTAGAATGCTAGTATTTGACCTGGCTTTATAAATTAGTTCAGTAGGGTAAATAATTTGAAAGCTACTTTGTAAATCCTCTTATTGTTAGAAAGAAGATCATATAAAGTTAATTTTAATATTCAAATGTACTTTTTAAATTTGGTGTTTATATGCATTGTTGTAAACACTGAATAGGTGTTACTAATAAAATATGCAGATATGTGTGTCTTCAACCATGTCTTAGCATACATAGCAAGGATCAAAAATGCCCATGCTTCAGTAGGTAGACAGGTAAATTAAGAGGCATTGGTGGGGATTTTGACAAACTGAAATGTCTACTTCTGATATAAAGGGAGCAGCCTTCCTTAGCCACAGCATTTGTTGCTAACTATTGCCTTCTGGGAATCTGAATCCAGTGCTGCCAGATCGTCAAGAACAGCCAAAAATCTGCACCTTTTGTGTGAAATCTCAGTTTCTCAATGTTGATACTCAATTCAAATTTCTTTTTTTTTTAAATATATATTTTATTGATTTTTTACAGAGAGGAAGGGAGAGAGATAGAGAGTTAGAAACATCGATGAGAGAGAAACATCGATGAGGTGCCTCCTGCACACCCCCTACTGGGGATGTGCCCACAACCAAGGTGCCCGTAACCAAGGTACATGCCCTTGACCAGAATCGAACCTGGGACCCTTGAGTCCGCAGGCCGACGCTCTATCCACTGAGCCAAACCAGTTAGGGCTCAATTCAAATTTCTTGTGTAACACTGTGGACCACACAAAAATGTCTGTGGATGCATATTGGTATGTTTCATAGATGACCAGTTTTCAGTCTTTGGTATAGACCATTTTTCTCCTCACAGAACTTAGGCCTAAGAAGTGCCTAAAAGACTGTTTCTGTTTATATGCTAAAAGGGTATTAAACTTGAATCTTAATGGCTTGTCATCTTCCCAAGTTTAGAGTCCTGGGTTTGTTTGAATTTAGTCATGTATAAAATATATACTTATCTTCAAACTGAAATAAGCTGGCTATTCTAATTTGGGGGCTATTTTATTGGCTGGAACTTGTAATCATTATGTTCATTAGTTGACCCAGTGTCATAAAATCTGTCAAATTCCCACAAAATATTTCACTTCAACAATAAAAGATTTGAGAGCCATATAGGTTAAAGGGAAAAATTTGAAACTAACTAGTACTATCATCAGCTATCTTTCAGTGGACAAATTAAATGCTGGTTTATTTTGCAAATAAAATGAAACTTGGTGATTAGATTTTCTTAGAATAGGAACAAAACTCAGATTTCATTATATAACTTTTGTTAAAAGTTTTCCATGAAGAAAAATCAAAATAGAGGCTAAAATAATTGTTAATAATATTAGGCAACTTCTGAAATAATCTTCCTGAAATGAAATTGTTTGAAGCACTTAGCACAAGGACCTGGCCCAAAGTAACTAACACTATTGATGTGCCCACAACCTCTTTCAGCTAATCTCTTATTAAGCTGCTTATTTTGAGGCTTTGCTCAAATATTTTTGATATTTAAATTTTTAAATTGCATTTTAGATTCTGAGGCATATTCAATCTGTTAAATGTCCTCAATTGTAAAGGTAAATTTAGGGTATTATAGAAACACCCAAAAGTCTCTAGTTTTTCTACTAGGTAAAAAAAACTTAATAATTACCACTTTTGCCTCTTTGGGCAGATTGGATACAGACACAAGGGAGTGCTTAAATTTTTAGGTGGACTGAATGCTTTGGAGACATGCCTTGCACTTAGGAGACTCAGAGAGAAGGTTCTATTCCAGGTCTTTAAGAGTTGGAATATATAAGGCTTAGAATGTGAGGAAAAAGGGCATTTTAGCATAAGAACTCTTTTGACAGTCTAAAAGAAGGCAGAGAAATATAAAAAATGTGAGGTAGATATTTTTATGTGACTAAAGAGTGAAGTAAGGGAAGAGAGGGTAAAATTAGTAATAAATGCTGTCAGAATTAGACCAGTTCTGATGTCTTGTACTTATGGTAAGAAATAAAGTCAGAAAGAACACATGGGTTGGATTTCAGAATACTAGGTGAAAGGGAAAAAGAACGAGTAAAGTGTCAAATGGCTAGACTATTTCAACATCCTGGTAACTAGTTTCATACCACCTCTCTAACCCCACTCCAGTCCATTCTCTGTGCTGCCCTTAATGGTACATACCTTAAGATATCCATATTTTTATCAGTTTACTCCATTCCCTGCCTACAGAATAAAATTCTGATTTATTATCTTGATATAACTGGCCCTTTACTGTCTGCCAAATACAGAGCCTTTTATAGTTGCCCACAAGTCAACTTTCAAGACTGTTTCTTACTGCACTCCCCTATATCCTCCCTCACTGAACTTGTCACTCTTTGAATATATCTTTTACAGCTTCATACCTTTGTTCCTGAAAGTCGCTTATTAAAATTCCACTTTCCCTAGCAAATTTCTACAAAACCTAATATACCCTCCCTGAAACTCTTTCTTCTCCTTCAAGGATTTCTTAATTATTCAAATATTTAAATAGAATTTTACAGATGACATATTTGTTTTTATTCTTTTCCACTAAACTAAGAGTTGGCAATTTTTTAATTTTTTACTGTAAAGGGCCAGATAGTAAATATTTTAGGCTTTGTGGGCCATAAAGTGTCTGTGCAACTGTATTTAATTCTGCTATTGCGAAAGTAGCGTATAAGTAGGTGTTACTGTTACAATAAAACTTGCTAAGTAGGTGTTACTGTTACAATAAAACTTGCTTTATCAAAACAAACAGCAGACTGTATTTGGCTATAGTTTCCCAACCCCTGCATTAAATTATTCTGACTCAAGTATTTTACTAAAAGTTTATGCATTTACACAGTCATTCATTGTAACACCTCAGAGTCAAGGAAATGAACTTAGGATCAAAAAATGTACCACAAAAGTATGTGCTAAA
The DNA here is from genome assembly GCF_000147115.1 of Myotis lucifugus. NCBI lineage: Eukaryota > Metazoa > Chordata > Mammalia > Chiroptera > Vespertilionidae > Myotis > Myotis lucifugus. The sequence continues at coordinate 1,746,869 of NW_005871286.1, forward strand.
ATGGGAGAAAGTGGACATTGCCATAAAACCAAGAGGAAAGATGGCATGGGAGATAATTGGCACAATTTATAGCAGTAAAAGAAGACAAGGGTTAGAAAATAAGCAGGTTTTGATCTAAGGAAAGGTTTTGAAAGTTCTGTGTTTTGAGAATAGAAGAATCTTACTACTTGGGCTACCTTTATAGTGCAATTTTTAGAGGTTCCATTCTCTCTAGTGTAGCACTCTTAATTCTGGTCTTTATTGGAAAAGTAACTTACTACTTGTTTGTTTTAATATTCGTGTTTATTTTTAGAATTATAAATATACATAATGCTTTTCATATGAAAAGAATAAATGTAGGTTTTAAAAGATATATTGCAGTGTGATTTGCCAGAGGTTGTCAAAGTATAACACTTATATCCAGAAAAAAATAATTTAAAATTTTGTGTTATTTTTAGGTGCTCTGTAACAGAGCCAGACTGGTTTCCTATCTCCCAGGATTTTACTCTTTAATTAAAAGGGTTGTCAATCCCAAAGCCTTTTCAACTGCAGGATCTTCAGGTTCTGATGAGTCTCATGTGGCCACTGCACCTCCCGATATATGTAAGTAAACATTATTATTGCTTTACTTATAATTGTTTCAAAACATTTTTAGTTGTGTTTCCTAGAATATTTCTTCTTGAGGTTTTACAGATTTTCTAAAGTTAAGCTTATACCATTGAATATAGACCCAGAGTTCTGCCAAAAAGAATATTGGCTTCTAAAACTTACTTTCTTAAACACTAGAGGCCCGGTGCACAAAATTTGTGTGTGGGGGGGGGGGTGGCTCAGCCCAGCCTGCACCTTCTCACAATCCGGGACCACTGTCTCCTAACTGCTAGCCTGCCTGCTTAATCACCCCTAACTGCCCTGCATGATGACCTGGTCACCCCCAACTGCTGACCTGGTTGCCCCCAACTGCCCCCTCCCCGCTGGTCTGGTCGCCCCTAACTCCACCCCCCACACACACACACCCCTGCTGGCCTGGTCACCCCTAACTGCCCCCCCCCCCACTGCCGGCCTGGTCACCCCACACAACCTGTTCAGTCGTCCATTCAGTTGTTTCTGTTGCGATGGTCACTTAGGCTTTTATATATGTAGATTAGTTTTTTTCTATCTTCAAAAACATACAGTCCTCTCTGAAACAAATCTTTTAATGCTATTACAACTTACCACTTTTTACCATTCTTTGCTGAATTTTTTAAATAGCTAGCACTTTTTATATATGTGTTTATTGAATCAGTAACTTACCCTCTACAAATTCTGCTTCATCTAATCCATCTTGCACATTATTAATCATTCTAAAACATTTTAATTCTGTCACTTCCTTAATAAACCTTGGTTACCTCCCACTACTTTCAGTAGCAGTTCCAGTCCCCAACCTATGAAAAATTTTCTGGTTCTAAAAAAATTTTTTTTTAACTTATGTGATTAGGTAAATTTCAGAAGTGTTTTATGCCACAGTCCTATATTGGAGACTTAAAATGCACACTAAAATATTAAGGGAGGGCTCTTAGGAATGTAATGTAATGTGTCCTAAAGGAATTGGGCATGGAATCCCTTTTTTCTTGCAACACATTACTTACTGTGTAATGTAAGTTCTCTTGAGCATGCCCCAGGTTTTCTTGCTCCAGTTTTATACTCCATCTCTAATTACTCCAACTTATATCTTTGGAAGGCTAAACATGTATGTATCATAAATGAAAGATTTGACATTCAGGGGTTTGTATCCTGAATATATATAAAAAAAATATTTCATAGACTAATAAGAAAAAGACAGTAGGAAACCAGACAATTTTTTTTTGCATATTATGATATAAATTTTGTTTTTATTTTTACAGATTATAATCCAAATTCAGTGAAAATCCTATTATAATTTATTTATTTTAAATTTATCTTTATTATTTTTATATACTTTTTATTGTTACTAGGATTACAGATATCTCCCATCTTCCCCCTTTCCCCCCTTCTTCCAGCTCCTACCTACCCCCCCCCCCCATGTCTTCACTACCCTATTGCCCGTGTCCATGGCTATGCATTTAAGTATATAAGTTCTTTGGTTGGAGGAACAAGGAGAGATAAACCAAACAATTTTTTAAAATGTATATGAACAGACTATTCCTGGAAGAAAAAAACTAAATGACCAGTCAACATGAAATTATGCTCAGATCCACTATTAACATGGGATTTTTTTTTTCAAGAGACTGTTAGATCTGAATAGCCTTTAAAACCCATCTTATTAAAAAATAGCTGATAGGTTTTTGCTTTTGAACTGACTTCAGTTAATTATTAGTGTGTGTCAGCCTTATTACTCACGATGGTCTTCAGACGAATAGCATCAATATCATCTAGAAACTTGATAGAAATAAAGCATCTTGAGCCCCACTCCAGACCTAATAAATCAGAATCTACAGTTTTATAAGATCTTTGATGATTTTTTTTGACATTTTTTACCTTCTTTTTCCTTCACCTGAGGATATATTTTTATTGATTTTTAGAGAGAGAAAGAGAGAGAAACATCAATCAGCTGCCTCTTGTAAGCTCCCCAACCTGGGACTGAACCCACAACCTAGGTATGTGCCTTGTTGAATGGATCCTGAAACCCTTTGGTGTATGGGACAGTGCTCCAACCAACTGAGCCACCTGGCCAAGACACTGATAATTCTTAAATACTTCTTAAAAGTTTAAGAAATATTAGGCTAGAATGTTTGGGTTAAGAATTATGAGACATAATTGATCACAATTGTCTGGATTCAAGAGGGAATAGTTTTATGATTGATGGATGATGTTTGTCATAGTTCTAAAAGATGAATATGATGACACAATCTAATGATGCAGCAGTCATATTTCTATGGCCATTTTTAGTCACTCAATTTGGACAGAGTATTAAAAAATGTTTTTATTGCCAACTGATGTCTTCGGCAATCATCCCTTTCTGTAAACAAAACTCCTACTTGAGTATTTCCTTGTTTAGTTTTCTACTTTATTCTTTCCTGGATCTTTTTGAAATTTTCACAAGTTAGGATATTTTTTAAAAGTGAATGAAGCACTGTTTCTCTTCTTCTGTAAGTATTTAATCCATGTTAACTCATTCGGCCGGGTAAACAGCATTATGTCACATGGTTCATAAAAGATTTTTCCAGCTCATCATTAACAAAGCTTCATGCCCCTCCCCTAGGGTAACCCTTGTTACGTTCAGTACTAGAGGCCCGGTGCACAAAATTCGTGCACTGTGGGGGGGGGGGGGGAGGCTCTCAGCCCAGCCTGCACCTTCTCCAATCTGGGACCTCTCGGGGGATTTCTGACTGCCAGTTTAGGCCCGATCCCTGCAGGAATGGGCCTAAACCAGCAGTTGGACATCCCTCTCAGAATTCAGGACTGCTGGCTCCTAACCACTCGCCTGCCTGCCTGCCTGATTGCCCCTAACTGCTTCTGCCTGCCAATCTGATCGCCCCCTAACCATTCCCCTGCCAGCCTGATTGACGCCTAACTGCTCCCCTGCCGGCCTGATCGCCCCCAACTGCCCTCCCCTGCAGGCCTGGCCCCCCGCAACTGCCCTTCCCTGCCGGCCATCTTGTGATGCAAGGGTGTGAGGGTCAATTTGCATATTACCTCTTTATAGGATAGGATACTTCATTTTAGATCACCCCCCCCCCCCTTTAAAAACATAAATAAAAGATTTTAAAATAAATACTATTCTTTGACTTAGCTTTTTCTCTTCAGGTAATGTATCTTGGACTTCAGTATCAGTAAAGATTTACTATATTCTTTTTCATAATTATCAAGCATTAAATAATATGGATTACAGTACTTTTATTAAATTTCCTAATTTGCTTGGGAGCTAACAACTGGTTACTTTGATTAGCAATTTGGAAATAACTCAAAACTAATTTTTATTCACATAGGAAAGCAAATTTCAAAAGTCTAGCATTTAGGTAAAAAATACCCAATTCTAAAAAGAATTCATTCTTTCAGTCTCCCAGTATACTTTATCATTAAGGAGAAAATGACTCATTTTGTTGTTTCTTTTCAGGCTCTCGAACAATATGGCCGGATGAAATAATGGGACCATTTGGTCCTCAGGACCAGAGATTTCAGCTTCCTGGGAACATAGGTTTTGATTGTCATCTCAATGGGACCGTGTCACAGAAGAAAAGCCAGGTTCATAAAACTTTACCTGATGTTTTAGCAGAACCTTTATCAAGTGAAAGACATGAGTTTGTGATGGCACAATATGTGAATGAATTTCAGGTAAATTGTTAATATCATATATCCTGTTTTTATAATGCTATATTAATTTCCATAAACAGTACTTTTATTTGAAAAAGTAAAAGAAAAGTACTTAATTCCAATATATACAAAAACAACATATATAGATTTTTGAAAGTTGGCATTGTCCTATGTATTTTACTTTAGATTATAGTCTTTTTAGGTAATTAAATCTTCAGAACTGTCTTTTGATAACTGCTTATTTCATCAAATAAAGGTAATTTGATTATTTTTATTTTACTGAATATTTAGATTTTTGTTTTTCACTTTTATAAATTGTAATTATTTGTATATGGACTAAATTCCTGCTATACTCCTTTAGCCATTTAAAAACTTAAGAAAATTTTGAGATCTCTGAAATTCTTCAGATGCAGTAATCTAAAAAGGAAAACTTATAATGGGCTTGTGTTATTTTAAATACAACTTCTGAGGGTTCTTTTTAATGAATGTTTAAACTGCTATTGCATAAATGAATGTTTTTAAGTGAGTTTTTAAACTAGTATTGCTTCACTGCCAATCAAGTGGAAAGCTATGTGCTATTCAGAGTTTCTGTCAAACCCCTGATTCTTGTCATTTTTCACATTTCTACATAGTTTCAGGCTAGGTTCTTACTAATACCATGTTATTAAAAGCAACAACCCCTTACAGTTATTATGGGTTATTGGCGGGGAGGGGTTTGTCCCTCAGCCCAGGCTGCACCCTCTCCAATCTGGAACCTCTCAGGGGATGTCCGACTGCCGGTTTAGGCCCAATCCCTATGGGAACGGGCCTAAACGGGCAGTCAGACATCCCTCGCGCAGTCAGACATCCCTCGCAATCCGGGACTGCTGGCTCCCAACCGCTCGCCTGCCTGCCTGCCTGCCTGCCTGATTGCCCCTAACAGCTTCTGCCTGCCAGCCTGATCACCCCTAACCACTCCCCTGCCAGCCCAATCTCCCACAACTGCCCTTTCCTGTCGGCCTGGTCACCCCTCACTGCCCTCCCCTGTTGGCCATCTTGTGACCACATGGGGGTGGCCATCTTGTGCGAGGGCATGACGGTCAATTTGCATATTACCTCTTTATTATATAGGTTAACCTAATATTGGGATACAGTTGAACTCCCCTGATTTTTTTATCTCAAATAATTACTTCTCCGTCCTCTTGACTCCTCCTCTATCTACCAATCACATGATATTTCCCATACATTTCTGTTCTTCATCTTTTCTTTTAAATTAATTGCTGGTCACTTATTCCCTTGGCTTCCTTTCTCAGGCGGTGTTTTTATAAATTCTAACTTAGTATGTCTACCATTGCTGGGTCTATATTTCTGTCTGCCCATCAAACATCTTTGGCTATCTCACAAGTCCCAGACTTTGCATGTCTAGTACTGAATTAGTTCTACTTTCTCTCAAAACCTGTCCTTTCATATTTCTGGAGTATAAATGACTTAGCTATCCTCATACTGTCCCAAGATAAAAATTATACTGCCAACCTTGACTCCTCTCTCCATCATACCTCCATAAATAGTAATGAAATCTCATTGCTTTTATCTCTTCAAGTAGCTTTTATATTATTTGTGCCCTTTCACTTTTCACTAATATTGCCAGAGTTCCAGGCTACCTTATCTTACCTAGATTCTTAGAGGCATAAAATACGATGAACGGTGGAGAAAGGATAAATCTAGGTTCAAAGGTTAGCTCTGCCATTTACTTAATGAGAAAATGACTTACCTTTCATAGCCTCTGTCTCTTTATATATAAAATGGGGGTAATGATTTCAGGCCGGGGGGGGGGGGGGCTAGAAGAGGTCAAGGGGGGGAAAAGGAACTTATGTAATATTTTCAACAATAAAGATTTTTAAAGTAATGATAATAATAATAATAATCTCAGGCCCAGAAAGTTATGAGGATTATATGTGAAAGTATATGTAAAGCAGTAAGTGATTAATACGTTGGCTTTTACTAGGCTATACCTGCTTCTCAATACCATACATCTTCCAAAGTAATACTACCATTAGCTTTTTATCTTATCTGGCTATTCCTCATTACTTATAAAGTCAGAATTTCGTAATGTGGTATAAATATGGCCTTCCACAATTTTGACCCTTATCATTCCCACCTTACCTCCCTCTACTTCCTACTTTCTCTGTACCTCAGTAACAGCATGCTTTTAATTTTTTTAAATACACCATCCTTTTTGACCATTGAATGCCTTTACCACTATTATTATCTCTTGCTGGACTCTTTTCCTCCTGAATTTCTAACCTATATTGGCACCTATTTTTTTAGCTATCAAACATGCACATAAATTAAAATTTAACTCAAATATGATGATTTCAACTTTTTTCTGATTTCTCTCAGCAAAGCTAGTTTCTTCCCTATCTATAATGCTAGAAAACTTTCTTCATAACTCTGTAGCATTTTTCTTATTGGATTGCATTTATTTGTTCATGCCATTTTTCTTCTACTAGCTCTGATATACCTAATAGTAAAGACTGGATTTTTTACCTTTGTAGTGCCTGTGCTTGTCAGTGTCTTATGTATAGTAGATGCCCAGTAAATTTCAGTTGAATAAAAGTCTCTAAGCTCTTTCTATAGGAGAGGCTGCATATTTAGTCATCTTATTTTGTAAGTTAGTGTTGTTATCCCCATTTTAAAGATTACAGAATGAAAGAAAAGAAAAGATAATTAGATATCACCAAAATATAATGAACGCAATTACGGTATTTTAGTTAACTTCTTAGCCAACTTCTATTCATATCAAGTCTCATTATATCAGTATATTTATACATTCTTGGTTTTTTATTTCGGTTTTTTGTTTGTTTGTTTTAGATTTTTCAGATCCTGTATTCATCATAGAGAAAAGTTTGAGTGTATCAGAAAAAAACTACTACCCCACCAATAGTTAGATTAGGATTATAAAAAAACTTTCTAGGGAAGACAAGTTCATAACAGGCAAGATATTTTATTTGAATTCTAGATTTTGTTTACTTATATTTCTTTTCCCCCTAGGGTAATGATGCACCTGTTGAACAAGAAGTTAACAATGCAGAAACGTACTTTGAAAGTGCCAAAGTGGAGTGTGCAATCCAAACATGCCCGGAATTGCTACGAAGAGGTATGTTGTGCTTCTATGCATTTTTCACTAATGTATATTTGATAATGGTACTAATTTTTTTAATGTGTTGAATAATGTGCTCCGTAGGAATTGTAATATTTTGTTTTACTTAATATTTTACCATGTCTGGAAGAAAATGATTACATGGCCAAGATAGAGGCTTTCAGATGTACCCTGCCATCTGACCTCATGCCATTGGATAGGCATAGTAGAATTTTTAATAACTTTTTCCCTGTAGCTTTTCCCTAAAGTCATTCCACTCCTCTGTGATTATTACAGCTATAGTTACATGAGCTGATACATAATCATAAGAAAAATCTTAATAACAAACTTTTAAAAAAATTATAAGACCATAATATGTAACCCTTCAGAATTGTTGTCATTGATATTTCAGTTCATCCAACCAGAGCAGAATGAAACAAAATCAAGTTTGTCATCCTTTTAAAAAATAATATGCATTTATAAACCTGAGTTGGTACCACAATAATTTTAACTTAATCATCTTTCTAAAGAAGTGTTTTTATGTACTGATTCTCTTTTTTAAAACCAAATTATTTTCTTCTTGGAATTTTTTTCTTATTTATAGATTTTCAATCGCTATTTCCAGAAATGGCCACCAACAAACTAATGATTCTGACTGTAACACAGAAAACTACGAATGATATGACTGTGTGGAGTGAGGAGGTAGAAAATGAAAGAGAAATGCTCTTAGAAAAGGTAATCTCTTTCAATTGTTGACAATTTAGTTTTATGATTTTATTTAAATAGGAATGAACCAATGTTTTAAAATGCTAGGTGTCTTTTCTAGCCTTTATTAATTCTCTGCTAACTTATTTCATTACTAAAGAACTTACATCTTTTCTAAGAATATCAATGCCAGCCCTGTGCGCTAGGATCTGGGGTTGATAGCAGGAGATGCGCTTTCCTGTGCCCTTGCGGCTTATGGCATGTGGTCCTCCACACATGGACTGATAGACTTTAATTAGCTTGGATACTAAACTACTCCCGACTGGGACATGGAAAGGAAGCTCTGGACACTGGCCTGTTCCTGGAACCCCAGCTGCACCTTTTGCAGGACTCGCTTCTCTCAGTAAACTTTTGCCTCACTAATCATTTCCGTCTGGGACTTCATTCTTCGATTTCACGAGACAACGAACTAGGACTCAACACCCCACATTTGGGATTCACTCTCTCTGCTGGACTGTTGAGCTGAATTTCATCCTCTGCCCTTTGTGCTCCTAGTTCTCAGGCCTTCAGCCTGGGACTGCAATTTACATCTTTGGCTCCCCGGCTCTCAACCCTTCCAACTACACCGCCACCATTCCTGGGTCTCAGCTTACAGATGGCAGATCATGGGACTTCTGTGCCTCCATAATCATGCTTCTCATATAACTCTGAGTCCTGGCCACCAATGCTGCTCAAAAACCTTCAAAGAAGTAAATCCACTCTCCATTACTGAAGTGCAGTATTCCGAGTTCCCCAGAAATTGATCTCAGAACCCATCCCTTTTGAACGTGTGACCTGAGGAGGAACCAAGATGGCGGCATAGGTTAACGCCGGAGTTTGCCACCTCGAACAACCAATTCAAAAATACAACTAAAAGACGGAACGGACATCACCCAGAACCACAGGAAGGCTGGCTGAGGAGAGATTCTACAACTAGAAGTAAAGAGAAATCCATACTGAGACTCAGAGGAGGCGCAGTGTGGAGGTGAAATACTAAGGTGCGGAGGTGCGCGTGGAGTGGGCCGGCGGCGGAGGGCGCGGTTGTTGGTTTCAATCGGGAGGGAGTTTCAGACTCTGAGCTCCAGATCCAGGCGAGTCTCTAGGGACCCAGACTCAAACGGGAGAAGCGGGAAGGCAGCTTTTTCTCCGAGGTTTGCAGTGGTTGCAGAGCCGCTAGGGATGGAACTGAGAGCAGCCATAACTGCTCGCCCCGCCCGCCCTATAGATCCCCTGGGACCTGCCCCGCCCAAGCCCTGCACAGAAGCATTTGCCGGATAGCCTCAGGCAAAGGCTAGATTAGCCCCGCCCTAGAGATTCAGCACAGAAGTTCTCCCACTGCAGACACAGCTGACTCTCATAGCCAGTTAGCCTGGAAGTCAATTCACCCCTAGTATTGCCGACAACAATTAAGGCTTAACTACAATAAGACTGCGCACAAAGACCACAAGGGGGTGCACCAAGAAAGCATAAAAAATGCGGAGACAAAAAAACATGACAGAAATGGAGGATATAGAGCTAAAAAACACACTTTTGAGGGCTTTCAATAATTTGCTAGAAACTGCCGATAAACTTGATGAGAGCCTCAAGAAATCTAATGAGACCCTCGATGTTGTGATAAAGAACCAAATAGAAATTAAGCATTCACTGACTGAAATAAAGAATATTATACAGACACCCAACAGCAGATCAGAGGAGCGCAAGAATCAAGTCAAAGATCTGAAATGCGAAGAAGCAAAAAACACCCAACCGGAAAAGCAAAATGAAAAAAGAATCCGAAAATACGAAGATAGAGTAAGGAGCCTCTGGGACAGTTTCAAACGCACCAACAACAGAATTATAGGGGTATCAGAAGATGAGAGACAGCAAGATATTGAAAACCTATTTGAAGAAATAATGACAGAAAACTTCCCCCACCTGGTGAAAGAAATGGACTTACAGGTCCAAGAAGCGCAGAGAACCCCAAACAAAAGGAATCCAAAGAGGACCACACCAAGACACATCATAATTAAAATGCCAAGAGCAAAAGACAAAGAGAGAATCTTAAAAGCAGCAAGAGAAAGAGACTCAATTACCTACAAGGGAATACCCATATGACTGTCAGCTGATTTCTCAACAGAAACTTTGCAGGCCAGAAAGGAATGGCAAGAAATATTCAAAGTGATGAATAGCAAGAACCTACAACCAAGATTACTTTATCCAGCAAAGCTATCATTCAGAAGTGAAGGTCAGATAAAGAGCTTCACAGATAAGAAAAAGCTAAAGGAGTTCATCACCACTAAACCAGTATTATATGAAATGCTGAAAGGTATCCTTTAAGAAGAGGAAGAAGAAGAAAAAGGTAAAGATACAAATTATGAACAACAAACATGCATCAACAAGTGAATCTAAGAATCAAGTGAATAAATAATCTGATGTACAGAATGAACTGGTGATTATAATGAATCAGGGACATAGAAAGGGAATGGACTGACTATTCTTGGGGGGGAAAGGGGAGTGGGAGATGCGGGAAGAGACTGGACAAAAATCGTGCACCTATGGATGAGGACAGTGGGTGGGGAGTGAGTGCGGAGGGTGGGGCGGGAACTGGGAGGAGGGGAGTTGGGGGGGGGAAGAGGAACAAATGTAATCTAAACAATAAAAATTTAATTAAAAAAAAAAGAATATCAATGACAATTTTGAACAACTAAGATTCTGTCTACACTTTCCTTAATTCTTTTCAATTTAGTTTTGTTTTAGGACATTTGGAAAATAGGGTAAAAAAATAAAATACACTCTTCATACCCATCTCTCCCTCTGTCTGACCTTCCTTTCTCCTTCCATCTCTCTCCCTCTCTCTCTCTCTCTCTCTCTCTAAAGCAGCGGTTCTCAACCCGTGGGTCGCGAACAATGAAAATACATCCTGCATATCAGATACTTACATTACAATTCATAAAAGTAGCAAAATTACAGTTATGAAGTAGCAACGAAAATAATTTTATGGTTGGGGGTCACCACAACATGAGGAACTGTATTTTGATACTAATGCCATTATAGTTGTAAGTCAGTTTTTTATAACCAACTAGTGGCCTCGTGCACGGATTCATGCACATTGAAAGGAAATTAATTAGAAGAAATATTTTAATATTGCTATTCGCCCTTTCTCTGTAATAGAAGTGTCAACCAAATTCACGATCAACAATGACAGATCAAAACACATGTGTGCGATTGGCATCAGCGAGAGTTTTATCTGTATCATGCAAGTCAACTTAGCCTTTTGTATATATACAATAAACTTAATTAGTCCTGCTTTCTGATTTAGCTAAACTTTTTCCAGCCCAGTGAAGCACCCCAACTTCTCTTTCAGGTAATTGTCAGCAACACAGCAGTAAATATCAACATGAATCAGATTATTATTGTAGATCATGCAGGGAGAACAAAGGGTAAAATAATTAACTGCAGCAGTGTTTGACCATATTCTGCGCAGTGAGAAAACCTGAAGTCATTTTCAAGGTCCACCATTTCTTCTTTACAGTTGGGTCAAGTTTCCAAACTTTCTAAATCTCCGTTTTCCAGCTAATGAAAAGAAAATAGGTTTCTACCAAGTCTCCTATCTACCCAGGACTTCTGTGAGGATCAAATGAGATGAGGCACGGGAAAAACACTTCACAGATATTTGGTTAAAGTGTGAAATGTTTGTACCTGGCTATAAAGCAAGTCGTGTTCCCGGCTGAAGAAACTCCAAGGAGCTAGTCACTAGGGAGAGGAAGCGGGCGTTGCTACATGATGCCATTACCCAGCGCCCACAGCCACTATTTCCAGGCTGGGCTGGGCCATGGGCCGCATTTTGCGCCATGGGGGTCTCGGCAGCATTGGCTGCGATTTGGTGGGCTGTCGCTCCGGGGTGGTGGCAGGGCCTGTGTCCCACTTGGGGGAAGCCAAGTGCTGCTTTGTTGGTGCCAGGTCCACGCTGCCGTGCATCATCATGGCAGCTCCTGCGTGGAGCGTCTGCCCCCTGGTGGTTAGTGCATGTCATAGCAACTGGTTGGACAGCCAGAGGGACACAGCATATTAGCCTTTTACTAGTATCTATAGATTTTAGCGCTTTGAAATGGCATATGTTTCACCCTGTGATTTTTAGTTTATGGAAAGAAAACACACAGATTTTTCTATTTTAGATACGTTAGTGATTATTTTAGAACCACATGTATTTTCCTGTCCAAATAGGTATTTTATGTTTTGTGGTTTAAATGTATTTTTCCAGCAGATGTCAGTATTCAATATTGACAAATAGAAATCTTAAGAGAAATACTTAAACTGGATCTTTTTGTGTGTGTGATAATAATGGGATTCTTTTAGTTAAACATTACAAACATTTGATTGTATTGTTTTTTTCTTTCCTTACAGTTTGTGTATAACACATCTCTGCATGATACTGATATATATTCTAGTGACTTTTCTACATCATTCAGTAGTTTTTCTATTTTTAAGAATTGCGAAGATTAATTAAATACAGCAATAAATAGAAATATTAAGTGTGAAGGTAATCTAAAGAACACAGTATTAATGTTTCTCATTAGTTTACAAGAAAGTATTGGGAGAAAATAAGTTAGCTTAAGTTGTATACTAGTACATGTATAGCAGGAGTCAGCAAGCTTTTTCTGTAAAGAGCCAGATAGTAAATATGTTAGGCTTTGTGAGCCAAAGGCTCCAACTACTCAACTTTTGTATTGCGAAAGCAACCATAGACAGTATATAAATAAATGGGCCTGGCCATGTTTCAGTAAAACTATATACAAACAGGCAGCCATCCGGGTTGGACCCTCAGGTTATAGCTTGCTCACCCCTTATTTAGGATATAGCCCATATTCCTAAGGTTTTTACTTTTGAGGATGTCAACTGAAGTCAGTGAAGTCTGTTTACTCTGAGTGGGCCAGGAATCCATATTATGTAGCACTGCACACACCCTGATATCACCATTCAGCTCTCAGTTGGTTCTTTCTGCTTGGCCTCCCAGAATCTCACCATGTGCGTGCACAGCTCAGCTCTTGACTATAGAATCAGTCAATTGCGCTGCAAACTACCTGGAGCCTTGTTTGCTTATCTCCCTCTTCTTCAATACCTCTTCCACAAATTCCATATGCTTCACCAGTCCATAATTCTTGTTTTCTACTACCTCCTCAGTGCAGTGACACCATTATTTGCTTGGAATCCACTTCTTTGCCTGATGACTAGAGGGTATACCCAGACAAAACTGAAAAATATGGGGAATCACCTCATCTTTTCTCCATCTGTCAAAGATAACAGTTTTGTCTGACTGTTATTCAGGACCTAAAAATAGTTGCCTCATATATTTTTGTCACTTTTATAGTTTTCAGCAGATGACAAGTTTGGTACCTATTACTGTTATTGCTGAAAGTGGAACTATACCCCATTTTTTAAAAATAGGTATAAGTTAATCTTTTTTATTGATTTCAAGGATAGGAAGGGAGAGAGAGAGGGATAGAAACATCAATGATGATAGAGAATGCAACCCTGAGCATGTGCCCTGACTGGGAATTGAACCATGACCACCTGGTTCATGAGTCTACATTCAACCACCGAGCCACACTGGCCTGACGTATCCCCTTGTTTTTAAACATTTATGGTCTGTCATTTTTTGTGCTTTTTTTTTTTAACATTCTAATCTGGGTCCTAATATTTGTTACTGTCTCCACTGGTTAGACTTCTGATAAAGCTAATAAAGTAATCATAGGAATTAGGATGGCAAGGCCAAGATTTTGACTAGGTGATACATGCACATGGTATATGATAATTATACACTATACAAAAAAAATGGTTTTATAATGAAAAGTAAGCATCCTATCCCATGTATCAATTTATCCTGTTATTTCTATGTACCTTTTCAGAAGTATTTCACGACTGAGAGGAGATAGATGTGTTTTTGAAGGGCACATAAACAAGTATATGATTTTAATGTTTATTCAAATTAATGAATGGTTCAGATCTTTTTATTTTGAACATTTTGTTTTTCCTTTCTTACCTTATTTCTAATATTTCCATAGTGTTACAAAGTAGCAACTATAGCTTATTGTTCATGATAAATTCAGGAATCAATAGCACAGAACTGATTAGAATTAGTTTCTAAAAAGTTTAGAAAAAAATACACAATTTAGACTTCTTGAAAAAAATCAAAATGTTATATGAACCATTAATCTTTTAGACTGGTGAAAATAATCTTATGACTTTATCAGTTTCAAGTTGTTACTAATCTTACTGAATTCTCTGAAGCAAAACATTTATTTTAAAAATTTATTAAAAATAAAAATCGATAGCCCTGCTATCTTGAGCATATTATTTGTCTTTTTCTATGCAGTTTATCAATGGTGCTAAGGAAATATGCTATGCTCTTCGAGCTGAAGGCTATTGGGCTGACTTTATTGACCCATCATCTGGTTTGGCGGTGAGTAATTAAATTAAAAGTTTGAAAGCCAGGTTATGTAACTTGAAGTAGAAATGGTTTTTATTATTGCGAAATTCTTTGTAACTATAACCTTGGTAAAAATAGATCATTTAAGACTTTTTTCAAACCTCACAGTTTTACCCAAAAAAGTACCACTATGAGTCAGTTGCATTCACAACTTGGAGGGACCCCTATCACTCATACTTAGGTTTCTCCATCGCTTTAAGGATTTTAAAATTAAAAATAATAAAAGTTATTTCCATCCTCATTATTTAATTTATATTGAATTGATGTGTTTATTGTTTGTTAGTTGAAAATTACATGTAGTTTCTTTAAGGAAGAAAAAATATTTTTAGAATTAAGGAAATATGGATGATAAAAGAAATATTTGAAAAAGTAACAATTTTAAAAATTAACACAAAGTTATATTTTGAAAATAACTGATTTACATTGTAACATTTTAAATTCTGGGTATGTTTTTTTTGGTTAAAATAGTAATTTTTTAAAAAAATCTTCAGATAGGAATATATACTGTTTCTTCTCTAAGTCAAGTAAGATAGAGTATAGACTAAAAATGAAGAACTTACTCTGGACTTTAGCTTCCTTTTCTTGTAAATGATAAAGATGAACCACAGATGATTATCTAAAATTTATTCCATCTTTAAAGGTGGTACAATGTTATGCATTTGGTTCTAGATAACATGAAATTTGCTATATCATTCATTTCACATTTCCAGAATGTACAAGTATTGGGGGGACAGGAGGTATTAGGGCAGTTTATTTGTTTCATGCGACCTTTTTATTATTTGTTTTTTAAAAATATTTGGAGTATTAAAATAGATACATGTTTATGTTTGCATGAAAATTATTGCTACATTGTCTTTCTTGCTAATGAAAATACTTCATTTTTTAAATTTCCTCCAGTTTTTTGGACCATATACAAACACCACTCTTTTTGAAACAGATGAACGCTATCGTCATTTAGGATTCTCTATTGATGACCTTGGCTGCTGTAAAGTGATTCGTCATAATCTCTGGGGTACCCACGTGGTTGTAGGAAGTATCTTCACGAATGCAACACCAGATAGCCATATTATGAAGAAATTAAGTGGAAACTAGCAGTAATGTCGATTTATTTACTGTACTATTTCTACTTAGCATTTGGGTTGATCTATAAACACTGTCAAAGGCTTCAGATTTTAAAATTTACTTATTTCTAGGTATTTATTTCAACATTTGTAAATTTACAGCATTGACAAGGATTTGTGATTTTTAAATCTCAAAAGTTCATATTGGCTGTGAATACATGTTAAGCACATCCACATTGTACAGAATGTGGTAAATAACATGTAACTATGGTATGATCTATTGTTACTGCTCCCCTTTATTGGAAAAACCTTAATTTTAATTATTTTCTCCCAAAATAAATTATACATTTGCTTATGGTATTTTTTTTTCATTGCAGTATTTTTTAAATGTGGTGCTTAAGACTCCTAAGAAATTGTATTAATCTTTATAAAGTAGTTTTTTTAATGGATGTGATTGAAAATTCTAGATTTTACTTTTCCTAATTTTCTTTTTTCTTATACCAATCTTGAGTATTACTTTGAAATAATGTACATATAGGAAAAGAATAAGAATAATACTACATGTATAAAGGCATATGAATCTCATCCTTATATATATTAAAGGAATAATTCTTAACTTCTTGGTTGTAATAAATAAATGTGGATTATTTTGAGACAAAACTATGCCTCAAGCTGTTAAATCATCTCTCTCCAATTTTAACAAAAAATGCAAACTGTGAGACATTACAGCAATACCTCATTTGTGACAGAGCTAGTTTTTACAGCATTGTGAACTTTTTAAAAAAATCACACCTTTTCATTGGTGAGGCTTTGCCAGTAGGAATAGAGACAAATCTCAGGAGAACAAGTAACTTCTACCAAATGAATTATTTCATTTTTGTCACATTTGCAATTTTACTTCAGTGTACTTACATGAAATGCCATAGTCATTAAATACGCTTCCTTAAAATGAAAACAGGCTAGAAAGATGAGGTTGCGATGTTATAATCTGCTTTGATCTTGTCGTATATAAAAATAGATGCTCTCCTAGCTGGTTTAGTTCAGTGGATAGAGTGTCAGCCTGTGGACTGAAGGGTCCTGGGTTCGATTCCCATTAAGGGCACATGCCTGGGTTGTGGGTGTGATCCCCGGTAGAGGGCATGCAGGAGGCAGCTAATCAATGATTCTCTCTCATCATTGATGTTTGTATCTATCTCTCTCTCTCTCCCCCTCCCTCCCTCCCTCCTTCCTTCGCTCCCTCTCTCCCTCTTCCCTTCCTCTCTGCAATCAATAAAAATATATTTTTTTAAATTAATAAAATAAATATTTCAGTGGCATCTTAACCTCACCCCATTCAAATGAATACAGGCTCCTTTATTTAAAAAAAAAATAGATGCTCTAATTGCTTTAATTTTATTTTATATAAGATTATATTTAACTTATGACTTCTTGCATATTCTGGCATAAAGAGCAATATTCCTATATTTTAGAGGAGTGGCGATTTAATGATACAAAAAGGCATGTTTTAATAAATTATAGTACAATTAATCAAAAATTTTCCCTTGTATGGTTAATGTTCTGTCCTATTTTTAAAAAGGCATTAAACTTTTGAAATACTAGGTTGTATTCGTAGCCTAGTTGTTTTGCTGTAAATTGAATTTTTAGTAGTTGTTAAAGAGTAAAAAGCCATTTTTGTCACAAACTTCATGAAGAAGCATCTGCCAAAGGTCCAGTTTTGTTACTGGAAGATGCTCCAGCTCACTGTCCATCACATGGGTGTCCAATAACAGATTTTAACTAATTTAATGATGGTTCAGAACAGGAATCCAGATTTGATGGGGTCAAACTGGAACTTTGTGTCCACTTTAATCCAAAAACCTTGTGTAGAGAGATCCCCAATTTGTTTCAGATTAGTTCAATCTGTTTTACAATTGCAGCACAATTCAAACTGTATTTAGTGACATATACTGCCTATCTCCCAAATGATGCATGGTACCTACTAATACTAAAAAGTTACTTCCTTTTTATCTGAAATTTAGGTTTGTCTTACAGTCCTCGATTTTCATTTTTTAAATCTGACGACTGAACAGCAGCATTGTTATCAAACAATAACTTTTTTTAATGGTGAGATTATAGAGGAACTTGAAAGAAACCAAACTTAAATTTTTTAAGCATACAAACACCTACTGAGATTGAAAAGGGTACAGTAGCCTGGACCACATGGCTCAGTGGTTGAGCGTCGACCTATGAACCAGGAGGTCAGGGCACATGCCTGGGTTGTGGGCTTGATCCGCAGTAGGGGGTGTGGAGGCAGCTGATCAGTGATTCTCATCATTGATGTTGCTATCTCTCCCTCTCCCTTCCTCTCTGAAATCAATTAAAAATATATATATTTTTTTAAATGAAAGAAAGGGTACAATCTTTGAGCATCCTGAAAAGTCAGCACTTTCAGAATTAAACAAATGCTTTAATGACTCATCATTTTTATTTCAAGCTTTTGCCTTTGATTTTTTATGGTTACTGTTCATTGATTGCTGTATTTTTATTTCTTCAGTTTGTTTTAAAACTGTAAGTTAGATCCTTAGCATTGGAATAAGCAGTATTTTTTAGAACTTAATTACAGAGGAACATGAGATTCATTTATTTGCTTACGAGCATGTGACTCTATATACCCTTAGATAAAAAGTTATTTTAAATAATACAAATTTTATCTCCAATGTCACTCAGTCTTAATTGTAAAATACCAGATTTGGAGCACCTTGAACTGAATGAAATCACTAGCAGGGTCAAAGAAGACTTCCTTCTGGCACTGAGTAAACTGGCTGGGAAAGAGCAAGGCAAATTGTTTACTGCATTGTAACTAAGTTATGGTAATAAGATTTGTTCTATATTAAGCCTGGGTGAGTTAAAATACCTTTGCAGAGTCAGGTGATCACTCATGGAAGATAAATTAACTTTCCTGGGACAGGGGTATGAATTAGTGACCTGAAAGAGGCAATTAATCTCAAATGGATGAGCATTTGGCTGTTAGATTGCTCTCCATTTATGGTTCCTTTAGAACCCGTGTAGATCAACACAGCTTGGTTTTATGCAGATAAGCCCAAAGACCTACATTGATTCAAGACAATAATGTCTCCAGGTGGCAAAAAAATCATTTTACTTAATTGGAAAAAACAAAGTTGGTCAAGAAATCTACAATGGAGATAAAACTAATATTAACACTGAGACTCTTGAATGTTTTATGGATTTTATCATGGAACTTTTGTATATATCAGTAAACATAAGTTTCTCCAAGCAAATTTGAAGTGTGGCAATAAAAAGTTATATATACCATTTAGGTCTATCTGAATTCCTAGCCTGCTTTTCAAATTAATCCTGCTTTCTATTTTAAATTATTTTTCACTAGTGACTTAAAGACTAAAAGCTTAAATAGCCACTTTTCCAACATTGTGATTATTTTGAAGGGTAGCTATAAAGCACTGAGATTAATTTCATAAGTAATGTGTAAAAATCAATGTCATTTCCAATCATTTCCAATAGTAGATCTCTACTATTGTGGGTACTGGACGGTGTGGCCCCAACTGTCTAGAATTACTTTTAGCTGTTGGCCTTTCCACTTCATAGTGCTGCCCCTTCTTTTCAAAGTGAAGAATAAGCTAATGCTAATAAGTATCCTTTCACATAATATACATACATACATACACAGGCACATACCTTGTGAACAAGAGAACTTCTAAGAGCAAGGTAGCTATATAGGTGAGGTATGTTTATTTTATTTAGATCCACAATGTGAATGTCTCAAATGGATAAAACCTCTGGTTTTGTACTTGGGACTTTGCCAGCATTATTCAACCCTCTGCTCCTAGGTATATAAAAACATGAGCTGCAATAATACATTTGGACAATAGGTGTCACCATCTAATTACCTAGAAATACCTCAAATTTGGGTCTTTTATTTTGCAAAGAATCTGGGGCTTCTGACTTTGTAAAAATGTATTCAATTATGTGCTTGAAATTTAAACTATTTAGAAAGAGGTTCCTGTACATTGCTAATGACTTAATTTCTTCACTTTTTTCCTTAAAGCTGTTACCCAGATGCCATTAATTAGCCTATGAAACTAATCATATTATCTTTAAAACAGAAAATGAATCTCCAGTGCAGTCAGTCAAATTGTTCAATAGTCACACATGTCATTGTTTTTATTTATAAAAAATTATGAGCTCCTGTAAAGGTATCAATTTGTTACAGTGAATCTAATGGCTTGAATTCATAGCTTGGTAAGTAAAAACAGAAAAAGGCATAGAAATACTGATGTGTTTTGGGTATTCAAAACATACCTTTTATTTGTTGGGTGAAAAAACACAAAACCTTTAGTCATAAGTGATTTGCCCCAGGTCGCATTAGAATCTAGATTTCCTGAATCTTAACTAATGTTGAATTGGTGATTTCTGATAATTCAGCCAGGTTGTTTTAAAATTAATACTCTTTATTTTAAAAAATTTCAAGTACAGTATGGGCTTTTGAAATAGCAATGTATATTACCTGATCATATGTTTTTAATGCAGTCTTATTAAGATTCTTCCCCATTCTCAGAGAGGAAATGTAAGTTGTTCACAGCACTCGCTTTGTTTGGCAGCTCTGCTTCTTTTATCATATCAGTGATGACAGGAATGGTAAAAAGTCCTGTCGAACAGTGGTGCTAGAAGTAATGAAGAAAGAAAGGCCAATACCTTTGATATAATAAATTACTGGATTTCTCAGTAACATTTGTGTTTTATAATTATACTTGTCTGGCTATAAGAAAACACCTTTATTGTTGAAATCCCTTACTCAACAATAATATGAATCTAAAACTATTATTTTTGCCATTGACTTTCTTTTTTGAGCATGTAAGATTTCTTAGGTATGCAACTGTATTACAGTAGTACGGACAAGTGAGATAATGAGGGCTATTGATTTATCTTGAGCAGTGAATTCAAGCATTCTGTTACACACATTGACAATTATTTATTAAAACAGGTTACAGCAAGACTTTTGCTAGTTACTTCAGTTATTGCTTGCTATCACTATAACATAGGAAAATAACATGGAATAATTTAAAATTTTGTATTTCATTAAATATTTCTCAAACATTATCTTTTGTTTTGTACTTAATCATCCCTAATATATGTGTATTCCGACTGATTTATTAAAGTTTGACTTTATTCTGATTCCCCTTGGGTCTGCTCCAAGTTAGAGCTGATAGCATGTCTGGAGCCTTTGGAGGAGACAAAATTTGAGCTGCCCCTAGAGCAGCAAGTAGTATTTAATAGTGATAATTTGAATAGTAAAAGGATGTCAGGTTCTAGGGGTGTTGTATGGAGAAGAGCACAGCAGTATGTGCACTGATTTGCCTAGAGATTCCTTCACATGCAAGGGAGAAAGAGGAAACTGGGAAAACAGGTTGGAGGTGGATTGAAGGGATTTTCTGTCCCAGAATGAGGAATTTTCACTATATGCTGTAGCATTAGACATTGAAAGCTTTTGAGTTAGAGAAGAATTCTATTAAAACAACATTTACAAAGAGAACTTCTGGTAGTATAGAGCATGAATTGCAGGAGAGAAGGAACTGGCAACAAGAGTGCTATTGTAATGGAGAAGTTCAAAGGTAATAGAAACCTAAATTAGGGTGGTGGCTCTAGAAAATGAGTTAAATATTTCAAAAGAAGAATTGAAAGGAGTTGGTGGTTGACTACTTCTTTGCCTTGTTCGCACATCCTCTCCACATCTAGTCATTCAAACAAAACACTACAGTGTTCAGCCTGAATGACTGAGAATAATAATAATAATAATAATAATTGTATAATAGCAGCCAACATTCCCATGTTGCTCACTACATTCCCAGCACTTGTGTAAGTGCTTTATGTGTACTAATTCATTTAATTTTCATAACAAACTCATGAAATAATTATTGTTTCCATTGCACAGATGGGAAACCTGAAACAGGTTAGATGATGTATTCAGTCACACAGGTAATGAGTGACAGCCATGGGGGAACAGCAGCAATTGGGACCTAGGATCTGACGCCTTTCCTGATCTCATTAACAGGTATTAGTTTGTGGGTTATAGCCCTCTTAAATTTACATGTGTTCAAGCTAAAATGGTGGTGAATATCCATTTGGGAATATCTAGGAGGTACTTGGAGATGGGAACCTAGAATTCAGAGACTAGTCAGTATTGAAGATTGAATACTGTGGCCCTGCTGGTGTGGCTCAGTATAGAGGATCAACCCATGAACCAAGATGTTGCTGGTTTGATTCCCTGCACAGTTGTGGGCTCCATCCCAAGAAGGGGGCCTGCAGGAGGCAGCCGATTGATGTTTCTCTCTCATCAATGTTTCTCTCTATCCTCTCCCTTTCTCCCTCTCTAAAATCAATAAAAACTGTTTTTAAAAGATTGAATGTTGGGTACCTCAACTAACTCAAATATTCAAAACCCTTCATTACAGAATTGAGATTAGATTTTAGCCCACTGATTTTCCACAGTGCAGGGGAGGGGGCATAGCAAGGGTACACTTAAGACAATTAAGATTTTCAGCCCCATTGGAAATCATGCTGACAGAGTTCTCGGAAGTTATGTTCTGCTTATCTTTTGTTCTCTCATACCCTATCTGATAAAAGTAATATGCAAATTAACCATCACTCCGCAACAAATATGGTGGCGCCCATAGCGGCCGGGGCAGGACGCTGGCAGCGTCACCCCGGCAACGTGAGCCCAGCAGGCATTGCTGCGGCGATCCGCGAGCAGGCAAGTTCGGCCCGCAGGCAGCACCCAGCAGGGCCTGCTTGCCCATAGCCGTGGTGAGCAGAGAACCACAGGGAGTGGGCCCAAGCCGTCAGTAGGACATCCCCTGAGGGCTCCGGGATTGGAGAGGGTGCAGGTCGGGCTGAGGGACTCCCCCCCCCCCCCCGCACAAATTTCGTGCACTGGGCCTCTAGTAGTTTAATAATTTGCTATTTGAGTTTGTAATATATTCATTTCCATTTGGTTATAGGAAATCATGTAGCTTATATTTTCATGCTTAGTTTTAAAGTTCCAACTTGGCCGAAACCGGTTTGGCTCAGTGGATAGAGCGTCGGCCTGCGGACTGAAGGGTCCCAGGTTCGATTCCGGTCAGGGGCATGTACCTGGGTTGCGGGCACATCCCCAGTGGGAGATGTGCAGGAGGCAGCTGATCGATGTTTCTCTCTCATTGATGTTTCTAACTCTCTATCTCTCTCTCCCTTCCTCTCTGTAGAAAATCAATAAAATGTATTTTAAAAAATAAATAAATAAATAAAGTTCCAACTTGTTTTAGGCTTTTGAAATTTTTTAATTACAACATGCCATGAAATATCACTGAGTTCAGATATCCAGACATTCATTAGGAAATCAAAGAGCTATGTAACATCACCACAAAAAAAGGAGGGAGAGAGGCTTTGGAAAACACTGGATGGACTTGGGTCTTAGTTCACCATCTACAAGTTTTCCAACCTTGGACAAGTTACTTTCTGCTTTCTGATAACTCCCATTTGATGGGAAGATTGTAAGTTTTAGGAGGGAATGACATATGCAAGTCATTTGTTACCATTTCCTATTGAAAAGGTCAGTAAATTTTAGCTGCTGTTATCTGATCTCTGTGCACAAATTTTGAGGACATCAAAACAGGAAAAATTACCCCCAAGATGAATTTCCCTAAAAATATAGTACAAGCCTCTTCAAGAGGAAATCTGTTTGGCAGAACATTTTAGTACTTAATCTAACCACAACTTTGGAGTAAACCCACCAAAACAAACAATGCCATCACAAACAATAACATCCAAAATAAAAGGAATGCTACCGTAGCTGTTAATACATAGATAGTGTGTTAACTTAGTAATCATGGGATTCACTGGTTTAGAGGTAACCAGCTATTCCATGTCCAGAGACTTGTCAGAAACTTGTATTGGCACTTAAACATTTTCCTTTAGTTAGGTGTGCGGTACCTCAAAACCCAGCATGCAAACACTGGATCCAACAGAATTCCACCTCAAAAATTTGGAAAGATATGTACATACACTGTGAGAAAAATAGAGATTTTAAAAGTATCAATATTTATATGACAGATCTGTGTATGTTTTTGTATAGTCAAGTCTTAACAAGGCCTACCCTGGTGCAAAGTAGTTCCCTACGTAAGATTTTGCTATTTGCTCACAGCTATTGTGATGGCTCTGTTTATAAATCAGTAAGGGCTTAGAATTAACAATTTTTTGCAAAAACATTATCTGTTGAAATTTATATAAGTATCCCATTTAATTTTCACATAAACAGTATGGGGTACCCTAGATGGTTTGGCTCAATGGATAGAGCATCAGCCTGCGGACTGAAGGGTCTCGGGTTCAATTCCAGTCAAGCGCACATGCCTGGTTGCGGGCTCGATTCCCAGTGGGGGGCGTGCAGGAGGCAGCCCATCAATGATTCTCATTGATGTTTCTATCTATCTCTCCCTCTCCCTTCCTCTCTGAAATCAATAAAAATATATTTTTTAAAAAGAATGGGAAACATATTTTTTTTAAAAAAGAAAACAAGCAGTATGGGGTAAGTGATGGCATCTTAAATTCATGAGGAGAAAATTGAAAATGAAAAAAATAAGTAATTGAAGGCCACAACGTTTTTAAGTAATGGACCAGGAACCCAAACCCAAGTCTTTTTCATATGAAAGTCCAATTTTTCATACTGTATGGACTTGTGAAAATCACTGGCCAAGCTTCTCACTTTTGGAAATAGCTTTTGGATATTTTACTTGAAGGAAGGGCCGTTGATTATGGGGAAGTGGGCCCTGCTGGGTTTTGAAGTGCTTTTGAGAAATGATTACTTTCAGGCACCCAGAAGTCTGACTTGATGGTCAATTACATGGCAGTGGCTCAGAGCATGTTCTGCTGCCTTTGGAAACTAAAAGTTTCACAAGCCTGTGAGTTGTAGTTTTAGAAAAAGAGTACTGTTTTCAGACAGACCAATAAAATATAGATGAAATTATAATTCTTAATATTGCAATCTCCAGCATGATAAATGAATAAAGTGGAATTTCTTTGTTCTTCTATAATTTATATACTTATTTAACATAAGCACCTGCGTATATAGCTTAGTGAAGATCAAGAAAATTATAAATGCCATAACCAGAATTTTACTACAATGGTTTGACTTACAATTTTCAACTTTATGGCAGTTTGAAAACAATAGGCATTCAATAGAAACCACACTTCAAATTTTGAATTTTGATGTTTTCCCAGGGTAGTGTTATGTGGTAGAATACTCTCTCCGGATGCTGGGCGGAGCTGCAGCCCATAATCAGCCACGTGATGACAAGGGTAAACAACCAATACCCTACAGTGTACTGTGTTGCCAGCCTCTTTATTTTTTGATATTTTGTTCTGAGTATGTCTAAGGTAGGCAAGGTTTAGATATGGTGTTCAGTAGGTTAGGCGAATTAAAAGCATTTTCGACTTATGCTATTTTCAACTATGATGGGTTTATCTGAAGGTAACCCCCTTGCACCTCAAGGAGCATCTGTATTTATAAAATGACAATATGAATGAATTAGAAAGCAGTCTTAATAGGTCTAAATGGTTATGGTTGCCCTCAATAAAGATTACAGACATTATGTGCATGTGTCCAAATATATGCAAACAGACACAGGTTTGTTTTATCCCTGATATTTTATTACATTATTTATTCTGATGTTTAAGATTACTGTGAGTTTTCTTAACTTACAATTCTATGTTTCTTTATCATATCATAACTAGAAATATAAAGTTTGGAAGCGGCAGCCCTGTTGTTTAAATAGTCATTGCTACATTGAGGAAATATATTTCAGGGGCTCTTAACCTTTTTTTTTCTTCATAACATGGGCCCCTTTTTCAGAATTATGTTTTGAGTGCATAAAATACATGTATCGTTAAAAAGTTGATTATTTTGAAATACAATTATCAAAATATTTTTTTTGCGATAGAACATTTGTGCTTTTTATCACAAGATATAGCAGCAGGTCTAATAACTACTGTAATTTTGAATTTGTGATAACTATAAATGGTATTAGAAGATATCTGCAACAACTATAATGTGATAGAAAAAGATGTACTTTCTGTTAGTAACACGTCACAGGAACTGCTAATAACACTTGACTTGTTGCTCGTATTTGAAATGCTAAATTTCAATTAAATGGTAGTGAAAATAAAAATGTAATTTTTCCCCAACCAAATGTATTCTACACATAGACCCCACGTTAAAACACACACACACACACACACACACACACACACACACAAAACTGTAACTGTAATCTATTTTCTGAAATTTTGTATCAGTGATGATTATTTACTGTTTGTGTATGCTTTGGGACTTCTGCTGTAATAATCCTTGTAATATTTAAAGTAGACTCAACTGCTGTAACAAATTGAGATGGTCTACATGTTGGTGTCTAGCACAATGGAAGTCCTATTTCTCAGTCACTAACACCAAGGCAGATGGCTCTCCTTCATAAGGTAGTTCAGGGACTTGGATTCCTTCCATCCTGCAGCTGCATGAGAATCTGGGGCCTAGCTGTTGTCTAAATTCTTCTGGAAGGGGGAGAGATTTGAGGGGAGCACCCCAGCTTCTTAAAAAGCGTTGGACCAGACGTGACACATGTCACTACTACTCACATTCCTTTGGCAAGAACTAGTCACATGGACCCACCTGGGCACCACGTCCTAGTAACGACGCCACACAGTGGCATGGGAAACACAAGATTTGGGTGGGCAGTTAGCTGTATCTACCACAATCATGTTTTCTCTTATAACTTTTATACAACAGATTTGGAGGACAATTTTCCTAATACTGTATCATCTTTCACATTCCTGACACAAATCCTACTTGGTTTTGGTGAATAATTGTTTTTCTAAATTGTTAACTGGGTGAGAGGAAAAAATGAACAAACAAGCAATCAAACAATCAGCAGCTCTTGCTCCCTGAGTGGAGACCCCTAAGCTACAAACCTACTTATCATCATTGAAGTGTCTTCTTTCCTGCTCAAAGTGATCCATCTACTATTTTACATCCTAAATATCACTTAAATCAGGCCTGCTCCTGCCACTGCCTCCCTTTCGATACTCATAAATTCTCTCCTGGACTACTTCTGTAATCGCTCCTGATTGAGCCTTCTGCCTTCAGTTTTGTCCCTCTCCCAAAGCCGGTCTTCTCAAACTTTTAAAACTTCACATCCCCATGAGTGAAAAATAGAGCACACTCCTTAATGTATGCACATTGATTGATTTATGTTACGTATACTTCCTCTTTCACCATTATGTATATCCTAAAATGATACAGAGAGATTAAACCTTAAATATCAATAGGAGTTCTAAAATGATCTTCCCCATCCAGTGGATTATTTGAAACGCATGATTCAGTGTGAGTTCTGTCAGCACAAGGGACATCAGAAGTATCACAGGACTAAGGGGTTTAATAAGAATTAGGGCTTATCTGAATGAGGGGGGAGCTAGGAAGTGAAAGTCTGTCTGCAAAGGGGTAGTCAAAGGATTTGAGAAATAGTCACTGTTTCTATTTGAAGTTGGAAAAGCTGAAATTTGCAGAAGTCTTAGAAGCAACAGGTCTGACCACAAGAGGACTGTGAAATGTGAGCGCCTACAGAGATCTCAGGAAACTGCTGTAACTCCCCACAGCCTTCTGAATATAATGGGTTTTCCTTCACCTCTGCCTGCTAGACCTCCACGAGTTTTTCTCATCAGAAAATTAATGCATTCGGAAGTCAAAGAAAAAAATCTGTGAGCCTTAAAAAAGACTAGACATGTTCATGCCAGTTGACAACAACTAATTTAACACAGCTGACTTGGAACACAGCCAATTTTGGTTGGAGATTAATACTCTATTCTGGATTCAGAGTGATTTTTCTAAAATGTACCTGATTTTGTGTTACTCGAAATTCTTCTGTAGCTTCCTCTTGGGATCAGACAAGAGCGAGAGCATTCAAGATGGTATGGTCTAGACCAGTGATGGCGAACCTTTTGAGCTCGGCGTGTCAGCATTTTGAAAAACCCTAACTTAACTCTGGTGCCGTGTCACATATAGAAATTTTTTGATATTTGCAACCATAGTATTTTTGATATTTATTTTATATATTTAAATGCCATTTAACAAAGAAAAATCAACCAAAAAAATGAGTTCGCGTGTCACCTCTGACACCTGTGTCATAGGTTCGCCATCACTGGTCTTCTAGACTGTAGTTGTCTTTGCCTCAAGTACTTCGTAATCGTTTTAGCCTTGCAAATATTTGTTTGAATACTTAAGTAGGACATAAACATATACAATATAGTTATTATATTAAGCCTTAGTGGACAATGGGAGAGTGTTAGAAGCCTCCTCCATTCCCTCAGAACCCTGCACAGTGCCCCCTTAGTAGGGGAACTTTGGAGCTCCACAGACTCTGTTTAGAAACAACTGCCCTAAATGGTGACATCCAAAGTAATCAGCATAGTGTATAAGGACTTTCATCATCTGCCTCCTGTGTACCTTTTCAATTAAATCCTCTAATATTCTTCAGCCCTCGCCCCAACACACACCTTTGCCCATTGTATACTGGCTTTCCCAATTTAATTATTCATATCTCAAAGCTTTTCCTTGGCATATTTGCTCCCACTTAATTGAAGTGCTTCTCCTACCTTGCTCATCAGGCATGTTTATATTCACAAATCATCACTACCTCCAGGGAATTTTTCCTGACTCAAAAAATCTCCTTTCTATGAAACAATACTCAATGCAAAGGAGGGCTCCAGAGTTGTTGATTCCATGAATTGAGGGGACATGGATTGAGCTATTTTAAAATAGATTTCCTAAAATATATAATATTTACTTTCCCCAATTCTCATTTCTCAGTTCTGTAGGCACTTAAAAATATATAGTACCCACTTTTATTTTTGGTGTTCTTTTAATAGTGTAGTTGTGTATCTATGTGTGATAGTTTGTCAAAACCAAGAGCTTTTTGAAATCCCTGAAAGTAAGATATTTTGCTTCTGCCAGAGAAAAAAAATGCAAATCATTATAAAAATAACAAAATCAAGCATTCCTTGACTTTAGTATTCATATTTTCAAACTACAGCCCTCAGAGTTCACTAACTGTCCAATGCTCTCTATCCAACTTTGTCATCCACCATTTCCTATATTAAACTTTAACTCCATGCTGGGCAGTCTTCTTACTGTATCCCCAAACATATTAGCTTTAATTTCCAAGCCTTTATTCATACTGTTTCCTCTCTTATAGCATCCTGTTCTCCACTTCCCCATTTCCTATCTGCATTCTTTCTAATAAGACAAATTCAGCTCATAAACCACCTCCTCTAAATCATCCATACTGTTCTCTTCTGCTGAACTTCAGTAACAACATTTGACCCAATCCTTTCATTTAACAACTAATCCCACATTACTTTTCATTGTGATCTAACTTTTTAAAGTATTATTGTCTTATCTCCCCAACAAAAAATTATGAGTCCTGAACTATCACAGATGTTGCATTTTATATTTATTCACATCCTCTTCCTTAACTAACTCCTTGTTTTCTACATAACACTTGCTCTACAAATACTTAATTGAAAGATGCTAAATTCCAGAGCATGTCCAAGAACCAGGGAATAAAGCAATTTTATGTTCATTGGTTGATTCAGTCATTTATTCAACAACAAAATTTTTAAATCTATTTTCATGAATAATTAAATATTACTTTAAATAATGGGATACAACACACAGAGAACCAAGATTTGTGTATCAAACATAAAAATAGAATTGCAGTAATACCAAACAGAATAGTAGCTGCCATCATGGCCACTGTGTTGGCAAAAACACTGAGTTAAAAGAAAACATAGACTTCAGTCCTGGATACCTCACAGGTGTCTTTGGCAAAATAGTGTAATCTCTCTGGGCTCATTTTATACGTTTCTGAAAGAAGAGTGTTGAACTTAATCATTTTTTATCATTCCAGCCAAAATAAAATCATGCCATTTGTCTTTGGAGGAGATGGCAATAAAAACAAAATAAACAAACAAACAAAAACTCACAAGAACTACCAGAGGCATTAATGGAAATCTTTTCCCTGCCCCATAGTAGGTATAATAATGTTTGCCTTCCTAAACCCTAGAATCCGTGAAATGTGTTACATGGCAAGGGGGAATTATGGTTGTAGATGGAATTAAGGTTACTAAAACTCCTTATTTTATGTTTATTCAGGTGTGCCAAAGTAATTATAAGGGACCTCAGTGTAGAAGAAGGAAGTGGAAGAGTTGATGTCAGATGACACAGGGTCAGACTTAAGGTCCCATTGCTAGCTTTTAGCATGAAAGGGGGCCACAAGCCAACGAGTGCAGCCAGCCTCTAGAAACTGGAAAAGGCAAGGAAACATTGTCTCCCATAGGCTCCAGAAGGAACCAGCCCTGCCAACACCTTGATTTTAGTCCAGTAAAATCCATTTTGGACTTCTGACCTCCAGAACTATCCTATATAATAAAGAGCTAGTATGCTAATTAGACTGAAGAGCCAAATGACCTCCGGATGTCCTTCTGGACAAAGCCGGGGCTGCAAGGACAAGGTGGAGCTGCGAGGGCTGGCTGAGGCAGCCAGGGTTGCGAGGGCTGAGCCCCTTGCATGAATTTCGTGCATCAGGCTTCTAGTAAGATAATAAACACGTTGTTTTAAGCCACCAAGTTTGTGGTCATTTGTTACAGCAGCAATAATAAACCTTCTTCCCAACCAAAACAGATATTTACTAAAAGAAAAAAGCCTATAAACATTTTCTGATAAAGTAATATGTCAACAAAATAAATCAACATGACATGTCTGAACTAGCAGCAGTCTCTTTAGGGATGAGCTGAAATCCTCATTTATTAAAAAGAAAGCAGAATAATTCAGCCACATATATACTTTATGAAGCACTGGTCTCAGAAGATGTATTTGCTTGAACAAAATAAATTGTTACAGATAGGATTGCCAACATGTATTTTGTTATTGTCTAGCAGTTTTTAAAACGATTTGTACTAATAACCCATCCTAGCTGTAAAGACAAGTGACTTAGGAACTTTGAAGATAATTAAAGAGACCATTTACAACCATATAGTCTACTCTAGTCCCTTCATTTTAAAGTCAAGTGATTGAGTCCCAGAGCTAAATAAACTCCTCCAAAGTTGAACAGTTTTTAGCAGAATGGGAAGTAAAATCCGACTTCCACCCTTCTTCAGGCCAGTGTCAATGTCAGACAGTGAGCAGCGGGGAGAATGGGAGGAGATGGGAACATCAAGAATGGGAGGCAAAGACAACCTTCAAGAGGATGGGTTCCAGTCACATGTAGAACTTTGGATTTAATCAAAGTGCATCAAAAAGCCATAAAGCTGATGTATGTTTTTTTAATGTATACATTTAACATAAATTTAATAATAAGAATATACAAATTTAGCCTCATAGAAATACAAGAGTAAAAGTAAAGAGACCAGTTGCAAGGTTGTTGCAATAGTTGTGGAACAACTCACAATCTACTTTGAAGTTAAAATCAATACAACTTGCTGATAGATTGGATGTGTGCACAGTGAAAGGAGAGGAATCAAAGGTTATTTCTGAGTGTGGTTTAATGGTATATGCTGAAATAGGAAAATGCAAGGTGAAGAAAAGTACGAGTTCTACTGTATTCTCTTAAGTTCAACCAATCAATTAAAAATCAAGTACAGTGGGGCCTTGACTTACAAGTGTCCTGACTAACGAGTTTTTTGAGATACCAGCTGTCTCTCAGCCGATTTTTTGAATTGAGTTGATAGAGTAATTTGAGTTAACGAGCTCCTTAATGAGCTCCTTAACGAGCTCGGTCTAGGAACGAATTAAACTCGTAATTCAAGGCCCCACTGTAAATTGTTTTCTGATTCAGTCCTTAAATATCTACATATATGTAAAGCATTTAGCTAGTAATAATACATATTTCATCCTCTCATGTAGCTTATAATTGAGGGATGGATAGCTAGGGATGGTGTTAGATGAGTTAAAACATGTCTATAAGGTAATGCAGAATAGGACTGTCTATGTGAGAGTTATTAATAAAGTGCGTCAAGAGTGTATGTGAGACTATTTCTTAAAGAACTAAGGGAGAAAAAAGGAGTAAGAGAGGACGTGTTATTTGACATGGGTCATTTAGAAGGGATGGATGGCATTCCAGCCCGAAAGAACTGTGTTCTCTAAGTCAAAGCAGTGGGGAGGTTCAAAGCATGCCTAAAGACTAGGGAATAGTACAGTTTAGTTTTGATTGATGGATTGATGCAGTTATTCAACAAGTATTTATTGAAAACTTAGTATATGCCAAGTATTGTTACCAGCTGAGACCTGAAAGATGTCTGAGATACAGCCCTTTCCCTCAGGTGGTTTATTGCCTGAGAAGTGGTGATGAATGAACTCAATAAACACATGGTAAAGAGATATGAAAACAAATACTTTTTTTACTCATACATTTTTCATTCATTCAATACATATTTGAATACCTACTATGTGCATTGTTCTAGAACTTGCCCATTGTTTTAGGCCTTGTACCCGACTATAAGTGGATGCGCTTATGGAAGTACCAGGAAAGGATTAGTCAAGTCCATCTGGTTTTAATTTGAGGTATGGCTGGGATTGTTCAGGAAAAACTTAGCAAATAAGTCAACTTTTACAGAAGTTCAGACCAAAATATTAGCCAAGGCTCATATTATGGAGGTTTCTAATGTCCATTTACACATGTGACTTCTTCAGTTGGCATTGGGAAGTCATTGAGGTTTTGTTGACCATTTGAGTGACAGAATTAGAGCTTTAATTTGAGACAGGTAGAGCTAAAAAACATGAAAAGGAAGAGACTTATTTTAAAGCCCCAGGAATTTCACTTTTAGGAATACTCAAAAGAACTGAATAAAATATATTCACACAAAAATATGAACAAGAATGTTTATAGCAGCATCATTTAAAATAGCCCCAAAGTGTAAACAACTTAAATATTCATAAACTAATGAATGGATAAATAAATTTGGTATATCAATAATGGAATATTAATCAGCTATAAAAACGAATTAAGTACTAATTCATGCTACAACATGGATGAACCTTGAAAACATGCTAAGTGAAAGAAGCCAGACACAAAAAGCTGTATATGATTCTATTTATTTGAAGTGTCTACAATAAGCAAATGCATAAAGACAGAAAGTACATGAATTATTTGCAGAGGCTAGGAGGAGGGATGGGAGTGACTATTAATGGCTTTGGGATTTTTTTTTGGAGGGGGGGATGAAAGTCAGTGACTTTAACACTGGCGGTACCATTACCAGGAAATAAAGATATGAGAAGGAGCAGATTTGGGGGAAGTTCAATTTAGGACATATTGAAGTTAAGACATTTATAAAACATTTAGTTTTAATATTATTGTAAATGTTCATTTGCAGGTTTAAAAGGGTATATTTGGATACTGTCTGCACAGAAATGATTCCTGGAACCCTAGGAGTGGATAGATACTCTGAGTGAGAAAGTGAAAAAGAAATGAAGTCTGAGATAAAATCTTGAGAAGTGATAATAGGAAAGAGGCAAAGGAGAGACAGGATTCAGAAATAAGAACTAGTGGGAAAAAGGCCTGAGTAAAGAAGGAGCCTGGGACATGTGAGGAACTGAAATACAAGGCCCGTGTGCAGAGCCCAGAGGTAAACCAGGGGAAAAGATGAGACCAGCTGAGTCATCGGAGGTATGTTTGTATAATCCTTGCAGGCGCAGTTAAGGATGCTTGGTCCTTAGCCTAAGAGCAATATAAAGCTATTAAACTTGGAGAGTCATGATTAGATTTGCATTTTTAAAACATCACTAGCTATAGTGTAGAACATGATTTGGAGGAGGTCCAATCAAAATAATCCTGGTGGAACATAAAACTTGTACTAGGAGGGTGATAGTGTAGTTGGAGAGATTTGAGAGAGATTTCAAAGTTAAAATGATGACTTGGTGATGATTGAATATAGATGGTGAGGGAGAGGCAGATGTCAAGGGATATATATGCCTTATTTTATAGCTTACTTTCATTGAGCTGTGGTGTCTTTGAATGGGAAATAAGAGGAACCCATTGTGAGGGGGTAAATGATGTTTGTCAAAATCCAAGCAGAGCTATTGAGAAGAAAGCTGTTACATAAGACTGCTACCTGGTAAATAGCTCTGAGCTGAAGATAATAACTAAGGGGTCATTATTATGTAATAATCATTGAAGTCATGGAATGAATGAGATTGATTAGGGTGAGAGAATAGAGTAAGAAGCCACTAGAAGCAGTCTGAGACTCTGAGACTGATGACCACAGTGAACATGTAGAATACCAATGTCTAAAATTCAGATTGAGGAGCAAGAGCCACTCAAAGAGAAAGAAAGAGAGAAGGATTGGTCAGAGACACAGAAGGAGCACCAGGATAATCCCGTGTCATGGGAACTAGGAAAGAGAATGTTTCAAAGAGAAAGCGGTGATTGGCAGGGATGTTGCTGAGAGGTCAGAAATGTTTGTTGTGAAAATATGACCTAATCCCATGGTGAAAATAGATTAAATTACAACGCCCATAACCGGATGCAAACTTTGGATGAGGAGGTGTGACCAATATTGATTGTTATTGTACATGGTTTGTGAATGTTAAAAGGAGTTCCTGATGATAAGTAGGGAACTGAGACTTGGTGGCCTTCCAAGTAGCTTCAGTAATAAGGCATGACTCAGCCGCCTGAAAGGTGTTCCAGAGCTGTAGTCTCCCTAGTCCCTGGGTGCTCCCTCTCCACCACCTCCACCCAAAGAAGTCCAGGTATGTGGAAACAGGTTGGAATTCCCCATGATTTCTGGGAGTCCCTAAAATCAGAGAGGCAAAATCACCAAATCTTTTGGTAACACACACAAAAATATATGTATTTCTTAAATAATAAATCTATCTTTCCCTCTCTCATACACCCCACTCCTGCCCCCAGCCAACCCAAAGCGCATGTTCTAATCCTTTTTTTACTGAAGATAGAATGGTCAGTTTGGAGGGGTTTATCCAATGAGAGGGGCAACAATACTGGCAATGTAGTCACAGCTGGGTCCAACCATTTTTTTTCCAGTTTTCATAATCTAATGAGGACTGAAGTGTTGATGGTAATCAGTGAGGGGGGGATGGTGATTTTCTGTTATTTAAGGAATTCAATTCAAACAGAATGTAAACACTATACAAGTTTATACTTTTAGTTGGATACTTTTTACATGCATTTTGAAAGCTAGCTGTATTTAACCACTTTTTATTGCATAAGCTAATGATGTGGATAATGTTGTTGACTTTTTATTCATCACTTAATGGGTAGTTTTGCAGCTAAACCACATAAGTGCCCTCCTACAGTGCTGCGAAATGATATGATCAAAATCATATAGGAAGATGACAAATCATTCATCAAGAACCACAACCCTAAGTTACAGGGAAGATAAAATGGAGCTGAAAGATATTTATAGGCTCTCTTGCAATTGCTCAAAAAATATTAAAGTCTGTTTGAGCACATGCAATTTAAAAATATACTGTGGGTAAAAATTAGCCTGCATCACTAAACTTTTATTTTCAAGTGTAATTAACAAAGTTTGATTATAAGGGGGCTGGGGGTGTCTGCTTTCAAATTAATGTGTCATCAGCCCTTCTTTTCTCAGAGGCCATAGCTTGGTTATCATGTTTTTGATTAGTACTTTAGCTTCTCTTTCCCCTTTTCTCTTCTCCTTTTTTTCTGTTACCTATTTTCTAGATCTGTCATCCCTTGTTAGTAATTTCACAAAAGAGTGGAGAAAGGAGCCGAAACTTAAATTCCATTCACCTTACCTCTTGCTAGTAGCAATGGTAGAAGATTTATTACAAGAAGAGGTTAAAATGAGTAATTGCTGAAATGAAGTTCAGGAAATGTCGTATATTTCAATTACTTGTGCTCTGACTCTGTTCTTTAGCCAAATACGCAGCCTGGGTGTGCAATTAGCTATTCAAATCTAATTATCTCATGCTCTGCTTCCCTCTTCTTTCCCTGCTGTGTCTACCCAACTTTGTCATCAGGCCTATGCACTACTAACTCTACCTGAAGAAAGAGAAGTCTAGCTGCCCACTGTGTTCCCAGTGCTCTAAGAATAGGAAACCCCAGTGTCAAAGACACAGTCCTTTGAGGTGGCTTAAAATCACCCAGGGATCTTGCTGAAATGCAGATTTTTGACTCACTAGGTCTGGTTTGGGTTCGCTCCCATGAAATCTGCAATTGCTGTTTATGTACCCACAGATTTTGACTAGAAAAACTGCGGTAGACCCTGACTAGCAATAAATAAGAACTTATTCTACTTTTACATACGGTTCAGGATATAGGTGATAAAGATCCTCCACCTGTGTATTTATATTTAGTTACAGAACAATATATATTTTGCTATAAATCCATGGGTTACAAACATGTTTTTGTGTTTTAAAAGTTTCTTTTATTTTAGCTCTGGTCAGGGAGCTCAGTTGGTTAAAGCATCATCCTGATATACCAAGGTTGGTGGGTTTGATCCCTGGTCAGGGCACATACAAGAATTAAGCAATGAATGCATAAATAAGTGAAACAACAAATCAATGTTTCTTTCTCTCAAATCAATTGAAAATACTGTTGACCATTTTTTTTATTTTACTGTGATGGGAACAGTAACGAGATCTATCTCCTTAAGAAATGTTTACATGTACTATACATTATTGTTGCCTCAGCTACAATGTTGTACGATTAATTTCTAGAAAATTTTCATCTCTCAAATCTGAAACTCTATGCCTATTAAGCAACAATTTCCTTTCCCCATTATCCCAGCCCCCGGTAATCACCTTTCTACTCTTATTCGATGAATTTGACTATTTCAGATCCCTCCTGTAAGTGGTACCACGCGGAATTTGTCTTTCTGTGACTGGCTTATTTCACGTAGCATAATGTCCTCAAGGTTCATCCATGTTTCCACATATTGCAGAGTTTCCTTCTTTTTTAAGGCTGAATAGTGTTCCATTGTATGTAGATATTACTCCTGGCTTTACATAGGGGAAAGAAGGTGTTGGGTCATGCATCCAGCACCCTAACTTTCCTGAGGGGGCTCCCCAGAGTATTGGCTTCTGCCTTGACAATATTGGAGCTCCGATAGGTCCAACCTAGACTAATCCATTGGAGAGAAAATGGAGATAAAATAAAATAAAATAAAATAAAATAAAATAAAATAAAATAAAATAAATAAAATAAAATAAAATAAAATAAAATAAAATAAATAAAACAGCAGCTCTTAACTTCCTCCTGGGGAGGGAAGGAGTTGAGTCGAACATATTTTCTTAAAAGCAGCAGGACTCCTTTCTCAAAAGAAATATTTCATACAACTCCAAGTATATGAAACAGGAGAAAAGTGATTGTATGGAGGGTCCCCATATCTCAGTGGAACTCTCATTTCCAAAGGACATGGACAAAGAAAACATTAGCTGAAGCTGCAGTGTCTATCTCCTGGCCAGTGTCACAAGGTAGGATTCCTTCATTCAGCACACATTTATTGAGTGCCTACTAGGTACCAGGCACATAGTAGGGGCTTTCATTCTGTGAAAGGTTACCTGACCTAAAGAATGAGCCAACCTCCACCTTCAGTGATGGCAGCCCTCCTTCCTAACAAACCCACTGACTAAATAATTGCCCTCTATAAGGCTTAAACCCTTTATAAATATCGGGGGGGGGGGGGGCTCTTGAGCTTTTTTTCCTAATTGTTAATTGAAGTAAATTGCTACCTTCAGATAGTCCTGGACTTTGCATTAGTGAAATGTTTTTCTTCATTTATAGAGCAATTTATTCTGCTATACATTCATTGTTCATGACACTTCATCATGCTGAAATGCATTTTCTTGATTGTCTGTGGAGTTACCCAGGGGCAATAAATGTGTTGCTACATTTTGTAGACTGAAAAATGTCCTGCGCGAGTGAGCAATAGAGAGAGGGCAGGCACGAGGGGGAGGGGGAGGTGGCACAGGGGCAGACAGAAAAGCAGAGAACATGCAGAAATAAGCCTCAGAGCAGGGAAAGGAAAATCACAATTGTCTATAGGGTACAGCATCCAAGTGATGCTTACGTCCAAGCGATACAGCATCACTGGTGCCAGGAAGGCTCAGGGTTCAACCTGCCGATTATCACTGACAACACCTTTGTCCTGAAGCAAGGTGCCTAGAAGAGGAACTGCACAGGTGGCACAATAGCCCAGCACAGGGAATGTGTGAGATCAAAGAGGAAATCTCAGAACGGAAACCAGATTTCAAAGGATGTCCCCAGGGCTGTGCAGATAAACTGGGCTGATTCCCATATTCTCACAGTTCCATTCTCCCAGGATGCCACACGGACCTGCCGGGCTGTGGTCCTCCAGCACTGGTGTGTGTGGTCGGGAGGGGACCATGTGCATTTTTCTGTAGGAAATGGCCACCCTTGTTCCCAAGGGACTAGCTCTCCAGCACAAAAGCTTGGTGTACTGTGGTGTGTGTGTGTGGTGGTGGTGGTGGTGGGGGGGAGCGTGGGGGGGTACGCTGGTGCCTTTGGCTCCCCTTTTCTCTCCACCTCCGGCTTCCTTCCTCACTCAGCTCTTTATTCCAGAGACACAACAACCAAAAATAACTAGTGTGCTTACTCTCTATCTTCCTGACTTAATTAATTGCCACCCCACCCCCGCAGGCTGGTGAAACTCCACCGCCATTATTCCTGGGACTGCCTTGGGACACAGATGGGCAGACTGAGTGGCCCCACCCCTCCATTATCATTGATGCCTTTTTAAATCAGTGGTCATCAATCACAGAGCCCTCCTCCGCATCTCTGAGCAGGCAGGCTCCACCTAGGAATGCTGAAGAGAAAAACAATACCCTTTTTTGCATCTGGTTTTACCTTAAATGCTTGCTTTCAGGAAGGAACTAAGATACTGGGACACATGGATCACTCAATCCATGCTCCTTTTTCTGATGGTAACACTGAGGAACAATTTGAAGAAAGTTGGATAACTTTCCCCAGGTTACATTACATTTTAGCAGCAGTCTCCAAAGATAACCCTCCAACTTGCCTTGCTTCCCTTAATAACCCATTAGTGATATATTGCCCATAAATTTATTTATACACTCTCTGACTTACTAATATTTCTACGTTCTGCCTCTTAAAGAAACAAGCTCCTTATGTTTACTGCTTTGTAAAGTACTTCTTCCTGTCCTGGCCAGTGTGGCTCAGTTGGTTGGGTGTCACCCATGCACAGGAAGGTTGCCGTTTTGATTCCCAGTCAGGGCACATGCCTGGGTTTCAGGCTAGAGGAGGCAATCAATTAATATTTCACTCACACACTGACATTTCTCTCTTCCTCTCCCTTCCTCTCTTTCTAAAAAATCAATTAACAAGTCTTAAAAAAATAAATAATAAAGCACTTCTTTCTTTTTTGTGAGTGTACTAAATTCATCTCTTTAATCACTGCTTCCAGTATTTGGTAAATAAATCTATGTTCTACTCGATAGGCTTTGATTTATTTATGTATTTATTTCACAAACATTTATTGAGCACCTACTCCTCATGACTAAATGGCTTCCTTTACTTTTTGGAGTTTATCTTCACAGAGCTATATTTTTCTCCCCTTGATTATCTACTTGTCCTTACTTGTGCCATCCCAGGAAGCATTATCTCTTTATAATTGGCATCCAGCACCTCCCACAGGCCCCCAGCTGTGGGCTTTCATATTTTAATACAAAGGGTAATACTGTGTTTTGTTTCCACTGCTCCTACTAATGATGGCCTACATTTTGTTAGTCTTTGTTGTAACTATACCTGTTCACTACATATCGTCACTAGTTGTTATTAGAATTGTCCTAAAGTGATGCCTGAATATTTAAGTCTGTATCC
Source organism: Myotis lucifugus (assembly GCF_000147115.1). NCBI lineage: Eukaryota > Metazoa > Chordata > Mammalia > Chiroptera > Vespertilionidae > Myotis > Myotis lucifugus. The sequence continues at coordinate 1,786,439 of NW_005871286.1, forward strand.
CTTCTTTGGGGTACTTTTTCCCAGTGCCATTACCTTCCCTTGCTCATACAGAAATGCATTTGACTTTTTAAGAAAACATGTGCAAAACCTAGAAAGATCTCACTGATTAACATCTTAGTGTCCTATTCTTTCATCTAAGAACAGGTCAACTCCAAAGCAGCTATACCTGATAATAGTTCTTGGTTTGCCTAGTAAGTATTGTATCAAAGAAAAATTTAGCCTTGCCAATAAATTTTCAACCCCTATCACTTATCTATGAGTATAGAGAACAAAGAGAATGGTGACATTATTAAACCCACAAATAATTTATCAGCCTCATTCAAGCCCATAATTATAATAGTCTTCACTTCACTTAAGTCTTCTGTTACTTAAGGTTGTTCACCTTCTTTGCCCCTGGCCTTTATCTTTCTATCAGGATTACTGATAAAAATAGTAGAGATGTGCCCTGGTAGGTGTGGCTCAGTTGGTTGGGTGTCATCCCGTGCTCATGCCCAGGTTGTGGGCTCAATCTCCAGTAGGGGGCATGCAAGAGGCAGGCGATTGATGTTTCACTCTCACATCAATGTTTCTCTCTCTCCCCCTCTCCCTTCCTCTCTCTCTAAAAAAAAAAAAAATCGTATGTAATAAAAGGCTAATATGCTAAGTATCTGGTTGTCCGGTCAGCCATTCAACCAATCAAAGCGTAATATGCTAATGATATGCTAAGGCCATTCAACCACTCTCTATGACGTGCACTGACCACCAGGGGGCACACAGTCAACCGGTCGACCAGTCGGTATGACAGGCACTGACCACCAGGGGGCAGACGCTCCAACCGATAGGTTAGCTTGCTGCTTGTGTCCAGCAGATCAGGACTGAGCAAGATGGGCTGGACACTCCCTGGAGCTCTCCTGCGGTCCCTCCCCTGCTGGCCGACCTCCCGTGTCCCTCTCTGGCCCTGATCATGCACCGGTGGGGTCCCTTGGCCTGGCCTGCGCCCTCTTGCAAAGTGGAACCCCTCGGGAGATGTTGGAAAGCTGGTGTTGGCCTGATCCCGCAGGCCAGGTCAAGGGACCCCACTGGTGCACAAATTCGTGCACTGGGCCTCTAGAGTGTGTGTGTGTGTGTGTGTGCTTTAAAAAATAGTAGAGATGTGAATAGCTGCTTAGATTTAAGTCAAATCCTTGGTAAGCAAAGCAGTTGAAGGTGTCATTTCCTATTTTGGATGCTTTCAGAATGTGAAAGAGACTGCCAGCTGTCCACCCAAATCCATTTCCCCCCTTTTTCCGGCACATACATAGACTTCATTTTATAGTGTCCCTTCTGGTTCAGAGTGGCCACATGGCTGAGCTTTAGCTAATTTCTATTGTACTGAGCCATTGAATGTTTGGGTCTTCATGATAGCCTCAAGAACAACCAAGTGTTCCTCAGCTGGAGAATGGATAAGGAAATAATGATATACTTACTGATATAACAGACTGCAATTCAACAATAAAAAAAGCTTTATTCATCATAGCCACAAACTAGAAAACAACCGTAATGTCCATCAACAGGCCAATGCATAAATAAACAAGGTATTTCATACAATGGAATACTACTCAGCAGTGAAAAAGCATAGACTGGAAGGGACACTGTAAAATGACTAATAAGAGGAATTATCTCCTTAGAGCCAAGAGGGAAGATTTCCATAATCTAATAAGCGATGTCCAGATTCCCAGGTCATGAGGTAGAATTCCTGGAGAAGAAAGGACATGCTGCTCACTATTGCCCGCCCAAAGTGCCTGTGCCTTTAAGAGATAGAAAGGAGTTTTACGTGGATGCTCATGGCTAAGTCTCTTGGTGGATATTTCCTGTGTCTAATATATTGATTTTTCTCCAGAGGATATTGCCCTCACGGTCTCTAAAACATATAGGCCTTCTGCTGAAGTAGAAATATTCAAAAGTCAAGGCCACAATTCTGTGAGCTTTGATAAATAAACAGAGTCATGTTACCATCATCACAATCAAGATATAGAATGTTTCCAGGCCGGTCGGTGCAGCTCAGTGGTTGAGCATCAACCTATGAACCAGGAGATCAAGGTTCAATTCCTAGTCAGAGCACATGCCCTAGTTCTGGCCTCAACCCCCAGTAGGGGGCATTCAGGAGACAGCTGATGGTTAATTCTCTCTCATCATTGATGTTTCTATATCTCTCTCTCCCTTCCTCTCTGAAATCAATAAAAATATATTTTTAAAAGGTATAGAACGTTTCCATCTCCCCCAAATTTCTCCCTTGGCCTTTGCAGCCAGCCCCTCCCTGCACCCTCAGCCTCCTGCAGAACCTGATCTGTTTTCTCTAAGATGTCATATAAATGGAATCGATAGAGTATGTATGTGGCCTTTTGGATGCGGGGTCTTTCATTAACATGGAGCATGTAAATACCTCTGTTTTGGCGTGTATCCGTGACCTGTTCTTTTTTATTGTTGAATTGTATTCTGTTATATCAGTAGGTATATCACAATTTCCTTATCCATTCTCCAGCTGAGGGAAACTTGGTTGTTCTCTGTTTGAGGCTGTTATGAAGAAAACCACTGTAAACATTCCTGTGCATGATTTTGTGTGAATGGAGACTTCATTTCATTTGGCTAAACAACACGGAGTGGGATTGCTGGGTTGTATGGGAAGTGGGTATTTAACTTTATTAGAAACTGTCAAACTGTTTTCCAAAGTGATTTTTCCATTTTGTGTCCTCACCCAAATTTTAGATGTGTTTTTTTTCAAATTAACCATTCTAATAGATAGTGTCAGAGTTTCATTTTGCCAGCTCTAGAACAATGTATAAATGAAATAATTTGCCTGGCTTCTTTTGCTTAGCATAATTTATACAAAACTCATCTATGTTATTATATACACCAGCAGTTTATTCTTTTTCACTGCTGAGTAGTATTCCACTGTATGATATACCATTTTTTTGTTTATGCATTGGCCTGTTGATGGACATTAGGGTTGTTTTCCAGTTTGGGGCGGCTACAATGAATATAGCTGCTATGAATCTTCTTCCACTAATCTTTTTTATGGCCATATGCTAACCTTCTCTTGGGTATAAACCTAAGAATGAAATTGCTAGGTTACAGAGTAGGTATGTGTTTAACTTTATTAGAAATTCCTACACCCAATTTTGCATTCTTTTTCTTAAAGAGAATCCTTGAAATTATATAAGCTTCTGGTCTCATAAGGCTGAATCTGTCCTGCAAAGAAGATTTCAATCAAGAAACCAACATCACAAACAATCCTCTTCCATGAGTGAAGACAGAATACACAGGGTGATTGTCAGGGGCCTCAGTCTTGCTTCCCTGGAGTACAGCATCCTGCTGGCAGCTACAGCACGCTCTCTAATAAGCACTGCCAGCCAGACATGAGCAGGCAGCTTAGTACTGTGCCTGCAGTCAGCACATTGGAGAGAAGGGACAGTGGCCCAGGTAACTCGGACCTTGATCTCTTTTGGCTCACTCTCAGTTAATTGGATATTGCAATTAATAGATCTTCGGGGCTTTGATATATTTGGATCCTACTTGAGGGATGTTGACAAAGGCCCAACAAGTCCTTACGGTATTATTATAATTTTTTAAAATATATGTTTATTGACTTCAGAGTGGAAGGGAGAGGGAGAGAGAGATAGAAACATCAATGATGAGAATCATTGATTGGCTGCCTCTGCACGTCCCACACTGGGAACTGAACCTGCAACCCTGACATGTGCCCTGACCAGGAATTGAACCATGACCTCCAGGTTCATAGGTCTATGCTCAACCACTGAGCCACGCTGGCTGGGCCCACAAATACGATATTATTTGTGACCCAAGTTTTCTCAATTGCCAGGACATCAGTGCCCTCCTGTTTGTCTGTGGCAGTGGAAGCTGCACCAAGCAAGGAGCAAGGGTGTGAGCCGAAAGGACCGGCAAGCCTGTCTCTACCACCTCTGGCTGGTCAGCAGCTTTGCCTCAGCTAGTGGCTTACTGCACTTACTGGAACGCTACCCCCTTCCCCATCCCTGGCCCTGGTCTAACCCACAGCTCAGCTGGTTCCCAGCTCTTCTGGATGACTTTGCACTTGGTTCATTTCAGGAAATAATCCAGTGATGAAAGGCATGAAGTTCGCCTATGGTTCTTGCTGCTCCCTCCACACAAAGAGGGCACTCACCCCACAGTGGTTTCCAAAGAACACACCTATCCTGATTATAATGAGCTGATTAGCCCGTGGGGGCTCACATGGGCTTTAGGCAGTGCACATCTACCTGAGTGCTAGGCTTTCAGCTAATCCTATCAAAGGTTATCGGCTAGGGGTGGGATGAGATTACAAATCCAAACATATTTACACAGATGTCTTTTTTAGCCCTGCACTCAGCCAAGATTGCATTTGCGTTTTGTAACAAAATCACAATTAGAACAGGCCAACTTTGTTAGGGGCCTAAGACCAGGATATTGAGAGAGAGAGGAAGGGAGAGAAAGAAAATGGATGAAGATTAAGTGTGTGAATGTGTGTGTATGGGGAGCCGGGGGGGGGGGGGGGGGGAGAGAGAGAGAGAGAGAGAAAAGCTCATGGGCAGGACTTCCAGCAGCAATCAGCTGAGAACAGCAGGTTTGTGCTCAGCCTGTGTGGTTATTTTCTGATTAGGCTGGGTTGTCTGTCTAATCAGATTTTCTGCTCCCCTGTTATCCATCTTATTAGGCTCTTAGGGCTCCTAGTAGTCACAAGATGATTCAAAGTAATGACCAACAAAGCCACTTTCTGTGGGATAGTATTTATTAGGCTTATTCCAAATCAGGCCTCTCTGACTCTGAATAAGTAAGAAGATAGGTTTGGGGTTTTTTATTTTATTTTTTTATCTCATACATCTAAGCCTCATGAGAATTCTAATTTTCATAGAAATCTAATAATGAAAATAGTTTCTGATTAATCACAAAAGCTCCTCTGGGTAGAACCTGATCTAATAGACTTCCCTCAACATCTATGTATATAAAACCCTAATATGCAAATAGACCGAATGACAGAACAACTGAACAACCAAACAACTGGTAGCTATGATGTGCACTGACCCCCAGGGGGCGCTCGTGAAACATGGCAGGCGTTGTCAGCAGGTGGCAGAGTGAGGAACATGGCGGCTGTCGGCAGCGGTGGGATGGTGGAGCAGGTGAGCAGGGACGCCAGACCAAGGTGGGGCATTGGTTGCTGTCACTGGAGCAAGCCTTTGGTGGTTACTGAAAATTCTTTGTCCTGTATGCCACAGTTACACCCAGCACTCGCACCTGCTGCCAGCACCGGCTCCACACGCACCCGCTGCCGGTGCCCAGCACTGGTCCCAATTGCCCCTGAGGGCTTCTCCACCTCCTCCTGTTCCTGAGGGGCAATTGGGGCAGCAGCCGCCTCTTGCACCCACTGCTGGTGCCTGGCGTCAGTCCCAATCGCTCGGCACCATCAGGGGATGCAAGTGGCGGCTGCCAGCCCCAATCGTCCCTGAGGGCTTCTCCACCTCCCCCTGCTCCTGAGGGGCGATCGGGGCAGCAGCCATCGCTTGCACCTGCTGATGGCGACGGCACCGTCCCCGCTTGCACCCACTGCTGGCACTGGCCCCAATCGCTCCACGCCATCAGAGGTTGTGAGCAGGGCCGGCGCCGTCAGCACATGGGAGTGGCGGCGGCAGTGGGAGTGGGGCTGCCAGGAGACAGGAAACCGGGTCCACGCAGGAGGGGCCGGGCAAAGGTGTGGAGGATGGGCCAAGACCTGTCCCTGTGCCCACCGCAGCCTCGCAGCCCACAGTTCCTTTCAAGGTGCACGAATTCGTGCACTGGGCCCCTAGTAAAGAAATATTACTTGAGCCCTACCATGTGCTAGGCACCAGGCCAGGCAGTGGACATAGGCTGATTGGTAGAGAACATACAGTCTGTACCCAGTAGTGTTCATAGTCTGGCCTACAGAGAAGAAAATGATTTTATTTCATTAAAAAGTGCACAGGTAGTGGGAGTCAGGAAGTAATCTTTTGTGTCATCCTTGCTTATTTGTCTCAGAGGCCAAGTGATATTAGGAAAGATGTTTTCCTAACAGCCAGGCAGGTATGGAGATCCCTGTCTGCTCAGTGCACAGAGCAGAATACCCTTTTGAAGCGTTCATGTAAACAACTTTTGAAGACAAATTAAAATGACAAAAGGTCCCAGTGCAATTTTTCTGTACTTTTAAACTTGACTATTTGGGGCCATAAGAATGATGGGCACAATCTATAAAAATTGTATTTTAAAGAAAATGTATTAAAGTCTACAACAATTTCATTACACAGTCGTACACAGAGTAATATTATTTCAGATTCCATGACAAGCAAAATATAGCTATTTAGCAGGGAAGGCAAATTCTGCCCTATGGCTAAGAAGAATTCAAGTCCAAATTGAATGTGAAAAGAAAATTCAATTTTTTTTAAATGCCATCTAAATGGTTCTAGCGTGCCTGCAGCTGTTTTACAGAGCCATACTGCACACGGGCTTCTTTGAAGACCACATACTATATGTTAAAGTGTTTAGAGACCCGTCTAAGAGGGATGGTATACTCATATCCTCTAGTTGCTGCTAAATCCAACTATTACCAGGACAGAATTTCTCATGATTGAAAAGAAAAAAAATCCTGTTTATTTGTGAATTCTTCTTATTTCAGAATCTGTGCTTCAGGCACAGAAATTTGCCTTAGGTCCAGCATTTTCAATGGCAGCGTCTATGTCTGGTTGAAGTAAAATGGGAAGTAAAATGGTGGAGATGCCCAGAAGGCCATCTGCTTAGGGAGTCAACATATTTGGAGTGGCAAGTTCATGCCGAGGAAGTGTGGATTCTGTAGGAGAAGAAGGGGAGGCCCCTGAAGTCAGGTTTCTCTTCCGGTATTTGCCCAGGCCCAGAGTTCAGAGCACTCCGCAAACTGGGGCCAGGTGGGGCTCCCTTCCTGCTGAGTGGGAACAGGGTGAGAGTGGGGAGCCATGGGGAGGTGGATCTTGGAGCTTCTCCATTAACTAAACCCTGCCTCTCAACACTCCTTTTCTTCTTGCCTGCATGACATTCAAACTGGTCTTGCAATCGCTGCCTCTTAATTCTCAGTGTCTATGATTCCTGTCCCGGTCCCGAACACTTCTGCCGCCTGCTCCAGGACTCCCAGGCTTTCCAATTCAGACAACACCCTCTACCCAATGCAGATCCTCCACCATCCCCCTCCCTACTTTCTGTTCCTTTATTTTATTGCAAATAGTCTCCTGGTTAATCAAACTTTTCTCCATTTATATCTTTTACTATAATTTGCCTTTTCCTTTTATTATCCTTTATAATAGTGGGAATCTCGCCAGTGGTACCACTCTCTTCATCTCTCCCAACCTATATCCCATCACAAGTCATGAGTAGGGGTCAGAAAATTTCTTACAGCCATCTCCATCTTGTCAATCCATGGCCCTCCCTCCTCCACTGTCTCCTTTGGTGGCCCCACCATCTAGTGGGATCCTCTCATCAGCCCCTCTGAGCCCCCAGGTTCCCAGCATGCTCGGTGATGTCAGTCTAGGAATTAACAATGTTAAACTTAAACTAATTACCAGACACTTGAACTCCTAGGCCTAGCCCCCAATTGGTGATTAGCCATACTCGACTCCTGGGCAATAAGAAACACTATTGTAGAAGCCATACTTTTCATTTTTAAATAATTGTAGTTATGTAAAAAAATTTTAATAAGCTGAAATATGTATTTCTATAATTAATGTTCCTAGCTCTAGTTCTGCCTTTTGAAGCTCTATCAAAGAAGTTAAATTGCTTTTCCCATATGACAGCCTTTGGATCATTTGCAAACTTTTATCATATTCCTACTAAGACTTCTCTACTCCAGGCTAACTAACTCCAGGGCCTTTACATTTTCTGAACATAGCACATTTGGGTCCCCCCCCAGGTTATTGCTCTCCCTGTGAACATTCTCCAGGTTGTACATGTGAGCACAGAACTATACACATTGCTCTAAGTATGGCATGATTAGTGGAACTCTCCCCTCCCTTCCACAGACAGTTTTTCCATGAACACAGCCTAAGAGCTCATTAAGTTGTTGTTGGAATGGTGGTGGTGATGATGGTGGTGATGGTGGTTGAGGTGGTGGTGGTGATGGTTTCTGTAATTATGTAATACTATTGACTCATCCCAGTCAGCTAATTAAAAATTGAAGCTTGTTTTAGTGCTACTAAGTCATATCTCTACCATCTTTTTTCATGTACTGTTGGCTTTTGGACCAAGATCAAGACTACTGAGCTAAATCTTGGTAGATTTGAACCATCATTTCAAGTTAATGAAGATCATTTTAGCTCCTGATTTTGTCACAATTTGTTTGCCATTCTTCTCAGCTCCAGTTCATCTGCAGATTAATGACCATGTCTTCTGTATCTTTATTCAAGTTTCTGATTAAATATAAATCAGACAGTGTTAAAGTTAGAGGCCTATGAAAAGACACTAAAGCATGTCCTTCAGGTTAACATCTATCTATTAATCAGCATCCTTTGGATACAATTGTTCAATTCATCAATTTTAATGTCTCTCATTTTTCTTCTGTTTTGTCCCCAAGGCTATCCTGAAATTCAGCTGTTCTGTAGACATCTTATTTCTCATTTGTACCAATCTAATAATCATGACATCCCCATAAAAGATTAGTTTGATATTACTTCTTCAATAACATTTAGCAATCCCCAGATTCCTTTCATAAATAAGTTCTCCTTGCCGTCATGTTAATAAGTAATCCTAGAACCTTAGAATCTCTGAGGTTTCCACAGATCTTCAGTAAGGAAAATGCCACACCTTCTTTATTTGGAGAACCAGAATCATATCTGCCTATCTCTAGTCTTTCAACCACTCTCGTCCTCTCCGCAATTCCCTCATTGGAGAAACAATCCATTCCTTCTTAGAACCTCCGGATTCATTGAAACCTCATAAAACAGATCTTACCCTGCCTTATATTAGGGATATTTGTATAGACATCTTATTCCCTCTGCCCCCACCCCCAAGATACTCACATTTGATTATGAGCTCCTTGGCAACAAGGGATGTTGCTTATTTTTCTCGCTATCCCTTGCAGTGTCTTGCATTGTATATTTGAAGGTTTGAATTGAACTAAACTGCACAAAGGAAGAAAATTAGTTTGATCTATGCAGTCTCAAAATCATTTTTTGGTCAAATTGGATTTTTTTCTTCTATCTTAATATTTAATTTGTGCATAGTTGAATCAGTCTTGCAATTAATCTGATATGGTCATTAAGACCACTGAAGACAGAAAATTCATTTTCCTGAGGTGGTGACTTTTAATCAAGTAGTCACAGCCACTCACACAGAAAAATAAAACAGTAGATTAAATAGCAAACTAATAGCAGAATGATGAATGGAATTATCCCTAGACCTAAAGGCTATTATAGATAATCTATAGTTTCTGTCAAAGCATTTATTCAGTTTTGATCCAACACTCTTTTGTGAAGTGATAAAAATAGTCACCAATTATGGAGTACTTCCTATGGGTTAGCACTGAACTAAGACAGATTAACATGGTGGCTAGGAATGCGGGGCTGAGCTTGTGTCCTTGTCATACCACCTAGGACTTATGTGACCTTATAAGCCAATTACTTTAACTATAACACAAGATATAAAAAAAAAGTTTGTTATACCATTATTATTATTTAAGGGTATCATCCTATATAATAAAAGCCTAATATGCTAACTGTCCAGTGGTCCAGTTGGCCATTCAACCAATCAAAGCGTAATATGCTAATGATAAGCTAAGGCCGCTCAACTGCTTGCTATGATGTGCATGACCACCAGGGGGCAGACAGTTGACTGGTTGGCCAGTCGCTATGATGTGCACTGACCGACTAGGGGGCAGACACTCAACACAGGAGCTGCCCCCTGGTGGTCAATGTGCTCCCACAGGGGGAGCACTGCTCAGCCAGAAGCCCAGCTCACGGCTGGCGAGTGCAGTGGAGGAGCACTGCTCAGCCAGAAGCCCGGCTCACGGCTGGCGAGTGCAGTGGAGGTGGCGAGAGCCTCTCCCATCTCCAAGGCAGCTACAAGAAGGTGCAGGCCGGGCTGAGGGACCCCCTTCCCCCAAGTGCACGAATTTCATACACTGGGCCTCTAGTCTTATATAAACCTCATGACAACCCTCTGAACCACTGTTGGTTTCTCCTACTTTACAAATTTACGGGGTTCTAGGTGCTGGATACTGTAGGATTCATAGAAATGGCCACGTTAGAATCAGACATGATCTTGCCCACAGGGACTTCACAATCAAGTAAGGAAGACTGCATTTTAAATAATTAACTGTAATCAAGGCAGAATAAAACACCTGCCACAGCAACATGAATGTGAGATGCACGAGAGGACAGATGACTTAATGGAGGGCTTTAAATAAAAGGGAGAATTTCATTTTAAAGTGGAGGGATGAAAATAGCCTCTAAAGGCATAGCAGAGGTTAAGGGCAATCCAGAGTGAGGGAGACACATGAGCGAAGAGCGGCAGCATGAAAAAGCATTAGGAGGACAGCACTAGCCAGAGAGCACCTCCCAACCTGCTGGCTGTAAGAATCACTTTAGTGGGGCCCAACCAGAATCATTTTTACATATGCAAGATATGGGCCAGAGAATACTAGAGTACATTGCACAAAGAAAAATTCAGATGGCCCTAGCTGTTTTGGCTCAGTGGACAGAGCGTCGGCCTGCAGTCTGAAGGGTCCGGGTTTGATTGTGGTCAAGGGCACATGCCTGGGTTGTGGGCTCCATCCCCAATAGGGGTGTGCAGGATTCCCTCTTATCACTTATGTTTCTATCTCTCTCTCCCTCTCTCTTCCTCTCTGAAATCAATACAAATATTTTTAAAACATAAAAATTCAGATGCATTTTGTGAAACTTTTTTCAGTAATATGGATGGGTATTGGGTTATCATGTAAAATGTGTTTCTTATTATGGGCTGTGATATAAGAAGTTGGAAAATCACCCATTTAGATAAAGAGGTAGAAACCTAAGTTGAAGAAAGACGTGTAGTGTGGGTACGAAGCTGGCATTCTAGGAAAATAATGAGCAGCTGTGAAATGATGCATTATGCTTGAGGGGAGAGAGGGGAGAGAAGGAAGGAAGGGAAGTGAGTTGGAGAAGCCATGGAAGTCTATGCCAGCACATCCCAACTTGAGGTGAAGCCAGCCTGTTCTGGGGGTCTTGGCAGGTGTGGGAGGAAAATGTCTTCTCATGAACAATTAACATGCAAATATAGGGGGGGTTATTGTACAGTTAATAAAATTAGAGCTTCAGGACCCTTGTTTACATGAGTCCCTTATAAGGCTCAATTCTGAATTTTGTATTCATAATTTTGTGTTCTTTTTCCTATAGAAGGCCTTTAAATTTATAAGCCTCAGGAGCCACCAAACCTGGATCGTCCCTAGCTTGTATATAAACCTGAACGGGCATCTTCTTTATAAAACAGGGCTTCTGGGGAGCCGCCGGGTAGAGAGGAGTGTGGCCTTCTCCTCTTCCCGCCATGGTGTGTGCTCGTCCACTGGTATCTGTGTACTCAGAAAAGGGGGAAACTTCTGGCAAAAATGTCACTTTGCCTGCTGTATTCAAGGCTCTCATTTGGCCAGATATTGTGAACTTTGTTCACACCAACTTGTGCAAAAACAATAGACAGCCCTATGCTGTGGGTGAATTGGCAGGTCATCAAACCAGTGCCGAGTCGTGGGGTACTGGCAGAGCTGTGGCTCAAATTCCCAGAGTCCGAGGTGGTGGAACTCATCGTTCTGGCCAGGGTGCTTTTGGAAGTATGTGTCGTGGGGGCCGCATGTTTGCACCAACCAAAACCTGGCGCTGTTGGCACCACAGAGTAAACACAACACAAACGATATGCCACCTGCTCTGCCCTGGCTGCCTCAGCCTTCCCAGCCCGGGTCCTGTCTAAAGGTCACCTCATTGAGGAAGTTCCTGAACCTCCTTTGGTGGCTGAAGATACAGTTGAAGGCTACAAGAAAACCAAGGAGGCTGTTTTGCTTCTTGAGAAACGTAAGGCCTGGAATGATATAAAAAAGGTCTCTGTCTCTCAGCGAATGAGGGCTGGCGAGGGCAAAATGAGAAACCGTCGTCATATCCAGCTCAGGGACCTTGCATCATCTATAATGCGGACAACGGTATCATCAAAGTCTTCAGAAACATCCCTGGAATTACTCTGCTTAATGTAAGCAAACTGACCATTTTGAAACTTGCACCTGGAGGGCATGTGGGCCGTTTCTGCATTTGGGCTGAAAGTGCTTTCCACAAGTTAGATGAGCTGTATGGCCCTTGGCGTGGAGCTGCCTCCCTCAAGAGTAACTACAACCTTCCCATGCACAAGATGCTCAGCACAGACCTTAGCAGAATCTTGAAAAGCCCAGAGACCCAAAGAGCCCTCTCAGCACCACGCAAGAAGATTCACCGCAGAGTTCTGAAGAAGAATCCACTGAAAAGCCTGAGGATCATGTTGAAGCTAAACCCATATGCAAAGACCCTGTGCCAGTCTTCTCTAGGCCAAGAACCACAAGCTTCGGTGGATAAAGCAACAGCAGCCCTAGAAGCCAAATCAGATGAGAAGGTGGTTCCAAGCAAGAAGCCTGTGGTCGGGAAGAAAGGAAAGAAGGCTGTTAACCTTAAGAAGCAGAAGAAGCCTTTGGTGGGAAAAAGGCTGCAGCTACCAAGAAACCAGCAGCCGAGAAGAAGCCCGCAGAAAAGAAACCCACCACAGAAGAAAAGAAGCCTGTGGCATAAACTTAAATTTGTTTATTCCATAAAGATCGAATCACTTTGGACAGCTAATTTTGAATAAAAATACGATCAAAGGCAATGAGGAAAACAAACAAACAGGGCTTCTTAGAGACTTTAAGATTCGAATGTGTGCTTTGAACCCCTCTGCAATGATTTTATACTTTCTCCTTTTTTTCCCTCAAGCACCCACACCTCTTTGTTAACCTTCACTCTCAGCTGGCACTCACACTTCACATTTCATGGATAAAATAGAAGCCATTCAATGCAACCTCATCTTCACACCAATAAGCCTACAGTATTGCTGTCAAAATTCATACTACAGCTACGTTAGGGAAATGTTGACGTTCTGTTTTCTCTAATTGACCTCATCTTTGGTTTATTGAAAGTAACTTAATTACTTTCCATTATAATGTCTTCAGTTAAATAATCTTTTGGGAGTCAATGCTCATTCTTTCCAGGTGTTTGCATTTCCTGTTCTCTTCCCTTCTCCGTGGGTAGCCTCTGGACATAGTGGTAGCACCGATGCCTTTACAGCAGTGGGGGAGAAGCGCTGGGCCCACTTACTGTTCTTTGAGCCTTCACCCATTCCCGCTAGCCTGCTCCTGGTTGTCCTGTGGCATCCACAGGTGATGCCCTGGTCTCTTGCCACATCACAGGCTCCTTATCCCAACCTTAGGCTTAGTCTGAGCCTCCATTCCTCTCAGCACCTCCATTCCTCCAGGGATCTGGAAACAGCTGCTTTCTCAGCCCACAGGATTGGGCTTAGGTTGCTGGAGAGGCTTCATGAGGCAGCTCTCGGTGACTGTTACAGCCTGTTTTCTCTCCCCCTCATGTTCCTTGCCGGACATGATGCCATGTCAAATGTAGGACTTATGCCCTGACTCATGTGGTTCAGTTGGTGGGGCGTCATCTTGTGCACCAAAAAGTTGCTGGTTCCATACCTGATTAGGGCCTATGCCCAGGTTTCAGGCTTGATCCCCACTAGGGGGCATGCAGGAGGCAGCCAATTGATGTTCTGCTCTCATATCCATGTCTCTCTCTCTCTCTCTCTCTCTCTCTCTCTCTCTCTCTCTCCCCCTGTCTAAGAAATCAATAAAAATATTTTAAAACACACACAATATAGGACTTATTTGAGAGGATTTCAGCCATCACAGGCTATCCGATATGAAAGAAAATGTCAGCCATACAGATTCTGTTTCCTGCAAATCTGTCTACAGCTTTTCAACACAAGATATTCTCCGGTTAGACCTCAAGAGGATTCCTATGGCTGATTCTTCCTTCCTCTCCTCTCTGCTCTCTCCTCCTTTTATACTTCCTTTGTCTGCCTGGCAGGAACTCCTCTCACATAATTTTCTTCTCTTCTATTCTTTGTGATTTATCCTTCTCTTCTTCCCCGGGGCAGTAAGATTTGTGATTTAGCCTTAGAATAGGAGATCAGCAAGGGAAGAAAAACTTAGATGAGAGAAAAATATATATAAAATGTGTTTTCAAATATTCAATTTACTAAACTACAAATATATCTGTTAATTCACGAGTCTTCTCCCCTCCTCCTTTACTA
>NW_005871286.1:1800875-1838304 GCF_000147115.1 Myotis lucifugus
CCATTATCATTGAAAAGAATATGCGGAAGCTAAGGTATCTCTCCACACACTTTTTCATGATATTTTTCTTGCCAGAGAAATGATTCATTGGCCCTTCTCTATTTGGCTTTCTGGCTTTTTTCTGACTTCTATTCAGGGAAATGAATAATGTGTCAAAGTGTAAGATTTAGCCTTAAAATAGGAGATCAGCAAGGGAAGAAAAACTTAGATGAAAGAAAAATATATATAAAAATGTGTTTTTCAAATATTCAATTTACTAAACTACAAATATATCTGTTAATTTATGAATCTCCCCCCCCCTCCCCCTTTACTCCCAAGAACAGTCATAGCAAAGGTCAATCCTCCGCTTGTCCTGTGACAACCCTCATCACCCTCAAGTATTTCTGTTTGGGTTAGTGCCATTGACTCTGTCTTATCAGTCTCTTCCTCTGAGATCGCTGCCCTCAGCATACAAGCAGATTCCACTATCACCCATCTGAACATGACTCATTCTTGGCCCCAAATGCTCCTGCAGCTGTGCTACCATCTCACCTATCATTCAGAGCAAACCTCTCAGAAGCCTGGTCTCACACCACATTTCCATTTTCTTGAATCTCTTTATAACTATTTAGTCCACTACAATCTGTTTTTTTTTTCTTTTTCAGACATCCCCCTGAATTTAAGATTGTCAATCAATCTTAAATTTGACAAAGCCAGTGAACATTTAGAAGTGCTCAAAAAATGATGGGGATATGTCAGAAGGTCACAGAAGCCAGCTTGACGGGGCTCCCACTGGTCAAATCTGAAACTTGTTAGCATCAAAATTAATAGTGATAATAATAGTTATCCATTGAATAAAATGAAAATCCATTAGTTCACACTGACATCAATCAATAAATGAATAGATTGGATGTTTTATAAGGAATGGGAAATTTACATAATTTTAAAGTACCTCTCCACAAAACATGTATTAGTCACAAAGGAGGGGGAAAGCTAACTTTGTAGTGGAAAAGCCTGTAAGATTATGTGCCACCTGGTAGGGTGCAATGCATCACTTTTATTATGATCTTCCTACCAAAGATGCAAAAGCTGAATCCAACCATAAGGTAACATTAGAAAACCTCAATCTGAGAAACTATCAAGAGTGTCCAGATCATGACCATCAAGGAAAGATTAAGGAACTTTAGTTGGTGGAAGGAAACTAAAGAGACATGACAAAAAAGCAAATCATGATTCTGGACTGGATCCTTTTCTTATAAAAGATGTTATTGTGACAAGTGGGAAAACCTGAATAGGGTCTGAGGATTAGATCATAGTAATGTATTAGTTTAATTTTGGCGATTACATTGTGGTCAGTAGGAGAATGCCATTGCTGTGAAATGTTTGAGGTGGTATGGGTCATGTGGTAGACAGCCTCTAAGATGGTCCCCATTATCTCCACCTCTTGATATTTATGCCCTTGAGTAATCCCCTCCCATTGAGTTTATCTCTAATAAGGATCCACTTTTTTCTTTCCCCTTTTTTATTTTTTTTAAAGAAGGGAGAGAGAGAGAAACATCAATGTGAGAAACATCCATCAGCTTTCTTCCCACACACCCTGACTGGGTCTCAAACCTGAAACCTGGGTATGTGCCCGACAAGGAATGAAACCTGCCACCCTTTGGTGCATGGGAGGATGCTCCAACCAACCGAGCCACACTAGCCAGGGCCTAAGGATGCACTTCTAATTAATATGGCAAAAATGATAGCAGAGAGTTTATGAGATTAGGAGACAGAAAGATTATGGCTCCCATTCGGGTGCTCTTTCTCTTTCACTTTGACAGAAGTCAGCTGCCATGTATGTGGTGAGCAGCACTGTGGAGGGAACTACATGGCAAGGAACTGAGGGAGGCCTCCTGCCAGCAGCTTGTGAGGAGCTGAATCCTTAGCAAGGAGCTTAACACATCACATGATCACTATCTGCTCATGCATCTTATTAGTCTCCTTGGCTGCATAACAGAGTACCACAGCCTGGGGAGCTTAAGCAACAGAAATGTGTTTTCTTACTGTTCTGGAGACTGGAAGTTTATTAAGATGCCAGAGTTGGTTTCTGCTAAGGCATCTCTCCTTTGTTGGCAGATGGCAGCCTTCTCACTGAAAAAAAAAGAAAAAATATATATTTGTCCATTGAATTGATTAACATAATACTTAATGACCTGGGTAGACTTTTTCAAAGCTAAATTTCATTTCTCCTGACCCCCAAAAAGAAATTTCACTTGTCTTCAATCCCAAAAAACATATTCAAAGAGAAACAAGAGAGTTCAATTTTCTGAATATAGGCAATCAAGCCTGATCACAATAGACCCTTCATCTTCCAACACCAAAATTGATTGTGTGTACAGAACTAAACAGCCAGGTCATTGTATCTTTCTCTGTATTACTGTCTTGTTACCTTGGTTACTACATTTACTTGTGTCTACAAAGTTGGTTTTGTTTTCTCCATTCTTTCAGTCCCTATTTTGCAGATATCCCATCCCAGAGTGTCATTCTATGTATAATACAATTTCACGTGCAGATAACAATGTCATCTCTTAGGAATCTCAGGAACGGCCTCCATGTGGATTCAGTGGGCCATGGAGCTGGTTTTGATGGTGGGGCTGAAAACTCTCTTCTGACAACTGCATGCTCCCATCCCTTCAACAGTTCAGCACCATCAGCAAAGAGGGGGGGAAGGAGGAGAGGGAGCAAGAGCCTGAAATCTCCCAGCCTGTTTCTGCCAGAATACATCAGTTCCAGGTCATGTTTCCGCAGCACATGTGTCAGGAGCGAGCACAAGCTGTCAGTATGGAGGCCAGAGAAGTGCCTTTGACAGATCCCACGTCTACATTCCAGCCCCAGTACAGCAGGAGAACCTGTTCCCCTTGAGCGAGCTGCTTCTCTCTCTGCTGAGTTCCCCAGCTGCAGAAATGCATCCATGGCTGGCGAATTCCTCAGTATCGAGCCCTGGAAAGAGGCTGCATCTCTGCTTGTCTTATGTATTCACAGGACGGAACTGCTACATTCATACTGGGGTAGGGGTGAGGAGGGACCAACAG
Source organism: Myotis lucifugus (assembly GCF_000147115.1). NCBI lineage: Eukaryota > Metazoa > Chordata > Mammalia > Chiroptera > Vespertilionidae > Myotis > Myotis lucifugus. The sequence goes on from NW_005871286.1 coordinate 1,803,929, forward strand.
GCAAGAACATGCCCTGTCTCCCCAGAAGGTGCCGCCTGTCATTTCACATTCTCGCCATTTGTGTTCATTTCAAACCTAGAGTCATAAAAATGTGAGCTTCAGAATTAAACTTCCTTTTAGTGTAAAAAACCCCTCACATTTCTGAAAGTAACTTTCAAGAAATGGCTAAACAAGCAATTTAATAACACGTATAAGTTCTGCCTACTTACTCATTATCTTTGAATTTTAATTTCCAGATATGAAGGGGCAAAGAAGGAAGGCAAAAAATATCCATTGACTGGCTACACATCCTATATAATAAAAGGGTAATATGCAAATTGAGCAAACAGCCTAATGACCGGTCACTATGACACGCACTGACCACCAGGGAGCAGACGCTCAACACAGGAGCTGCCCCTTGGTGGTCAGTGCATTCCCACAGGGGGAGCACCGCTCAGCCAGAAGCCGGGCTCACCACTGGCGAGCACAGAGGCAGCGGTGGGAGCTTCTCCCGCCTCCACATCAGTCGGACATCCCCCCAAGGGCTCCTGGACTGTGAGATGGTGCAGGCAGGGCTGAGGGATCCCCCCCACCCCCAGTGCATGTATTTCATGCACTGGGCCTCTAGTTTTAAAATAAAGGGGGAGAGAAAGTTCAATTTGACAACAGAATGTAGTTTGAAGACCTCGATACATTCTCTCCCAACTTCCCACTAAAATCCCAGAAAACTTAGAAAGGGATGTAAAGTTTTGCCACTGGCTAGAGCTGGTACTGGTAGTAAGGTATTGCCAGGATCTGGGAGGGATTTCATGAATTACAAGCATGTAGAGTTGGATTTCTGGACAAAAAGGGGCCATGTACTAAACCTGACAAGCTCAGGAGAGGCCTGCATGGTGGGCCTCACAAACCCAGAGATCAAAAACAATCACATAGGGTGGTCTCAACATGAAAATTCCTAACTGCCCTGGCTGGTGTGGCTCAGTTGGGTGGTTATTGTCCCATGCACTGAAAGGTTCCTGGTTCAATTCCAGGTCAGAGCCTATGCCTGGGTTTTAGGCTCAGTCCCTCATGGGGGCGTGCAGGAGGTAGCTGACCAATATTTCACTCTCACATCAATGTTTCTCTCTCTCTTTCTTTCTCTCTCTCTCTCTCTCTCTCTCTCTCTCTCTCTCTCTCTCTCCCTCTCCCTCTCTAAAAACCAATAAAAAAAATTGAAAACAAACATAAATATTCCTAACTAAAAACAGGTCATGGTGGGTACTCATGTCCTAGACCTACAGTTGTCTTAAAAAGGTCAATCTTTACCTCAAGCAAAGTCTTTTGGCATCTGAGATAACACACACTTGGAATGTCAGATTAATCCCCGTTTTCCTGACCCCTCACCATACCCCACCCCTATACCCACCACTCCAGAGCATGAGACCACAACCCTTTCATTGTTATCTTGTTTTCCCACATACCATCTCTACGTGCTGTAAATATTCATTGTTAACTATCCTATACCCACCAATGTAAAAGAAGCATTTGTCTCTCTATTTTACTCTCTAATCTCAGAGATTTCCCCACTTTGCTTTCTCCTGCCTCCCTAATCTACCACCCATGAGTTTCATGTAACACCACCCCCTTACCTCTCCTCCTTTGATTGTAATGTATAAAATAAGCTGTAAAACTGCCATTCTGTGGAGCATTCCTTTAATCTGTTGAGATTTTGCTCCTTGGAAATTGTCATCAGGTTGGCTCAAATAAACTCATAAAAATTCTCTACAGGTTTGTACCTTTCTTATGTCGACAGATTAAGAAACACCTTTTGTGACCTTCAAATTCTTCACCTCTAGACAAAAAGCAAATCTGGCAGCCCTTCTACCAATTTCACTGGTTGTTCCTGGCCCAGCAGGCAAGGGCTGAACCAGCCAGAGATATGGAAAACTGTCTCTTACCACAAAGTTGGTGGGAGCGAGAAGGGGTTAGCATTAATTTATGGTAATGAGGGCAATAATCTTGCATGTTGGGAGTAGCAGGTGTTCATGTATCTCAGAGGTTCAGAGCATCAAAGCACCTTGCCACAGTCCAACAGAGCCACACTGGATGGAAACATGTGGGAAATGAGCAACTGGTCTTGGGCTTTGTATAAAATCTTCCCATCCTTCCAGGATAAAATCATTCATTCATTCAGTGAATTTTTATTGAGTGGCTACTATATGCCAGACACTATTCTTGGCACTAGGTAAAAAATCTGGCCTCAAGGATGTTACCTGCAAGTGGGAAATAAAATAAATTAAAAAACCAAATGTTACTATTTAATGTTAAATGTTATGAAGAAGACTAAATCTGAATAAGAAAGTGGGATGGAGTTTAGAGAGGCCTAAGGAAGTGACACCTGAGAAAGACTTGAAAGAAGGGAGCTAAAGGTCAATGTGAAGGTCAGGGGAGAGCATGAGAGAGACCAAAAATCAAAAATGTTCATGCAGAAATGTACTCAGAGGCCAGTGTAGGTGAAGCAAATGGCCTGGGAGCAGATAATGGAGGGTCTGGGTTTTATTTTAAGTGTGATATGGGTTTTGGAGGATTTTGAAACAGGGAATGACATGATCACCTTTATATCGTTTAAGGATCTGTGTGACTCCTGTATTCAGAATTTATGAAAAGAGAACAGAAGTAGAAGATGGAAAGCAGGTAGGAGGCTACTGTAGCAGTTCAGGCAGGAGATGGGCTTGCCATGGATTAAAGTAGCAGTTACACAGATGGTTAGAAATAATCATATTAGGGACATATTTTAAACCAGAGGTGATAAGATTTGCTGATGAATTGGATGAGACATGTGAAAAAGAGAAGCATTAAAGATGACTCCTTGGTTCTAGACTAGAGCAACTGAAGGAGTCTGGTGCTGTTTATTGAGATGAGAAAAACTGAAGGAGCGGAAAAATTAGAACTTAGAAATATGTAGATTCTAGTTTAGACATATCTAATGTGAGCTCTCCTGTACTCATCCAATCCAAGTTGTGTGTGTGTCTCAAGGAGAGATTTGGGCAGGAGATATGAATTTGGTGGTCAACAGCATAGAGTTAGAATTTAAAGCCATGTAACTGATGAGATCACTAGGGAATAAGAGTAGATCTAGAGAAGATGATCAAGGCTTGAGCCTAGGTCACTCTAACATTTAGTCAGGGAGAGAGGGTGGAATAGGCAATGAGGTAAGGGGGGAAATCCAGAAAAGTACAGTATTTTAGACGACAAGTGAAGAAAGAGTTCCAAATGTTGCCAAGAGATTAAGGTGAGGGCTGGGACTTGGCATTAGAGTTTGCAAGATAGAGGCTGCTGACTTGGAAAGAAGAATGGTTTCATGTAAGATTGGACCAAAAACAGTGGTAGGAGTGGGTTCAAGAGAGAAAGAGAGGAGTGGAAGTGGGGACAGCAACTGCAGACCACCTCTTAGGAAGTTTTGTTGTAGAGGGAAGCAGAGAAGTGAGGAAGCAGCGAGAGAGGAACAAGGGTCTAGATTGATATTCTTTAGATTACTTATTTTTCTTTTCTCTTTTAATTAGAAATATAAGAGAAGATCGGTTCTCCTCATTGCTTTTATAATGCACTTTCCATTTTACCATGTAGATCCTCACTGCATTTTCACACAGATGACAAGCTCCACAGTCCAGAAAGCATTGTTAAAATGGGTGGTATTGCAGCATACGTGATAGTGAGGGGAAAACTCTAGTAGAGCTGGAGAAATTATTGGTGATTAAGACAGGTATGGACAAACTATTGCTGCCAGTCAAGTTGGACTTCTGCCTACTTTTTAAAATAAAGTTTCACTGGAACAGAATGACACATTTGTAAGGTCCATGAAACCTAAAATACTATCTGGCCTTTTACAGAAAAAGTGTGCTCGCCCCTCACAAAGTAGATAGGGGAAAATTGGAGGAAAATGGACTTGAAGAAATGACCAGAAATGGGACCTAGGTTATAAATGGAGGCACTGGCCTTAAGAAGGAGCAGGGATATTATCCTGTTGTAACCGGGGGAAAGGCAGGGAGAGTAAACACACAGTAGTGCATTAGTAAATCAGGAGGCAGCTTATTGGATGGTGCTCTTCTGGTTATTTCTATTTTCTCCATAAAAATAGAAGTGAATTCATCCATTGAGAGAGTGGAGGGGAAAGGGAGTTGGATCTGCAGCTATGAGAAATGAATTCAATAAAACCAAAGAGAATGGAGGGGTGTGAAGGGGGACATATCCAATCATTTGACAAAGAGCATATCTGCATAGATCTTCACTCATTTGAGATTTGAGAACTTGCAAATTAAATGAAATTGATATGGGGCTTTCAAACAATCGCTGGATATCAAGAGAAAAGAAGTATCCTTATCAAGACTTTAAGAAGAACATAACTGGAAACTCATAATTGAGTATGAGATATGAATGTCTAGCAAAATTTAAAACATATATTCCCAATGACCCAGTACCTGCATTTTCAGGTAATATTACCTGCTATTACCCAATTACCTAATATTACCCAAGTGAAATATGTAAACATAAATAAATAGATAAATAAACTTCATTCAAAGTCCTCCTTTTACTGCAATCCTCTTAGAAGAGCAAACAATGGAAGCCAACCTATATGTCCCATAGCAGTGGTACAGCCAAATTAATTTTAGTATATTCATATGGTGGACTTCATTAATATAGAACTAATCTTTAAAATTTATTTGAAAAAATAATGTTGATAAACGTTAAAGTTGCAGATTGTCTATAGTACATTAAATCATTTACATAAAATTTATGTACACATAAAACAATCTATATTATTTATCATATATATTTAGAATACAGAAGAAAAAGAACTAGAATCACACAATTTATGATAGCAGTTAACTCTGAAGAGAGGATAAAAAGAAATGTGACCAGGGAAGGTGTATAGGGGACTTCAACTTATTAGTAATAGTTTATTTCTAAAACAATTAAATAAAATGTGACCTAATATTAATGATTGTTGGGTGGTAGCTGCATGGGTATTTATCTTACCTTATTATCCTTTTTCTTAAACTCTCTGGTGTATTTTTTATTCCAAAATAAAAATTAATTACAAAAGTTCATAAATATGTTTAAAGCACTAAAGCTGGAACTGAAGTAGGTCTTATAAGACTGTTAACATGGTGGCGTTTGCCATTATTATAATCTCAGCAAAGCCATGCCGTGGGCAGTGAGTGAACTACAAGGCCCTTCACCATTTCACTCCCGCTCCGCTATCGAGCCCCAACATGAATTTTCACTCCTTCCCGTCACTACTTCATCTTTCATTTTTCAGTTTACACATCATTCTCTCCATGAAGTCTTTCCCATTTTGTACAAGTGAGTTATGCTCCCTCCTTTGCACTTGAAAGTTCTCTGTGTGTACCTCAACCTTGCAGCATTTATCACTCTAGTATAACTTCTTGGTTACCTGATTGTCTCCCCTCTGAGATTGCTGGTCCTTGGGGATGGGCTGCGTGGAATCAGTGTTAGAGCTCCAGCTGGCATGGTTCCCAGCCCTGCATCCACGCTTCCTACTTTTTTGCTGAATTTTATAGATTTCGGTCCAGCTAGGGCACTGCAGTGGGCAATCTCTGCTGGCAGAGGGCCGAATGAAGGGACTGACTGCCTGAAGGTGCCAGTAGGAAATATTCAAGACAAACCATCTACTGAAAACCTTTTGCCCGGAGCTAGACTTACATTCCAGAATCATTAATGTCTGAAGCTGATTTTCATGAAAAAAGGAAACCCAGTTTTTAAAAAGCAGCTAATCTTTAGGCTTGCCTTTCCTCTCAGTTTTGTCTAAACACACAAGTAGGGAAAGTTGGCTCAGAAATTGTTCAAAATTGGAATTTTCTCTTATAGACTCCCCTCAAAACCCCCCATGTAAGTTTTCCACATAAAAAATGCCAAGCCCCAGCCCTATGGAAAACCACCTATAGATATTTTCCTGTTTATGTCATCTTGTCCAATTTTGGAAAATTTAGAAACCACATCAGCCTGAAAATAATGGGAAAAGATAGATGGTCACAAACCATACTCCTGTCAATCTTGGCCTTAACCCATTACTAGGCTTCTTTTTTAAATATATTTTTAAATTGATTTCAGAGAGGAAGGGAGAGGGAGAGAGAAATAGAGGCATCAATGGTGAGAATCATTGATTGAATGCCTCCTGCACACCCCCTACTAGAGATCGAGCCTGTTACCTGGGCATGTGCCCTGACCGGGAATCAAACTCTGACCTTCTGGTTCATAGGTTGATGCTCAACCACTGAGCCATACCAGCCAGATGACCCATTGCTAATTTTAAAATTATAACTGAATATTCATGCCCTTAGCTTGAGAGCCACTGGTCAGAATATGTCTAAAGGTGTGAACTCCACTTTGATTTGTGAAGAACACAATGTTTCTGGAATTCACACATGCAGCTGAGTCTAAGACCCTGTGGTTGGTTGCTGCTCATTCCTGAGTATTCATTGCCCCTTCTCACACTCAGCCTGCAGGTTAGAGAAGTGTACTGCCCTCCCCTATGGGAAGTGGCTTGGCCACGTGACTTCCTTTGGCCAATGAAATGTGAGCAGAAGTGAAAGTCTGTGTACCTGGCAGAAAGCTCTGAGAGGCTCCCCGGCCTTCCTCCCACCACCTTGCTCTCCTTCCCCTCTATCAAAAGACAACAGGTTCCAAAAAGGGGCTGCTCTTTGAGCCAGAATTCCTTCAAAATGATCCATGGTGCCAACTTGCAGCTAGCTGATCTGTAATGTGAGCAAGAGGAAAAGAAAACAAAATGCTTTGTTTTTGGAGCCACTAAGATTTTAGGGTTGTTGGTTACCATGTCATAATCTACTGAAAGATGGAAGACAGTGAATTTAAAAATGAGAATAAATTAAAAATATGGCTACACACTAGAGGAGCCGGGCTGCTTGAGTCAGCCTCTTCTTGGCCACCAGCACCAGGTGGTCTGCAGAAAGTGAGAGAGATCTTCGCCCGAGGTTGCAAGGCAAGTTGTAGCACATATTCTCTTTCTGGCACACAAGCTGGCAAGAAGCCTCTTTGGGTCATGTTTGTTTGTTTATTTTTAATTCGTCTCAATGTTCCAGAATATTCTGAGTCCAGAACCAGCTCCAGTGTTCCAGCTAACTTTAACAAATTCAAGGGAAGATCTTGAACAAATTTCTCACCCTGTTGAAAGTGACCATGGCTGTGTGAGCAGAGCAGATTGTTTCCTATCTTTTCTGTATCACTGGTAAGAAAAACTAGAATTTCCCAAATTAGAGTAATTTTTTTCCTATTGATTTGCCGTTAGTGGTCCTCAGAGGAAGACAGAAAACCTTTCATTACTTATGGGTGTGGGTGTAGTCCAGAGCCTGCCTGTGGCCATCCTATTGTACAAGAGAAAAACAAGAATTTCATAGGGAGAGGGAGAGAGAGAGAGAGAGAGAGAGAGAGAGAGAGAGAGAGAGAGAGAAACAAGGAGTTTCTTGGAGACATGGTGCTTGGCAGGTGCTGTTCTGGAAGAAACAGAAACCAACTAGGGAAGGTGATAAAAATGCTCTATAAACACTGGAAACATGGAATGGGCTGGTCTTGTAGCCATTTAATTTTATGTGAATCAGTGCGTCATTTAGTTCAGCACACACAGGAACATTCTGTATTTCAAAATAGCTTTCTCAATGTTAAACCTGTATATGCTGCTGAGAATTCCTCATGCCCTTCCTACGTGCTATTATTGTAGTTACATATTTTAAACAAAACAAAAAAACAGAAACACATGACCATAATGGTTGCTTTAATTTTTAGAACGTTGGTTAAAGTTATTCTAAAATTAGTAACAAATAGCATTTCAGCTTCTTTAGAAATTAAGGCAGGATGTGCTCTGTTGCAGTAAATACTCTGCCGTTGGTATCAACTCTGAATTTTGGGCTCTCTCCTCCTGAGTCCTTTGCTTTCTTTCTCCCCTTTCTTCTTTCCTTTCCTCTCTTCTGTGTCCTACCCTTTGCCATGGACAGCTATAGTCTTATCGCTTGGTGTCCATTTACTACCTCCACCATCTACCTGACCTCTTCACCCCTAAGAGGGACTGTGGTGCAGCAGAAGGGGCTCTGAGCTAGAGTCCTTGGGGGTTAATGTTGAGTCCCAGTGCTGCTACCAACAAACTTCGTGATGGGATAAGTGATATAACTTGTCTGTGTATCCATAGCCTCATCCATAAAATGAACTGAGGATGTTTGGTTTATTTCTAGTGTCTATCGCAACATTCAAAAATATGGATTTTTCTGCTTCTGTACATATCAATTGGTCATTTGAATCTGCTCTAGTTTTCTTAAGCCATTTCTACTTATTTTTATTATTATTATTGACATTTGGGCTTCAACAGTTGCTTTTTTATATTTAAGTATTTAAATATAAAATAGATGGTTTCTATGGTGATATTCCTACTTTGTAGAGTAGGGAAAAAGTCCACCATGGATACAGACAATAGTGGGATGAAGGCGTGGGGAGGGAAAAGGAGTGAGGTTAAATGGGGGTGGGGGGACATCTGTAAAACTTTCAACAATAAAGATAAATTTAAAAAGAAGAAAAGGTCCAGAATATAGGGTTGCAAACTTTGAGGGAGGGGGGAGTAGGCATAGGGGCAGATTTTCTTCTGCCCAAAAATGGCAGGTGAGTTAATCCAAGTTGCCAGAGGACCAAAAGCTACTCTTAACAAAATTTCAGCATCTGTTCTGCAAAAGGCAAGAGTGTTGATTTCCATCTGTGCTCCCAACGTGTATTTATAAGCCAAGCCCTAGACGCAAAAGGTGGTGGTGTTATATTTACCTCTCAGCTGGTGGAATAAAAGGGAGGAAGAAAAATCAGTCACGTCAGAGTTAACATAGCCCATGTTTGACAGAACTGAGAAATGGTATTTTATGCCATTTGAGTCACCATCTGAAATAAGGTGGGTGCCTCCAGCCTTCAGAAAACAGTGTGTCCTACAGGTCGCCGATGGCTATTCACATCTCTCCTGGAAGGTAAAGTGACTTGTCCCATGAGCAGCTCTGTCCCCAGTTTTCCAATACTGGCAGGTCATTAATCCTTTTTATCCACACATCTCCTGCTGTCCTCCACTGGATTAATTTGAACATTCTTGTGAATATTTCCTAAAGAGAAAAAAGAGAGATCACAAAGAAAAAACATTGATAATACTAAGGTTAGAGAGACTATACAGAGCGAGACACTCCTACACTATCAGTATAAGCCTAAATTGGCATAATTTATGGAAGGTAATTCGGCAGCACAGGTCAAAATTTTAAATGAATAAAAACATTTCACTTCAATTATCCTGGAGTTATCTCAAGAGGGTGCACAGGTGTTCATTGCATGATTGTTTGTGAGGGCAAAATCTAGAAACAAATTTAAGGAGATGATGAATGTGCATCAACAGGGGATGGGTTAAATAAATTATGGTCCAGCCATGTAATGGAATGCATACAACCACTTAAAAATATGAAGTAGATCTCCATGTACTGATAATACTCATTTTAAAATATATTGCGGAACTTGTGCTCTACATGTATATATGATATATATTTTAAACTTCTTGTGTGTGCATTGGAAAATATAAAAAAGCATGCTCAAGAAATTAACAGAGGTCATTGTGCAGAATGGGAAGAGGTGGGAGTACAAAGGGAGGAAGATTTTACTTTCCTAGTGAAAAACTTCTCTACTAACTACTTTATATTTCAATGCTTATGCCTTACCTTTATATAAATTTTTTCAAAGTAAAAAGCTAGAAACATTTTAAAATGGGAAATGAAGTGAATTATGATACAACCATAAAATGTAATACTAACCAACCGTTAAAATTATCTCCTACACCTCTACTTGCCGACAGAAAGGCGTTCATGATGTATTGCTAAGTTTAAGAAGCAGTTTGAAAACAAAAAGGAAAAGGGTAGCCCAGAGAAGCTCTGGAGTCTCAAGGACACACTCCAGGTTGAGTTCTTTGTAACACCGGTGCCCGCAAGGTGCTCAGCACACCTGTCACCACGTTACCATCTCTGTGATGCTCACTGCACGCCTGCACCACGCTCTGTGCTTGCATTGTTTATGGTTGATCCTCACAATAACCTTATTTAGCCCTGATTTTACAAACAAGGAGATTGAAGATTAGGGATGTTGTTTAACTAATGAACCTTGAATTCAAACTCAGATGTCTTTCAGAATCAGAAGGGTTGTGGAGTAAATCAATAATGAGCCCAGCCATCGTGGTTTAGTGGTTGAGCGTGGACCTATAAACCAGGTGGTCATGGTTTGTTTCCCAATCAGGGCCCATGCCCGGGTTTCAGCCTTGATCCCCAGTGTGGGGTGTGCAGGAGGCAGCCTATCAATGATTCTCTCTCATATTAATGTTTCTATCCTCTCTCACTCATCCTTCCTCTCTGAAATCAATAAAAATACATTTTAAAAAAATAACAATGAATCACAGACACATTCATTATACAACAGTGAATATGGAACTCATAATTCAGGGAGAAATCTTTACCCTATCATGGCACCTGAGCAGTGAGTGGAGTGGCTCTGGACCAGGTGTATAATAGGAAATAAACACTGAAGGACCATTAGTCATCACATAGTTCACTGTCTTTCAAGCTGTAAGTTTATGGCCCAGTAGTGGGCCCTACAATCAATGTACTGGTCACAATCAGGATTCTTCTAAAACAGTGAACTGTAATAGAATGGAATACAGGGTGCAGCAAAAAAAATAGGTTTACAGTTATTCATTGTAAAATAATATAATAATTAATAAATAATAATATAAGGATAAACTGTTTTGTGTACTCGCAACTGTAAACCTACTTCGCCCCACCCTGTAGAGAAAATATTAGACACGATGCATGTTGTGAAGGTTCAAATACTTTTCTAAAATGTATTTCAGTTATATTTTTAGATACCTAGAGATGTGTGCATTGATCTGCCCTTCAAAATGTTAGTACAGATGGCAGCCAGAAAGTTTTGAAACCACTGATTCAATGTCAACTCCTTCCTCAATGATGACCCGAAGGTCTGTAGGGAGCAGATGGTTCCTTTAAGACCACGATGTCTTTGTCTGCAGAACCTGACCCCATCATGTCCCCACTTACCTTCTTTGTGTTTCAACATTCCCATCTTTCAAATGGGGCTCACGTGGTTGAGCTCACCTTTCTGACGGGGCCATTAGGGGAATGAAATCACCTTAAAGAGCTTTGAGAAGATAATGTGTGTACATACAGATGGTCCTGCCTCGTGATGGTTCTACTTAATGATTTTTCTACTTTAAGATGGTGCGAAAATGATATGTATTCAGTAGAAACCGTACTTTGAATTTTGATCTTCTCCCAGGCTGGCGACATGCAGTATGGTGCTCTCTCTCATGATGCTGGGCAGTGGCAATGAGCCACAGCTCCCAATCGGCCACACAATCACAAGGGTAAACAACCAATACTCTATAGCAGTGATTTTCAACTAGTGTGCTGCAGGAATTTTTAAAACATGCAATACCTGACTGTTTAGCCAGGGGTACTGTTTCTTTTCTCTTAGTTTGTCAAATTAAAAAATGACAACAGCCGAAACCGGTTTGGCTCAGTGGATAGAGCGTCAGCCTGCGGACTGAAAGGTCCCAGGTTCGATTCCGGTCAAGGGCATGTACCTGGGTTGCAGGCACATCCCCAGTAGGAGATGTGCAGGAGGCAGCTGATCGATGTTTCTCTCTCATCGATGTTTCTAACTCTCTATCTCTCTCCTTTCCTCTCTGTAAAAAATCAATAAAATATATTTTTAAAAAAATGACAACAGCCAACACAACAAGAGCTGTCTGGTGTGAATGCCCTGTCTTGAACCATAAATATATAGGTCATAAAATAGATTGCATTTTACTGATCATGTTGAATAATAAGGTTGCATTAATTTTTGGTACCAGAAATCCTTGTATACAAGTATAGGCATCTGATTTTTTTAAAAGTCACTTTGGAGCAAAAAGGGTAGGTAGTTACTATTATTATACCTATTTTTTTCATCAGATTGGCAAAATATATAGTCATTGGTGTGTACAGAATTTTAGTATGTGTGCCACGAGACACAAATGGTTGAAAATCACTGCTGTACAGTGTATTTATTGTGTTAGTTGATTTGCCCAATTTAGGCTAATGTACATTTTCTGAGCACATTTAAGGTAGGCTAGGCTAACCTATGGTGTTTGGTATGTTAGGGGTATTAGAGGTATTTGGACTTATGATATTTTCAACTTACAATGGGTTTATCAGGATGTATCCTCACTGTAAGTCAAGGAACACCTGTATGTAGAAATACCTCCCTTACGACTTACCATGTTATCATTACAGGATGGACTGATGGGCTCTAGCTGGACCCAAAGTCACTACCTTGATGTCAGATGAACAAAGCAGGTTTCCTGCCATGGCAAGTGAGAATTCTATGTCCATGCATGCTGATGGCCCAATCAGAATGTTTCTAAGTCATAAACAACCCGCAGATAGGGAGAGAACATTTGGCATAGCATCAACTGTGCAATAATGCAAATAGTAGGAAAGTGTCCAGCATCACTGTCCTCCAAACACCTAAAAGCAATTCCCTTTCCAATTCCAATTCTTGCTCTAATGGCATCTATTTTACCTCAACAGGTGTATTAACTTCATAACCAAGTGGTCATTGTAAACCAAGTGAATGCTTTTCCCAATGCATTACTCTACTCAGTTTTGTGCTGAATGGAAACTGTTGCTTCTCTTCAGCCTACCAATGCACCACTTCATTAAGAATGACAAACGTTGTTCTCTTCTCGGGAACATAAAGAATGCCCTTCTCTTCTCCAGCTTAAGGTGCAGGCATTTCATTCCTCCCTGGACCTTACCTGTGATCACTTGTGCCTGATTCCTTTTGATTTGAGAAGATAGACCCAGTGAGGGCTCAGCTAGTGGGACTCCTGATAAGAGCCACAGTCAAAATAGTGTGGCTGGATATTGTATATCTGAAGACAATGTGCCTTCACCCAAAACCTAAACAAAACTAAGATGCTAACCAGATATCGCTTGATTGTTGGGTTTCCATCATCTGCTTTTTTTTTACCATTATCGGCCCAGACATGTGTGGTCTGGGCATCGGCAGTGTAATATCCTTGGAGAGACATAGAGAAATAATAATGTGAAAAATGCAATACAACCTTCTTCATATAAGTTACCCATTTGATCATTGTAACTGCTTTGGTTTAGATGTGTCTCTCCTTATCTTACCTTATTCTGGCCCACTAGGATTAGCTTGAGCTAAAATGTCAATTTTAAAAGCTATTTTAATTTTTGCTTAGACACTTACTCAAAGAACAACCTGAAAGCCTTGACCCTTTGATTTTTTAGAGAAGATTTTGTGGCATGTGGATCTGCAGGGCTGGTGTGTATGGATTATGAGGTAGCTCTGATCTATTGAGTCTCTGAATTTGTATCTGATTGTTCTCTGCCATTTTTGATATTTCCATGAGATCAAAGTTTTCTGCTCTCTGTTCCCATGAAAGGCATTTTAGATTTCTGCTCAGTGTCTGGTCTGAAAATGTATTTCCCTTTGGGGATCATGATGATTGTTGTGTCACATTACAGCTCTATTCCCAGTGCAGTCCACCAGCATTGACTAGTATTAGATCACTTCTTTTGCAATAAGATAAAGGTTAGTGAGAATCAATCAACACTTGAAGAGCCAGGTTAGGTTCCCTTCTATTCTAATTCACTTCCCTACTATTCGGAATAAGTCAAATAGTTTATCAACTTAAAACCTAAATTAGATGACACTGCCATGGGTTTATTCAAGTCAATACAAGTTAAATAAGCAGTTACTATGTGCCAAATGCCTGCTAGAGGCAGAGGGTTTAAAGGTGATGTTCTCTATCCTCAAGAGTGGGAAATATCTTGAGGAGATGAGCACATGCACAGATCTAGTATCATATATAGCGAGCTCTCTGTGTGCTAGATTCAGTGTTACAAGATTTCACAACCTCTTTTAATTCTCAAAACAGGGTGAATAACTTTCTCTGAGGTCACTTAGCTTTTTGGTGGCTAAGCTGTGACTTGAGTCCAAGCTTGTTGATCCAAAGCTAATTCGCATTCCATTTCACAATTCTTTCTTTCACTGCAGTATATACCATATTTTCTGGATTTGTAGCAATGATTGTAAGATGTACAGTTTGTTCAATAACATTAGTAAATAGCATACATTTACCCTTCAATTACATTTTATTCCCAACTTCAATCTAACCCTTGCTTCTGTTTCGTGAGTCTTCTGAATTATTCTTGACCGGCGGTCCCCAACTTTTGAGAGAAGGACGAGGTCAGGAGAAAGAGAGAGAAGGGAGAAACCAAATGCTTTAAATTCAACGGGACTATTAAAACCTCCTTTTATTTTCAGCACAACATTCCCACATATTCAACTAATATGGGTTGGAGAGTGAGAAGCAGAAAGGCAGGAAATGCATATGTTTTAGCGACTTTCTTTCTCCAGGGAAATATGTAACTCCCTAGTCCAGGAGCTGAGCAGACATGCTGAGACAGTAGTTCCCTGGTCTAAAGTTGCCTTATCAAAGACCAGGCAGGTGTCCTGCACCTGAATGCCTAAATACTGTAATGCCAGACAAAGGCAGGTTCTGAAATCCTGCCTGGAGGCCAGAGTGGGTCACCTGGGCCCACAGATATGCTTTCTGTCCAACTCAGACCTGAGAAGATGTCAGTAACAGGCCCACACTTGACAAGTTTCTGCTGGGCTTCCATTTGGCAAGATATCCAGGGCACGGAGACACTACACTTTAAAGTTCCTGTGCCTGGAGGAGGTTTCCTCCGGAATTGGGAGAGGGAGGCTTACAGCCATGCCTTCTGCTCACCCAGAGTCCTAGAAAGTCAGGATTAAGTCAGGATTTGACCCCGGGAGCTCTGGTCTGTCCTGCTCTCCTGTAACCCTCATCTCCCACTAGTTTCTTTATCATGGAGTGTTTTGTGACCTAAAAAAGAGTGTGTGTGTGTGTCCTAGAACAGGACACTTCAAACTCATAAAGAACCCACGTATTCCATAAACCAGTGGTTCTCAACCTTCTGGCCCTTTAAATACAGTTCCTCATGTTGTGACCCAACCATAAAATTATTTTCGTTGCTACTTCATAACTGTAATGTTGCTACTGTTATGAATTGTAATGTAAATATCTGATATGCAGGATGGTCTTAGGCGACCCCTGTGAAACGGTCGTTCGACCGCAAAGGGGTCGCGACCCACAGGTTGAGAGCCGCTGACAGTCCCAGCTCAGGTCCTCTGAACCAGCAGGGTTCTTAGGTGGCAAGCAACAGAAACTGTCTCAGCTAATTTAAGGATGTTATTAGGATTAAAGGGGGTTGGCTAGAAGGCTATAGGAAGTACAGAATTGAAGGCAGGGTGAGAAAAACATGAGAAAGTACAGGGATGGCTCCAGGTAGAAAGCTGGTTCCTGCTGCTTTATAGCTCTTGGCTTTTGTTGTTGCCATTGTTACAATTAGAAGGCAGCCAATTTCTCCATAATAACTGCTTTCTTTATCAAGTGCTTATTTTAGAATTAGAACATGGATTATAAATTAAAGTACTGCATCCATTTAAATTTCTTGCCTTTGATAACAGCACTGTGGTTATCTTAGAGAATACCTTTATCTCAGGAAATGCTGAAATATTAAGGGTATGCAACATTCCTTAAAATAGTTTGAAAATAAAAAATAATTATTATGTTATTAGAGAGAATGAAAATGATAAATCAAATGTAACAACATTTAAAGCTTAATGAATCTTCTTGAAACTTCTCTGTAAGTTTGCAATTATTTTGAAATAAACAGCTTAAAAAAGAATTTAAAAAATCGTGCTCTTCAGATCTTTTCACCCGAGATTAGTATAATTCACATCTCTAGGGGTGAAACCCTGGCATTGGGAGATTTTATAGCATCCCGGGTCTGCAGCGGGCATCCAGGGTTGAGAATCAGGCTCTAGGACTCCAAGGCCTGCCCCAGTTAACAACTGAGGCGGAGCCTCCAAATTAATAACAGCCATTACTTAAACCATATATTGATGTCTTAATTGTTCATATTATATTTATGGTTTTCATGACACACATAATAGAAAATTTTTAAAAAGAAAAGAATAAGTTATTATAACATATGCAATGAGAGTATTTTTATTTTTTCTGCCATGTATTTTTTAAATTTTTTTTATTGATTTTAGAGTGGAAGGGAGAGGGAGAGAGAGATAAAAACATCAATGATGAAAGAGAATCATTGATTGGCTGCCGCCTGCACGCCCTACACTGGGGATGGAGCCCACAACCTTGGCATGTGCCCTGATGGGAATCAAACCGTGACCTCCTGGTTCATAAGTCAACGCTCAACCACTGAACCACACCAGCCAAGCTGCCATGTATTTTTTAATGTATGTCTTTACTTCCTAGATAGTATGATACAGAGATAGTATGATACATAGATAGTATGATACTTTAGTGCTGCTATTTTCATTTGGCATTGAAAATGTCTTCTGGGCAGTCATTTTTGATGATATGTAACAGGTGGATGTGCTGTTATTGACTTAACTATTCCCCTACTCTTGCACATTTACATTGTCTTAAATTTTTATTTATTTATTTATTTTTTGAATTACAAGTGTGCTGCAAGGGACAAATTTGTTCATAGCAGTGTTTCCATATTTTGAGCCCTTTACAGAAGTAAGATTATTGGGTCAAGATATGTACATTCTCATAGCCCTCAAGACATACTGCAAATTACTTTGCAAAAGAGCTTTAACAATTTATGCTGCAACCAGCAAGAAATGCTAGTTTTGCAGCATTTGACATTATAATTTTTTTGTGCTTTACCTCTACAACAGCTTTATTGACCTCTAATTGGATACAATCCAAATATCAAACAGATTCCTCACTTCCAAATTTCCCTTTTGTCCCTTCACAGTCCCTTCCACTACCCCTTCCCGGGCAACCACTGATCTGCAGTCACTACACGTGAGTTGGCATCGCCTAGATTTTAATATAAATGGAATTTTACCCATATGTGTCTCTTTTATCTGGCTTCTTTCATTCAGCAGCATTATTTTGAGATTTATTCATGTTGTAGCATGTACCCATAGTTCATTCCTTTTTATCCTGAGTAGTATTCCATTGTGTGGATATACAGCAGGTCCTCGACTAATGCCATTTTGTTCAACATTGTTTCCTTATAACTTTGATGAGACTCCATAGGAACCTAATTCTTACTTTAGATCAATTGGTCTATGGTAAAACTGGTTTTGTGATGTCATTTTGCTTAAAGTCACAGAACCTTTTGATGACATTAAGTGAGGACTTGCCGTCCCACAAGTTGTTATCAGTTCACCTGTTGAGAGACATCTAGGTTGTTTCCATGTTTTGGCTATTACCGATCAGCTGCTATAAACATTTGTATACAATTAAATGTATGGGCATATGCTTTCATTTCTCGGGGGTAAATACCTAGGAGTGGGATGGCTGGGTCACAGAAAAAGTGTCTGTTTAACTTCAGTCTTTTAAATTTTAGTCATTCTTATAGTCATGGTAAATTATAGTTTTATTTTGTATCTTCCTATTGATTAATGTTTCCATGTTCCTATTTGTCATCCACATCTTTGGTGTGTCTTTGATGACATGCCTATTGAAAGCTTTTGTCCATTTTTACAGTTTTTTTAAAATTGAGTTTTGAGAGTTTTTTATGTATGTTGGGAAGCTCTTTTAGTTATATCATTGTAAATATTTTCTTCCAGTCAGTGGCTTGTTTTTTCATTCATTTGAGTGTCTTTCAAAGAGCAAATGTTCTTAATTTTTTATTAAAACCAATGTTTCAATGTTTTTTTTTTTAATGAATTATGCTTCTGGTATCATACCTAAGATCTCTTTTCCTAACCCAAGGTCACAAAGATTTCTTCCTGTTTTCTTCTAAAAGTGTAATAGTTTTAGGTTTTACATTTAGATCTATGATCTATTTTATGCTGTTTTTTAAAAATATGTTGCAGCCCTAGCTGGTTTGGCTCAGTGGATAGAGCGTTGACCTGCAGACTGAAGGGTCCTAGGTTCAATTCCGGTCAAAGGCACATACCCGGGTTGCAGGCTCGAACCCCAGGAGGGGGCATGCAAAAGGCAGCCATCCTATCAATGAGTCTATCTCATCGTTGATGTTTCTATCTCTCTCTCCCTCTCCCTTTTTCTCTGAAATCAATAAAAATATATTTTAAAAAAATAAAAATATGTTGCAAAATATGGAACAAGTTTAGAATTTTACATATAGATATCCAGTTGTTTCAGCACCATTTGTCGAAAAGACTACTTTTTCTCCACTGAATTGCCATTGCACCCTTTTTTTTTGAAAATCAATTGACCAATTTGTGTGAATCGATTTTTAGACTACATCCTATTCCATTGATTTATGTATCATTCCTTTCACTAACACCACCCTGTCTTGATTACCGGGACTTCCTAGTAACTCTTGAAATCCTTCAACTTTGATCTTCTTTTTCAAAGTTGTTTTGACTATTCTAGTTCCTTTGCACTTCCATATGAATTTTGGAATCAACCTGTCAATTGCATTTTTTTTCATGGAAAAAAAAGCCTTCTTGGATTTTAATCTGGATTACAGTGAATCTATAAATCAGTGTGAAGAGCACTGACAAGTTACCAATTGCAATGGTAATTTTCTGTGAACTTGCCTAGGCTGTGGTGCCCAGCTGCTTGGTCAAACATCAGTCTGGGTGTGGCTGTGAAGGCATTTTTAGATGTGATGAATATTTGAAACAGTTGACTTTGAGTAAAACAGATCACCCTCCATAATGTGGATGAACCTCATCCAATCAGTTGAAGAAAAAAGACTGAGGTTCCATGTGAAGAAAGGAATTCTGCCTGATTGCCTTCTGACTGCCCACTGTCCTTAACAGGATAAAAAGGAGATATTACTCATCTTTGTGGAGCTTACAATGTAGTGGGGAGTCATAGTAATAACTGATTAAATAATTATAAGTGAATAAAGTATCCTGAGGGAGAAGTTTAAAGTTCTATAGCACTTAATAGAAGGAAGGCTCCTTTTATTTGAGAGGTTGAGGGAAGACTCTCCAGGGAAGTTGTGTTTAATCCAAGACGTGAAAAATGAGCAGGTGTTTGACAAGTGAAAAGAGTTAGCTGGTAAGGAGGGGATGGGCAATGAAGGGTCATGGACATTAAATTTTAGGAAAGCTGTGAGATCAATCTTACTTAGCTGTAGATGACTATGACTTGAAAGTTGGGTGCCAGTGGACAAGTCTATGATTTATTTTTCTAGAATGGCCTTCACTAAGTTTGCTTTTGTGATTATTATTGATCATCCCTGATGGGTGATTAGTTTTTTATGTCTGTTGGTTAATGGCTGCCCAGTAGAATCACCTGGGGCAGGAGGAGTTTACTAATTATCTGGTGTTTTAAAGCACCCAAGACCAACTAGATTAGAATTGTTGCACATGGTATCTTGTCATTATTATTTTTAGAAAAGTCTCCAGCCCCCAAGTGATTCTAATGTGTACCTAGCATTGAGAGCCACTGCTAAGGAACCCTGGGAGACGATGGTGCACTGGGGTTGGTCTCAGGATAGCAGATTTGAGGTCTCAGGGTGACGGTGCCAAATTAGGGTGCAAGCACTTACTTCCCTCAACTCCATGCTCTTTAGGAAAGTACTGCCAGGCATTCCTGCTTCCAGCAAGTCTGAGGAATTGAATTTTTGCATTTGTCTAAGTTTGAACAGGTTCTTGCACTTCTTTTTGTGAAATGTTTGCTAATCTCAGTAATTTGGGTCTTAAATTCTTGCCTAGTTCATTTATAGGAACCCAAACCACCTATCTCCCCTTGCCTCCCTGCGGAGGCCTTTGTTGTTCTCCAGCTGTGGGGCAGCGGGTGGTGCATCCTCAGCTTCTCTCTTACTGATCACTTCCTCCGTGGTTCCCAATGTTAGAAGAGTGTGTTATCCGAAGTGATCTACAATCTTTCATGCAACCTGCTCTCTTTGCTCTATTCTTTCAACTATATCATTCTCTTTGTGTCAAGTATCAGGAATAAACTGCCCAGACACGAGGCTGAAACTATCAAAGCAGAAATATCCGGTCTTGTTCAAAGAAGCGTTTCCAGACTGAGTCAAATGTTCACTTCTGTGTACCAAAGAGTGAGTTCCTGGCTTCTGCGAATTTTAGGCAGTTATCTGTCTACCTGGGGACACTGTGCAAATCAGATTCCTAGTAGGCTGCCTGAGTAGCTTGGAGCACCTGAGGTGGGTAAACAGGGAGGCCCTCACTGTCCCTTTCATATAAAATGAAGATGGCAATGGGCCACCTAGTTTGACTAGATACTCATGTTGTCTCTTCTTAACATGTTCTACCCTAGCCTGGCCTAAGCTTTTCTAGACGTTTAATACTGCGAATAGACCTTTCAGTTCTGTAGATTATTTGACTTTGAAGAAAGTGAGTTTCTGGGAGGTCTGGATCTCACATTTCGTGTTGGTCTCTTGCATCAAGGAGGGTGCGTCTCTGCACAGCACACTTGGTATTTAGGTCAGTGGCAAAACATACACAGGGTCATTAATTAATTAAATATGATATTAAAGTCAGGGACAGGCCCAACCCTTTGAGTGTTTAGAAAGACTTCAAGCTGGGGATAAGCCAAGTTCTGACATGTTCAGGGCCAAGTCAGGCTGAGTGAGTCACAAGGGAACCCAAATATGTTCTTCCAGACCACTGAGATCTATTCAGCTCTTTTCCACACAAGCACCTCAATGCAAAACCCCTCAAGCATGATCCTTTTCCTCAGACAACCCGTCTTCACATGCCTCTGTGGGATGCGGCTCCTAGTTGCTCACTCAGTTCTGTTTTATTGCTGGGAGAGGCAAAGTCAAGCTGGTGGGCAGCCTTGAAACAGGACCAGTAGCCATGGCCGGTGGGCAGCCTTGAAACAGGACCAGTAGCCAGGGCCCAGTGAACAGACTCTGGGTGCAGACTCCTCGTGACACCAACAGTCACGCTTCCCTGTAGAGAGAATAGGGGTCACACAGTAAGTTGATTTTGAATTCTCAAAGTTGAATGGATAATTGAGGATATGACTTTCTTTTGCAGCATGGTTATATTCTGGTGATATTTTGTTCACTTTGCCTAAACTCAACAGAGTTGCTTTTTATACACACTTTCCCCAATGGAGCCTCAATTCTAGGCCTCAATATGGCTTTTGAAGCTGGTTTTTGACACCAGACTTGCCATAAAACCTGAGAAAGCTATTTCTGAGTAAGTAATCATCCTTAATTTAGATATATCATTCTGCTTTCTAAGGACATGATTCTGAAAATGATTATTTCCACCAACTACTTTTCTTCTCAAGTTCGAATGAACAATCTATAGTTCCACCAGGCTAGCTCACTTTCTTGTTTGTCCTCTTCAAACCTATTCTCTGCCCTGCCCTGTGCGGAGAGTCCTCATGGTACTGCCAACCCCACAGGGAGTGTGAGGGAAGAGGAGACCTCTAAACTATTTTCCATAACCTGTGTCTTAATTGCTTCAAGCATCAACGAAGGGACACTTGGATGAGTTTTCTCTTTTCTTTAGCGCAAGCAATGCGGCTTTTTCTCTGAAAAAATGGTCTGAGTGTTCTGGGGTTCTTCTTCCTTCTGTATAAAAAAAGGAGTACACCTAGCCAGCATGTCTCAGTGGTTGAGCATCAACCTGTGAACCAGAAGGTCACAGTTTGATTCCTGGTTAGGGCACATGTGGGGTTGCAGGCTCAAGCCCCAGTGTGGGGCGTGCAGGAGGCAGCCAATCAATGATTCTCTCTCATCCTTGATATTTCTATCTTTCTCTCTCCCTCTCCCTTCTGCTCTGAAATCAATAAAAATATATAAAAAATAAAGGGAGTATACTAGATATTTTCTAAGGTCCCATTTACCTCTGATTTTGGGACCTGAGAAATGGCTTTTTAGTTAAAAAAAAAATTACTGTCATCCTGGTGACAAGTGTGCATGGAACAAAGTTGCAGATCAGGAATCAAAGTCATCGTGTAAACGACCAGTGGGACCTCCCTTAACCATGTCAGAGCTCTGGTTAGCTGAGAAAGCTGTAAATGGATCATGTTGATCAACTTCAATGAACATCAAAGTGCTTTCAAACTGAAATCATACAAGAATCAGGGGTCGCTATGAGGAGTGTAGCAAAGGCTCCTACAGAAACCATTTCTCAGCCTCTGGATTTTAGGTCTCTAGTCAGCTTAAAATAGATATCCCCTTCCCCCCATCCAATTCCAGAAATTGCAATGGAATTAAAAATAGCAAGACAATAGTAATTTTCTAATGGGAAAAGGCATAAAACTAAAATTAGCTAAAGAGAGTAACGGCAGAGAATGAAGTCTCAATTAGAAAGTCATTTTGGAAATCTGCACTGGTTGTGCAACACCAAATTTAAGTTAGACATTTTTATATTTAAAGAAGTATCAGCACCTGTTTTTCTGTAGTCTCAGTGGAGAATACTCCAGGCTAAAGTCACGATGCTTCATATTCATGCCGTGGTCCTGTTTCAAGTTGCTATGTGAGGTTAGAAAACTGGCTGAATAGCTATGGTTAAATCTCCCAGTTATCATGTGGATTAATAACAGATGCTCAAAGAGCTTTCAATATTTCACCCCTAATAGGCAAGTTAAAGTCACTTATTAAAAACACTTGTGAAAGCACTTGAGGTATTTCAGATCAAATCTACCATAATGTAGCCAAGGCACCACATCTGGTTTTTGATACCTGGTGTGCCTTGGGTCTCGTTTGTAGATAAGATCTTACGTGTGTTGGGAAAGAGATATAAAGTGGTTTTATGAAGTGAAGGCTCCTTTTAAACCCCCCAATTGGGCTACTGTGTAAGTCTATGTTTTCAAAATCAGATTTTCTAAAAGCAGTCTACCTGAGGTGCTGTGCCCATTGAACACAGAGTTATTCAGAAAGGTTAGTGATAACAACTATCCTCATTGAAGTACATGTGTCACTTTAGAGCATGAACTGTGTCACTGATCCAGAACCTAAGAGAAAAACCTTTAACTTTGGGAAATATTTACATTTTCCTGGAAATCTCAAAATACAGTGTGTGAAAGAATAATCAGAAATCACAAACAAGCTAGAGTTTTTCAAGGTCCCTTTCAATGTCTACCATTTTACTGTGAAAATTACAATAAATTCATTGTATAGATGAAAATGACATCTACGCTATTCAAACATTTGTTTCCTGTTGCAGAAGAAACCATCAAGGGAAATGCTTTCTATTGTATCAAGATTTAGAAATTGTTAGTGGGGTGATACACACACACACCACACACACACAATCTTTTTATATTTCCTGATTTAACAAAGAAATGTTCTGGGAAAACTACAGACCTGATTGAAAAGTTTGGTAATCTTTCTTTCTTGGATCTTCTGCAGCACTTACTGTCTATAAGAATCATGTGGCACGAGGAAATGGTCTTGTATCTTTTCATGCACGCATTTCTTGTCCTTCAACTAGAACGTGAGCTTCTGGAAGGAAGTTCCTTATGGCGCTAAATGCAATGCCTGGTACATAACCTGGGTGCCTGAATCATTGATTGGCGTGTGCATTTGTACAGAAGAGCCTGGAGAGATACACTTAAAACCTTTATTCCTTGATTTACAAAATGTACAATATTTACAAAATTTAGGCATTTATCCCATATTGACATGAATGCTGTGGGGAGTCTAAAAATAAATAAGTGGCACATATGTTTATATACACATCATGGCTCTTTGCACTTCAAGCCATCATCAGTGTTGGGATTTAACGGAAGCTTTAATGGGGTAGAAAAGTCAGATGGATGATCAGTCCTGGGCCTTCCGCATAAACGGCCCTTCTGTGGCTCCTTGAGGCTGAGGATGGCAAGCAAATCACTTTATTGTGAGAGTGTAAAACACCAGCCATTCTGACAGGCATACAGGGCGCACACAGCCACATCTGCTTGGAGTTTGCAGTGACCCCGTGGGTGGCAGATGATGTCATTGTGGACCTGGGCCTGCGCACCAGCCAGGCGGCTTTGGAGTGCTTGTTTTCTCATTAAGAACCAACTTTTGGACTTTGTCTCCTATTGAAATCTCATGCAGTACTTGGAAGGTGTCAGTGGAGAGTGACCATGCACAAAATGTATATGTAGATATGTACAACATCCAATTTTCATTGTCTCAGAGCATCTTTATATGTAGGATCAACCTGTCTCCTCTTTTAGCAAGAGGAGTGAATGAGAAAACCATCCCTTCACCCCCACAAAGAAAAAACATCTGGGAACACATGCAAATGGCACCCTGCAGAGGCAGGACTAGACAAACTATGCATGGTAAGATGGCCAATTCCCATGAAGTCAGGCCTGCAAGTTTTCCTAAGGGTGGCAATTCCACCCTCCCTTCCTCTTCAATCCCTCCTCATCCCGTCTGTCCCAAATCAGAAGGAAAGGGCTTCATCTTATTGAGCTTCTTAGAATCACAGTACCTTCATCTCTAAAGTGTAAGTACTAGTAATTTTCCTTACATGGTTCTTGTAGGAATTACATGATCTAATTTATGTAAAGTGCTTAGCATAGTGCCTGGCACGTAAGAGGTGCTTAATAAATGTCTTGCTCCCTCTCCCTCTAATCCTCCACCCCAATTATAAGCAACTTATTGATAAACCTGCCAAACTCTGATTTAAGGCCATTTGATGCAATTTAGATTATTGTGTATCAGAGTTAACCACTGTCAGTTCATATTGGTCCCTGAGGAGGTCTCATTTTATGAGCCAGAAACATTTTCCTGTGCAGAGCAGACGGACTCTGACAACTTTATCCGCAATGGCTCCACCAAATTTCATGCAAATACGCCCCCACAACCCTGCAGAGAAATGCATACCAGTGATGGTCACCACCCGAATACTTCTGGAACCACAACACTGAGGAAACCAGGAACAAACACAAAACCTCAAAGCCAACATGTTACTCTTGGTCACAACATAAGTAGCTCTTTTCAACACTGGTGCAAGTATTATAGATAATGTTCAACACATATATTACAAGCTCTACCACTGTTGAAAAATAGGTATTCTGATTTGATCATTCTGTTCAGAATAAAGAATCTTTTACAATATACTTTAGCTTCTAGTTATGCCATACAAAAATAAATATTGTATAAATGATTTACAAGGAAGAAGAAAAAATTGTAACTTGGGGTGCCAAAAATATAGGAAGGATGGTGAAGTTTTTAGTGTCTACCTCAAAAGCAATCAGCTAAAAGAAATAAAAACTTCCCACTAGGTCTCCTTACTAGTCTCACTACCATCCCACTGGTTCACCTACTTCTCATCCTAGGATATGATGTCTTCTTTCCCTATGAATCTCCAGACAATTCAATGTAGAACCTTCCCCCTCAAGTCACTGGGGATTTGAAAGGAGGAAGAACGGGGAGAGCTCTTGGGAAGCATGACTTGCTGATGGAGGAAGATCTGGCTGAGCCACTCACTGGATCCTCAGAGTGAACGAGGACCAACCTCCAGACATTCTCCCTCCTTTCATTTTAAAGGCCTCTCTCTGCCTCAATTAGCTGTGTCTGAATAGAACCCCGTGCCCGGAGAGAACACCCCATCCTGCTGTGGGACACCCATCATTCCAGGAAGAACCAGGATCGCGTGGAGCATAACAAGGTGCTAAGTCAAGCCAATCTCCCCAATGATACGAAGGGATAAATGCCCACTTTACGGATGCAAATTCCATTAAATTAGGAAAAATCCTTTTCTAGCCCTCCTCCCCATACAGCAAACTTTTATGATTGCCTTTTTATCTCCCACACAGAGCAGAGGGAATATGATCCCCGCCATTGGGAGAAGAATGTTGGAAACATAAATTGGACAAATTGTTCACTTCTTTTCTAGGGACTCAGTAGAAATCTCCGAGGAAACAGTCCATTCATTTTGCAATTAAAATTTTAAAATTCTAGAGCTGTGAATTCATGGTTATACTTAAACCAACAGTCCTTTAACTTTCTCCTGAAAAATGCACAACTACTCACGTTGCCTAACATCTCAGAGGGGCCCAGGATCTCCTGTGGCCCATGCATGTCTTCCAAATTAAGAGCCAGAACTCAATAAATGCAGAACTATTTCTTGGGGTGAAAACAAAGGTCTGTGGTATAGAACTCAGTCTATTTTAGGGGCAGGCTGGCTTTGATAAGGTCTTGGACTGAAGCAATGCTTGTTCCTCACGGGAAGTGGAGATGCTTGACTAGGAAGACATCCTTGAGTGCTGTGGTTTCACGTGTGTACTGTTGCCCGGCCAATGACTCATGCATGACTGCGGGCCGTCGAGATCCCCTCAGATTGCCACCACACATCGCGCCTTTGAGCTGCTATAAGGTGAGTCCCAGCCACACCCACAAGCAGGACACTATCACTGACACGCAGTGTGGCTGCCCATTTGTCTGGTTTATGGGTGACGTTGTGGCAAATGTGGCATCAGTTTCATTTCGGGGGAGCGGCAAGTTACAGATATTTCCTTCACAACAGGAAGTGCAGACCTGGAAAGAAGAAAAAGAAGGGTGATGAGAAGCTGGCAGGTCTTGGAAGGAGGCAGGGATTCTTGAAGGGACTGTTTCCTTCACGATGAGACTCAGATGGGAATGACCTGCTCTACAAAGGAGACACCAGCCTGCATCGCAGGGGCTGTGATGAGATGTCATCTGGAAGGTGTGGTCAAAATGAAAGGCCCCAGCGACGCTTCAAGGGACGTGGGTTCTGCTTTTGACATCGCATCTTGTGGTTATTCCAGGTTTACATGTTTCCTAGATCCTGACTATTCCCTCTCTGAAGTATGGATTATAAATAATACTTATCCTACCTTTCCCAAAGAGGCTCCTCTGACCACTTGCGGAAACTGACGAGGGCAACTTCCACTTGCCAAGTTTTCACAGGGAAAGTGAAGGGGCAACAACACAGATAATTTTGACTTAAATATTTACTTTCATTGGAATTGTCTGCATCATTCTCTCCATTCTGGTTGGTGAGTTAAGGTTTGAAGGGTTTTCATTTATGCCATTAATGCTTCATACAGCTTTCCTTGTGGCTCATGAGATAGAAGTAAACCCAAAGAATTATCGACAGGCCATAGCTATGCTAAGTACACACCAGAAGCTTCAGCATCAACTGGGAGCTCATTAGAGATGCAGAACCTCAAGCTAGCCCTGGACTTAGCAAACGACAATCTGCATTTTAACAAGATTTGCAAGTGGCCTGCCTCCGCAGTAATGCCTGAAGACTCCACAGTGATGGGTAATAGTCTGTCACTTCCTGCAGAGACTTCAGTCTGCTCACCCCTGATAGGGGCTGGGAAGACATTTTAAAGTCGAGGAGAGAAACGGGTCAGAAGTGAGTTGGGATCCTGTCTCTATTGATCACTAGCTGTGTGGCCTGAGTGCATGATGTCACTTCTCTGATCTATAACTTCCTCCTCGGTGAAGTACCACAATGATGCCTGAGAACCAGGTCCGGCCTGCTAGAGGGTCAAGTAAAACCCTGGGGTTTACCTTCACATTGCAAACCAGGAGCTAGTAGGCAGATTATACTTTAAAATTTAATTCTTAGTGTTGGACAAGTCTTAAGAGAAAGAAGCCCCCACGAACAGTACCATTGCCGGCTATCAGAGCGGGCACTGCTCCCAACCCCCAGGAAGGCAGCCGGAGGCGAAAAAATAAAGGCCAAGGCCTGACATACAAGCTCATTTGGGCAGCCAGCTCTGAACCACCAGCCAGGGCGTCAGGGGCATTCTCCATCCCAACCGCGAGCCAGGTGGCCTTCCTCTGATCGTTATATTCTCTTTCAAGACTGGCCTCAAAGTTGGTTTGAAACTGAGTGCTTCGGCACAGGCACCAGATGGAGTTTCAGGGGAGCAACCCCACAAGGAAAAGGTGCTCTCACTCCCTACTGAAATGACTCAGGAGCCAACGCATACCTTCCCCAAATCAGCATCCTACAAGCGGCATGGCCCCCCTTTACAGAGAGCTATCAGAGCTAAGCCGCCTTGGCCACCCACAGCTGATGAGTTGTTGCTGCACCTGCAGTGCTTTGCCATGAGGACATAATTGGTCCCTTGTTCCATTTCCTTCTGGCAGTTTTATTACTTTCTTCTGAGTGAAGAAAGGGCTTGCGATAATTTTCAATACCCTCTTGGTGTTGTGTTTACATCATTTATCCTACACCCTGGCATAAATCTTTATTCTTTTAGAGCAAACAGGAAAGGAAGCATCTTCTAATGCTATAAGGTCAGTCAAAAGCTAGGCTCCATGGGAAGTGAGACTTTGCTCGTGAGCACTGGCGGACATCCGAAGGAGAAAGGCTGACTATGCTGTACCGGCACGTGCTTTGTTGCCAGACCTTGTGGCCTTCATGCCCGGAGTCTCTGCAGCCAGTGGACAAGCACTCTTCCAGCGGGACGCAGCGTTTGGTGACAGAGATGCTGTTTCCCGTGACTTCCATCGTGTGCTGAGTGTAGCAGTATCTGGTCTCTGTTGACAACAAAAACGATGTTTTAATTGACATAGA
The DNA here is from genome assembly GCF_000147115.1 of Myotis lucifugus. NCBI lineage: Eukaryota > Metazoa > Chordata > Mammalia > Chiroptera > Vespertilionidae > Myotis > Myotis lucifugus. The sequence goes on from NW_005871286.1 coordinate 1,832,540, forward strand.
AAATGTTAGCCCAACCTGCCTGAGGGGGAAACAACAGGAGTGTCAGCCCTGTAAGTGCTAAAAGGATCTAACAGCACACGAGATGTGCACTGTGTTGGGTGTATGTCCAATCCCAGAGATGTCCTTGGAGATCCACTGAGCCTTGATCAGAGGAGGAGGTCTCTGCCCATCGCAATCCCCATGAGCCAAGACTTAAACTAGTGGCATCACTGCATGCCTTTCAACAAATTGTACCTTGGATTGATGTTTAGTTTTAGGGAAGGAGAGGTTCGGAGGGATGATTGAGGATGTGAGAGTCATAGCAATTTTCAGGGAGATGAAGGGGTAAAAACGTTCAAAGAACATGGGGTTAGAAGACAAGAAGTTAGGTAGGTAAAAGGTCTTCAAGGAGAGAAAAGACTATAGCAGAGGCTGGTGTGTGTGTGTGTGTGTGTGTGTGTGTGTGTGTGTGTGTAACAGCTCTTCCCTAGTAAGGGCAGAAAGATGAAAAATAGATTCACTGTATCTAGAGCAATGACTTTATCCAAAAGAAAGAAGGTCTTGCCTAAGAGCACTGCCGGGTCTTAGAATTCATTGCAGAAGACAACTGACCCACCAATGAAGATGCTCCAAAATTGTCTCTCCCCAGCAGATCCCATGTCTGTCCAAGATGGCAGGCAAAGAAAGACCACGGTGTGAGTTTCTACAGGTCTGTTTAGTTCCTAAACACCCGAGAACTTGAGATTTCTCCCAAAATTCCACGGAGAACTTTTTTTTTAGTTTGTAATTTAAAGTCTAAAGAAAAATGGCTTTGCCAGTGTAATTCTTTAAGTCCTCCAGGCGATGCTCAGCTTTCTAAGCCTGGGATTTAGCTGAATGTTCCCGTTCCATTTTCAGATTGAAAAAGAAAATGAATAATTCTCAAGAAATGTCACTGAGCTGTTTTTCATCCATATCTTGGACCTAACTTTGCATACTTTAACCATTTTAGATATTTAGTGGCTAATATGGAATTATGACCTTCTATGATGTTATTTATTAGGCAATAAAAATCTCCCCCCCACCAGATTCTGTCATAAACTTGGCAGCCTTTAACCAAAGTACTCGTGTCCACAGAAGAAAGCTGAATAATTTTAGACTCTGAGAATGAGCTCACACAGACCACACTGTCACAGCCTCGGAGTCATGAATTCAGGGGTTTGAATAATCGTCCTTGATGCCTGCACCTGCCAGGAATGTGAGTGGCCTCCGGTGAATCTTGCTAAGGGCAGCGACTTCTGCAATGGCTACACTCTTGGTCCGTCTCAGTGTCCATGGGCTGAGACTGTGTCCAGGCCCTCCCCCAAGTGCTGTCCCCACACTGCACCCTGACCAGAATGTTGTCAGCTGGAATCAGGTCACCAGGCAGACCCTACCTTGCTCAGGCTCCTAGAGGGTGGGGTGAGTAAGGTCACCTTATGAGCTCATAAGAAAAGGTGAAAGCCCATATTTTTAAATTGAAGTGACTGTTTTCCTGATGAAGAGGAGGTGGCAGCTGTCCCCTGATTTTTTTTAAGCCTCTGACAGGTTTTAACATATGGAGGCCTGTGACCTGAGAGATTTACCAGCTCTTCCAAAAAGGACTGGTTTACCTCCCTGGTATCAGACTTGGTCATTTACGGCCTCCATAGGTAAACCTTTCCCATCCTCACCCCAACTTCAGATGTTCAAGAAAGCCATAAAACAGGAATGTTCAAGAAAGCCTCCTCTTCACGCAGACAGCCAGCAGCAGCTGCCGGAGGTTTTATTGCTCCAAATGTAAATCTGAGCAGATAAGATCATCCCCTCATGGAATAAGTAAATCATCAAATGGTCTCAGTTCTGGAAACTACATTTGTCCCCCAAACAGTGAATTATCTTGTTTTAACTAAACATGAGACTAACAACTGGTGAACCTGATATAACTACCTTTTGTTCATACGATTACATCCACAACAAATTCTATTTTAATTTCTTAATTGGAATCTTATTCCACTGAATGAAATTAGAAACAACTGATGAAGCTTTCTTGTTCTTTTCATTCTTCTTTTTTTTCAGGAAAATATGCAGAAGCCCAGTACCTAATAAGCCAATTCCTGACATACTGGGGGGAGGAGGATGAGCAGTGAGGAAGGTGGATAAGAATTTTTTCTCACACTTCAAGTCCGATCCATGACACAAAGACATGTTGAGGACACCCCATTACTTCCAGCAGTACATACTTCGGATCTGAGGCATCAATCCCTTAAGAATATCCATTCTACTTCTTATCTCACAAAACCCCTAGGTGAGCTATAAAATGTTAATGTGGAAAAGATTCTGTGGTTAAATAAATTTGGGAAATGCTCAAATAGAGCCGAACAGGTTTCTTTCATGCACAACTTATGAGAGCCTTGAATCTGTACTTGATCTTCTAGGGGGATGGGGGCAGGACAGGCAGAATTTCCCAACCAGAACCAGGAGGACCACATGGGGCTTATCTCTAGACTGTAGAGTTGATGAAAACCGAGTTTCAGCCACAGAGCATTGCTCTCCATGCATTTTGAATAATCCTTGGGTTAGTAATGAGGTTATATGAGAATCAAGCCTGCTGATAACTTCACACTAAAAGGATTTCAAAGGCTTTTATCTAAAAGATAAAAGATGGATTTGAATTTCTACCAAGTTAGTTTGGCCTCTAAAAATCTCATATTCTGCACTGCATGGTATTCCCAGAGGTTGTGAAACAAAAGTCTTTTACTGTGAGATTCAAGCAAAATCAGAACAGAGTAAGAAGTTTAATCAACTACTGGAAGGCACAAAATATAATTTTCATGAAATTCACACATATAGACATGCACGCATTCCCTAACATAGCTCTGAAACTTAAAAAAGGTTCAAAGTGAAAATGTAAATGTCCACTTACTCATCAACATGCAGTTTCCAATAACAGAAACTGTATCTAAAAAAATATACATAAAATGATTTGAATTAAAAGGAGATATTAAAAATGACCAACTCTGGTAAAAGGCCTTTTCGCCACTGTTGCTCCGTTAGTTATGGTTTCTTTACAAACATATATAATTATGAAAGTGATGCTAGAGAACAATTCACCAGGTCCAAGAAAGTTCATGGGAGGAAAATAACTTGAATTGTAATATTACCAATTATATTGAAAAAGAAAGGCTGACAGCCCCTGCAGCACACTCCCTCCCGCTGGATTCTTCTTGTGCACACAGCCCTTCACATCCCTCAGTGCGCCATCCAGGCCCCTCTGCGCAAGTTGGTTCAATCAAGTGTCGATTCAACGCTCTTCACCCCTGTCTGATACTGCAGAATTTCTGTGCGGTTCCAGATTCTGCTGTGTATAACTTCCTCTGTGATTCCCCACCCTGGACTTCAGAGCTTTTTCTTCTAGATTTTCTCCTGCATCTCTGTTCTCTTCATTTCTAACTTCTCTAACCTGAGTGTTGATATTCTCCCAAGTTCAGTTCTGGGAGCTTCTGTCACTCAAGTAACCTCATCCAACCTCTCATGACCTATCTTCAGTCTGATTCTCTCTCCTGGGCTATAGAACCAAGTTTCTAACTAGTTCCTGGAAATCGCCAGCAGCAACATGCACCTCACACCTCACACCTCCCAAACCAATCACATCACCGCCCTCCCTCTTGGCTCTGTTTATCTTCCTGCATTTCTACTTCAGGAAGGGACATCCTGAGAAATGGCACCTCTATCTTGGACTAGAAACTTCAGAATCAGCTCAGACCTCTCTTGCCAAACTGGGTGTCTCCAAGTTCTCTGAAATGTCTCCATTATCCATCTAATCTTGTGTGTTCCATTTCCCCAATACAGGGCCTCTTTCATTTCCTGTCTTCTTTGGCTCCAATCTCTTTCCTTTCTAATGCAGGTGCCGGACAGCCAACCTCCGATAGACTACTGAAACGAAGGTCAGATCATGCCACTCACTGCCTGGGAAAGCGTGAACAACACTTAAAATTACAAGGGACTCTAAATGTCAAGGAGCCCACTGCTCACCGCTGGGTTTATTTGACCTACTCCTTTGCATACTCTCTGTCCTTGAAGCTGTCTCAGGAGTATAGGAGTAACTGTGCTTCCCTGCTGGAGGCATCCATTATGTGTATAACTCAGAGCTGAAACTCAGCACTTACTGTAACTCAAGAACTGCAGTAACTCCTTGATCTAGGCCCCAGACCACCTCGCTAGATACTTTGAGATACCATGACACAACTTTTGACTATTCTTCACAACAAAAAATCTTTTCCTTTCTTCTGCTCCTAGAAACCTGATATTCTTTGAGGCTCAAACCAAATGACATGTATTCTGTGAAACCAGCCTTGATTCCTACCCCCCCCCCCCCAAACCACAGGTTCACAGCCCTTCCTTAGCTTCCTTATTTGGTATGTCTGGCTTTCCTTCTAGATCAGTGATGGCGAACCTCTGACACGCATGTCAGAGGTGACACGCGAACTCATTTTTTTTGGTTGATTTTTCTTTGTTAAATGGCATTTAAATATATAAAATAAATATAAAAAAATATGTCTTTGTTTTACTATGGTTGCAAATATCAAAAAAATTTCTATATGTGACATGGCACCAGAGATAAGTTAGGGTTTTTCAAAATGCTGACACGCCGAGCTCAAAAGGTTCACCATCACTGTTCTAGATCAAGGTTTCTCAACATTGGCACACTGGCATATATATATTGCTGGTTAATTTTGTTTGTTGTTTAAACTTTAGGTTTTGAGATAATTGTAAATTCGCATGTATTTGTAAGAAATAATACAGAGTGATCCCATGTGCCTGTTATTCAGTTTCCCCTGCATGGTAACACATTGCAACACTACAGTATAATGTCCTGCTCAGAACATTGAAATTGATGCAGGAAAGATACAGAATGTTCTATCTCCACAAGGATCCCTCATGTTGAATTTTTATGTTCACATCCTCTACCTTCTGTCCTCACCCCCTCCTGAACCCTTGGCAGCAACTAGTCTGTGCTTCTTCTATAATGTCATCATTTCAAGGATGTTATATAAATGGAATCAAACAGTGTGTAAACTTTTGGGACTAGAGATTTTCACTCAGCCTAATTCACTTGAAAATTATCCATGCTGTTAATTAACAGTTTGTTAATTTTTATTGCTGAGTAGTATTCCATGCTATGGATATACCAAAATTGGTTTAAACATTCACCCACTGAAAGGCTATCTAGGTTGTGGATATCCTATCTAATAAAGAGGTGATATGCAAATTGACCATCACTCCAACACAAAGATGGCCACCCCCATGTGGACACAAGATGGCCACCATAAGATGGCCGGCAGGGGAGGGCAGTTGTGGGCAATCAGGCCAGCAGGGGAGGGCAGTTAGGGGTGACTGGGCCAGCAGGGGAGGGCAGTTGGGAGGGACCAGGTCTGCAGGGGAGGGCAGTTGGAGGCAACTAGGTCAGCAGGGGAGGGCAGTTAGGGGCAATCGGGCTGTCAGGGGAGCATTTAGGCATCGATCAGGCTGGCAGGGGAGTGGTTAGCAGCCGTGGGCAAACTACGGCCCATTTTAAATGAATAAAACTAAAAAAAAAAAAGACCGTAACCTTTTATGTAATGATGTTTACTTTGAATTTATATTAGTTCACACAAACACTCCATCCATGCTTTTGTTCTGGCCCTCCGGTTCAGTTTAAGAACCCATTGTGGCCCTCGAGTCAAAAAGTTTGCCCACACCCTAGGTTAGGGGGTGATCAGATTGGCAGGCAGAAGCGGTTAGGGCAG
>NW_005871286.1:1838496-1972916 GCF_000147115.1 Myotis lucifugus
AAAGCATGGATGGAGTGTTTGTGTGAACTAATATAAATTCAAAGTAAACATCATTACATAAAAGGATACGGTCTTTTTTTTTTTTAGTTTTATTCATTTCAAATGGGCCGGATCCGGCCCGCGGGCCGTAGTTTGCCCACGGCTGGGTTAGGGGCAATCAGGCAGGTGAGCGGTTGGGAGCCAGCAGTCCTGGATTGTGAGAGAAATGTTCGACTGCCCGTTTAGGCCCGATTCCAATATCGATCAGGCCTAAACGGGCAGTTGGACATCCCTCGAGGGGTCCCAGATTGGAGAGTGCAGGCTGGGGTGAGGGACACCCCCCCCCCGCGCACGAATTTCGTGCACCGGGCCTCTAGTTATTAATAAAGCTGCTATCAACATTTGTGTAGAGGTTTTAATGTGAACATAAGTTTTCAATTCTCTGGGATAAATTGGAGAAATGGAATTACTGGTTATATGGCAGTTGCATGTGTAACTGTTTAAGAAAATGCCATACTGTTCTTGAGAGTGACTTGATTTTCTAAGGAGAAATATCAACAACTCCTCAAAAGTCAGGCGATGTGTGATAAGAAATCGTTTTATTTCTTCATTTTCAATCTGTATGCTTTTTATGTCATTTTCTTGTCTTATTGCATTGGGTAGAACTTTCAACAACAGTTGGAGAAACTGGACTTTACAGTGGTCAGTAATTAAAATAAAAATTATAAGACAAAAGCATCAAATGGATGCTTCCTATCTGAGACAACTGTGTTAGCAGAAAATACCTGATGTAAATGCTATGAACTGGAGTAAGTTTGATGCTCTCAGATTACAAGAAAAAAAATCTTAAGGTTGATAGTAGAACATTTGGTTTAAAAATTTCTTGAAAAATTCTAATTAAAGAATAAATCTGAAAATTACAGTGCCAGCTTAGATGAATTAACCTGTCCCTTCTTAACAACAAAAACAGAGTAAAATTAAAATAGCTGGATAAAATTAAAATAACACCCAAAATCTGCATGAAAGCATAGGAGTGGACCGAGGCAGATAGGATTTGAAGAGTAAGGCACCAGTAAAATGAAGAACACATTGAGTTGAGCCTGACATTCTATACCTGTTCTCCCCTTGAGGCACCTGCATGGGAACAGAGGCTGAGTAGCCAAGCAGAAAATTCTGCAAAGGGGCAGAAAAGCTGAGCAGAGCTTTTGTCAGTCTCAAGGCAATTGGGAGGCACATGTAGGAATCCAGAGCTAGCAGGGCAGCCAGAAGAAAAAGGAAATGCAGAGAAGCGAGGCTGACAGTCTCAGTTTAGAATTCCAGGTTGGCAGCTATTTACTTTCAGCACTTTTAAAATGTCATTCCATTAACTTCTAGCTTCTACTGTTTCTGTCAATACTGAATGTTGGCAAGGCTGTGCAGCAACTGGCACCTGCAGGCACTGCTGGGAGAGCGTAAATTGGTACAGCCGCCCTGGCAAACTGTTAGGCAGGAACGAGTATAGCCACAGCACACACGCTACATACCCAGGAACCCCTCTTCCTGGGATAGGCCCAGCAGAAATGACGCAGGTGCATACCAAAAGGCATGGGCAAGAATGCTCATCATATTCAAACCTGGAAACACTCCAAATGTCCATCAACAGTAGGATGGATGAAGTTTGGTACATACATAGAGTGATCTACATCTGTGAGAAAAAATGACTTTGCTGCTCATGAGACAGGAATGCATTTCACATATATAATGTGGGAAAGAAAGGAGTATGTTCTGTATGATTCCATTCACACAAAGCTCAAAGATAGTAGTCACAATTGCGTTACCTTTGGGAGGTGTGGTTTAATGACCCAGGGACTCCAGTGGCCTTCTGGGGTTCAATTGCTTAACATGGGTGGCAAACACAGCATGTTCATTTTGCTCTGCACTTGTGATCTATTCACTTTCTGGTATGTATGTTAAACTTTAATCAAAATCTTAACTTTATAAAAAGGAGGAAGTCTGAGACTTCCATTTACTGATATGACAAGAGAGATCATCTGAACAGCATCTCATTACATAGCAGCAAGTGTGCTGAATAACATATAACCAATAGCTTCTGTAAATGTGCAAATGAAAGTAAGAGAAATCCCAGGGACCAATGCTGATTTCTCTACCTGGGATGAGATGGGGGTGTTACTATATAAACTATAAAAGATGCAAGGCCCCGGGTCCTCCTGGGGTTTGGAGCTGAAATAGAGACCCTGAGGAATGGTAGAAACCTTGAAGGGCTACATTCTGAGTGTACCAGAGACAAATTCTACCCTTGGGTAAAGTTAAACAAAAAGGCTGTTTGTCTCAGCCTGGCTCTGTCTGAAAAAGTCAACAACAAAGACTCTTTCCTAAAAACCTGTAACCATGGGCCTGTCTTCAGTGGAGCCGGGATCATATTTATATTCCTGCTTATTCCAGATAATGGATATTGAAAGACTCATTAAGGGACATGCCCATGTTTTTCTTCACTTTCAAAAAAACAACAACAACAAAAAACACACAACAGTGAGCAGCATAGAAGCTAGAAGCAAAAGGATACATGTCCCTCCATCTCAAGATTTCTCTCGGTCTGATTTTATATCAGCAATAACTCCAAATGAAGAATTTGCCTTGGAGGGAGACATCTGCACTTCATAATTAAAAAGGAACATGAAATCCTAGTGCCTTAGGTAGCCTACACAGAACTAGCCTTTTAAAAAATTGTTATGGTTTTTACTTGACATTTAATTCCAGAGAATCTTAAACACTTATATGGTCCCTTTCTCTCAAGAAGCTTTTCATCTTACCTGGTACAGCACAGAAGAAAGTCAAGGCAAGAGAACATGTGGACCTGAGAGCATGACATTCAACGCCTGTTTTTCCTTTACCAGTTTTTTCAACTAGTCCCTCCTAGGATATGATTTCAAGATCCTTTCCCATGCCAGTTCACAAAGTCAAGGAAACTGCACAGATTTATAATGAGCAGTTGATGAAATTGAGGTTATTGCAAAGGAAGTGCTCAGGGGCCAAAGACTCAACAGGAGGCTAGCGAAGTGAGGGAATGTGATTGGTTATGAAGGGCGTCTCAAGTTCTCGTGTCTAGGGAGGGAGTGTGGTACCAGGAATCTGTAAGTGCCAGAGGCAATAACGAAGTGACGGAGGAAGAAGTGCTTATATAACACACATTTGGAGAGTTAGGAGTGACAGGGAGCCTGAGTTGGCTGGAGGGGGCTGGCTGATGCCACCACTGCCTGTCACAGTGATTCTAGTCAGGGCAAGGCTTTCTTGATGTTTATTTGACCAAATGATGCTTCACAACCCGTCTGCTGAATCAGTAAGCAAGCTTTACCTCAGCTGCTAAAACCCAATCTGTCCTACACGCATTCACATGGCTGAGTTTAGCTTTCCATGTTCTTGAAACTCAGGCTTTCCCCTAAGCAATTTGGGATGTGGGCTTATCCCATAGAGATAAGATTAAATGGTAACATACACTTTTTTTTCACTTTCAACAAGTTATTTTCACATCATGTAATAATTAAAACCTAGTTAGACACGCCATAAAATAAACCAACAAACAACAGGAATGCTGCAAAAAGCTGGTATGCTTTTTTCATAGCAGCTACTGAGCTGCCCTTACTAAGCCTGTTGGTAGTCCTGTAGCTGCTTCAAACAAACTCATAATTAACAGGAAAAAAACAACAACACAAATCTAGGGTTAATCCATAATATCTAGTGATTAGACACATTTTATATTTTAATCTAATAATAGCAATGGCATTTTCATTGGTAGAAAAATTTGAAGAAAACTCAGAGGAAAGGATAAATGGTTTATGGCAGTGGAGCTGGTTAAGAAGTAAGCTGGTGCCCTGGCCAGTTTAGCTCAGTGGATAGAGCGTCAGCCTGTGGATTGAAGGGTCCCGGGTTTGAGTCTAATCAAGGGCACATACCTTGGTTGCAGGCTCCTCCCAGGCCCGGGCTCTGGTTAGGGCGCATGTGGGAGGCAATCAATCAATGTGTTTCTCTCACATCGATGTTTCTCTCTGTCTTTCCCTCTCTCTTCCACTCTCTCTAAAAATTAATAGAAAAATATAATCGGATGAGGATAAAAAAAAGAAGTAAGCTGGGTGTGGCTTTAGTACCCATTCCTTACCTAATGTTTAAGGTACCAGGAAAATAACCTGGCTCCCCTACTTGTTCCTACTATTGTCTGATATAAACTAGTTGCTATACCCAGCTGAATTCTCTCCCTGTCCACAATGCTCACTTGGGGCATCAGGTCTCCATGCTTTTGCTCTGAGCGACTTCCCAGAAGACATGTCCTCTTCCACCTTCTCCCTCCACTGCCCATCTTCCGAGCCCATGATGAGCCCATGACATTCTCACCCGCCACCTCAGCCCCCAAAGAGCAAATCTCCCCTTTAACTCCCCAGCATTTAATGCCATGTTTCATTTGGCACTCACCTTTGTCCTGCTATTTGTGACATTTGAGATGTTCAGATCTTATCTCCCCAGCTAAACTGCATGCTTCTTGAAAGAAGAAACCCCATTCCTATCTTTCGCTGCATAATCCCCCAAGCGCCTGTGTCCTGTGTCATGAACCTCAAGGTGGCACTTTCCATTTACCCCTATAAATTAATAGACAAAAAAGTAGGAAAAAAGGGGGGGGGAGAAGAAATTGTGTCAATGATATTTTGGATATCTGTATTTTGGAAGGATAGATTTTGTCCTCAAAAGAAAATATAAAGAGGGACCTTCGTCTTTTCCTGTGGGGAATTCGAGCAGATTGCCACCAGTCACCTGTTTTTCTCTTCGTGACAGGGATATACTTGTACACCATCAGCCTTGGGCTGGGTTTCTCTGAAATACAGCCCAAAGCCTGAGCAAGCCGCAGTCCACAGTCCCTCCCTTTCTTCTCCTCATCTTTGCTAAGGCGATAATGAGAGAAGCACTGTCCCATGTCCTGTACAGCAGTACTGAGCACTGGCAACTGTGGCCAAAGCTAATCTGCCAGCTTTTCCCAACAGGAACCAACCCAAAAGTTATTGGCTACACAAGCAAACCATCCTGTTTGAGTCCAGAGTCACTGGTGGTTCTCAGATGTTCAGATCCTATCTCCCCAGCTAAACTGCATGCTCCTTGAAAGAAGAAACCCCATTCCTATCATTCGCTGCATAATCCCCCAAGGGCCTGTGTCCTGTGTCATGGTTGCAGGTTTGATCCCCAGTCAGGGCACTACATCTGAGAACCGCAGGGAGCTTGTAAAACTCCTGATGCTCAGGCACACTCTATACCATTTAAACGTGCACCTCTGGGAATGACCTGGGCATCAGTATTTTTATTTACCCCGTGATTGGAATGTGTTGCCCAGTTTGAGAAGCAGTGGCTTCGCCAGGACCCTCGGCAGCCTACTCAAGTGCTCCTTCTGCGGTGGGATGTTAGAGAACACTGGCTCCGCCTGCAATGAGCAAGAGACTGCAGAAGGCAGTGAGGCAGGACTCCTCTGTGATCACCCGGATGGCTGGACAGCTGGCTTGTGATTAAGCCAGTCGTTAGTGTCGCCATGTTTTCCTCTTCCCTGTGGTCTTTCCCATTAGCATCTCTAGTGCAAAGTAAACAAGAGGCATCTAGAGATGACAACACTACATTACGCTTTTTACTAGTGGGGAGAGGAGCTCCCAGTGGTTCTTGCTCCTGACTGTCCACTAGAATTCCCGGGGATATTTAAATACTCTGTGCGGGGATGCTGGCTCAGTGTGTGTAGACTGTGGTGCTTAATGTGTGGTCTGGAGCCCAGCAGCTTCTGCATCAGCTGGTACTCTTTAGAAATGCAAATTCTCAGGCCTCATCCAAGACTTCCTGAGTCAGAAACTTGGAAGGAGGGAGAACAGGGGTAGGGCCAGAAATTTGTTTTATTTTAATTCTTAATGCCTTAAAAATTTTTATTTATTGTTTGATTTTAAAGAGAGAGAAAAGAAGGGAGATAGAGACAGAGAGAGAAACATTGATTTTTTTAATGCCTTCATTGGTTTATTCTTGTATGTGCCCTGACTGGGGATCAAACCTGCAACCTTGGTATATCAAGACGACACTCTAACCAACTAAGCTACTGGCCAGTGTTTTAATAAGCCTTCCAGGGAATGATGGTCATGCTCAAGTGTTAGGACCACAGGGCACAGGTTCCAGTGATTTTGAAAAGACTCACAGGAGTTCCTATTGGGCAGTCTAGGTGGGCACCCATAGGTTAAATAGTACTGGTTTAGGTAGCTGACACTTGTCTCTTAATTGGTGCTTCCAGGCTCGGCCAATGCCCAGTGCTCCGTGAGAAACAGAGTGCTTTCACTGGGTGAGCACGAGAACTCTTGTCCTATGTTAAAAATAGCAGATGTGGTGTTGGTGTGTTCAGTCATTTTAACAACTAAATTCGATCAGCAGCAAAGCCCACTGAACTAATTGCTCAAACATCTATCAATAAAATGCCCTGTCCTTGTCATCTCCCCTTCAAATGAATACTTTCTTCCAAAAATAAACTTGCCAATTAACATGACTCTGTAGCCAAATATAACCATCTTTTTAATTCAATAGGATAAAAGAAATATGATTATGAAGCATCTACTTCATTTTGAAATGGGCCTTTGAGTCAAAATTTCATGCTTCCATTGGGGATCCATCTCATCCTTCAAAGAGAACTGAACAGTTTAAAAAGCTCAGGGTTTTCATTTATGCAACGATGACATTTAGAATTCTCGCTTTCATGCAGTCTCAGGATAAAAGCCTCCGGCAAGATATGCAATAAATGGAATCTTTATATGAACATCGATTCATACTTTGCATAAAGGAAGTTACTATGCAATGACTAATGCTTCAAAGAGTGGATTAGAGGCTGGTTGTTCTCTTCATGTCCTGCATGTGACTGGGCCTGGGGCGAACATCACTCACCTTCCCTGGAGCTCCAACAACGCTTTGTGAGAAAAGAGGCAACCCCATGGATCAGTTTATGACTCTGAGAGTTTTTGATGATAAGTTATGGGTGTAGTATAAGCAGTCGAAATAGCCTTACACAAGAGAAACGAATGAGATTATGAGCATGCTTCCTTCTATAGATGTATCAAGATAAACAGGCCTGTTCACTCCTGGTCAGCTCTTGGGACCTCAATCTGTCTACTGAGAGCTTACCTCGAGGACAGTAGATGTCTGGAGCCCACCGGTTGCACTCATAATTGTCCGCTGCCTTTTCACAGGTGAAACACTTAAATCCACCAGGATATGGTGTGGCTACAAAAAGGATCAAGAGAAAAGAGTAATGTTTTAGACTAAGAACAGAATCCTGCATAGTGAAGTTAGACATTTTCACTTTTTTTAATTTAAATTTTGTTTTTAAAATTTATTTTATTTTATTTTTATTTTTTTTGTGGCTGACATTTTATTTTTTATTTTTATTTTTTTAATTTGCATTTTTTAAATTAAATCTTTATTGTTCAGATTATTACAGTTGCTCCTCTTTTTTTCCCTCATAGCTCCCCTCCACCCAGTTCCCACCCCACCTTCTATTTTATTTTATTTTATATTTTCCATCTCAAAACATCTTGACAGTTTCTTTAAAAAGTCAACATGCAAGTAACATATGACTCAGCAATTGCACTCTTGGTCCTATTTCTCTGAGAAAAGGAAACACATCCTCACAAAAATCTGTACACAAATATTCACAGCAACTTTATTTGTAATAGACAAAACCTGGAATCAATCCAGATGTCCTTCAATGGGCGAAGGTTAAACTCTGGTACCTCCATGCTATAGAACACCAGTCAGCTATAAAAATGAACTATTAATACATTCATCAATTTGGATGAATTTCCAGGGAATTATGCTGAGTGAAAAAAGTCAATCCCCATAAATGTTATATATTATATGTAACATTTACTATATGTAATATTTTAAAATGAGGAAATTTTAGAAATGGAGGAAAGATTAGTGGTTGCCAGGGTAGGGACAGGTTTAGAGGGAGCTTGGTGTGAGGCCAAGAGGAATCATGTGCTATTGAAACTATTTAGTATCTTGACTTAGTTGTAAATACACAAACCTACACATGTGATAAAATTATGCAGAATTCAACACACACACACACACACACACACACACACACACACATACAATGTACACAAATAAAACTGGGGAGTCTGAATAAGACCAGTGGATAGGTGTATCAATATCAATGGCTGTGATATTAGTCTATAGTTTTTCAAAATGTTCCCATTGGGGGAAACTGGGTAAAGTATACCTGGAATCTTTCTATATTATTTCTTACAACTGCTTAATCTACAATTATCTCAATAAATTTTTCAATTACAAAAGGCACTCTGAATTTCCAATGACTTACTTTTATGTGCCAACTTATGTAGACAGGTCAACAAGTACATATAAATATTAGGTTCAATCATAAAAACTTTCCTGATGTTTGACCATTTTGTACCTGCAAAGGTGGCAATTTCTTTAGTTCCTTGTAATATTTCTATCTGCTCAGACCCAACATGATTAAGAATCCCTGGGGATGGTAAGAAAGGCGTCTCCAAAGCTAAAATAGTTGCTGCCTATGCAGAGGTGACCCTCCTGGGGGGCCTCTCAGGCCCAGGTCCAACGTCCGTCCGTCTGTCCTTGGGGCAGCACTGGGGGCCCCTGGGGATGCAGATGCACTCTAGGCTCCCAGCTCTATCCTGAAGCCCCTCCTCTCCATCCCCTCCTCTCCTCACCCCTGAGTTGCTTCTTTTGTCCTCCAGTTACTTGTATTCTCTACCTTGCATTTATGCTGGGGTGGGGGGAGGTGTCCCATGAGAGTCACGCCTCGTTAGCATTTAAGGATGAGGATGCACAAGGAATATCAGGCTAGGTTATCTCAGTCCGATCTGCTGATGTGCTTTTACTTGCTGCTCAGTTCTAATCATTTGCTTACTTTGCCTTTCTGCGTAGAGCTTTGCCTTTCATAAACAGAACTTGTGAATGTGTGTGTTTAATTTGTAGAATTACCTGGCCTCTTTGAAAGCTGCAAACACTCAAACACTTCATCTGCAGAAGCCAACTGTTCTCTCTCGCAGATGCCTGAGCCTGCATATCCCACTGGCGGAAATAATCATCTCAGGGTAAATTGCTTTACCCACATGGAACCAATTAAGTATGTTATCAAAAATAAATGAAGGAGGAGGCAGCCGCTTAAGGCCAGAATTATGGGCCAGATATAACTTTGATTTTCACCTTGCCTAGAACAGCTGCCCATCCTTGCACTTGCTTACAACAGTTCACAGAGCTGCCTCTGAAAATAGCAAGATCAAAAGTAATAAACTGTCTTTTTAAAAAGGCAGGTACCTGGACCTGTTTATGGGCCCATGTGAGAGTTCTGTGTTCCTCCAAGTAGTTGATGACTCAAATTCATCAACAGAATGATAGTTTGCACATGGATTGTCTTAGAAAACGAGGATGGAAAACCACTTAGACATAGCCATCCAACCACTTCATTCCCAAGGAGGAAATTTCACTGGGAGGAGTCATCCTCTCCCTAGGTATCTACTTATATAAAAACCCTGGGTGTAACATCAAGGCCAGAACCACGACCAACCGGAAGGAAGTCAGTCCTGCAGGGGTCGTCTTGGAAATGGCTGCGCCCTCCCCCAGCTGTTTCCTGGAGGGCGAGGTTTCAGGCAGGAATCCGCCCTCGGAGTGGAGAGTAGAAGTGAAATGATTTGTAATGGATCTACTATTGAAGATACCTTTGGAAATACTATATCTATAGATAATATTAAAAATATATCTAAATGTGCAATTCTTTGTCCAAAAAAATGAGCATGTTCAAAAATTAAATGAAGAAATTTTGGATATACTTGATGGAGATTTTCACACATATTTGACTGATGATTCCATTGATTCCACAGATGATGCTGAAAAGGAAAATTTTCCCATCGAATTTCTTAATAGTATTACTCCTTCGAGAATGCCGTGTCATAAATTAAAATTGAAAGTGGGTGCAATCATCATGCTATTGAGAAATCTCAATAGTAAATGGGGGCTTTGTAATGGTATCAGATTTATTATCAAAAGATTACGACCTAACATTATTGAAGCTGAAGTATTAACAGGATCTGCAGAGGGAGAGGCTGTTCTGATTCCAAGAATTAATTTGTCCCCATCTGACACTGGCCTCCCATTTAAATTGATTCGACGACGGTTTCCCGTGATGCCAGCATTTGTGATGACTATTAATAAATCACAAGGACAAACTCTAGGCCAGTGGTTCTCAACCTTCTGGCCCTTTAAATACAGTTTCTCATATTGTGACCCCCTACCATAAAATTATTTTCGTTGCTACTTCATACTGTAATGTTGTTACTGTTATGAATCATAATGTAAATATCTGATATGCAGGATGGTCTTAGGCAACCCCTGTGAAAGGGTCGTTCGACTGCCAAAGGGGTCACGACCCACAGGTTGAGAACCGCTGCTCTAGACAGAGTAGGCATATTCCTACCTGAACCTGTTTTCGCACATGGTCAGTTATATGTTGCTTTCTCTAGAGTTTGAAGAACATGTGACGTTACAGTTAAAGTTCTAAATACTTCATCACAAGGGAAATTAGTCAAGCACTCTGAAAGTGTTTTTCACTCTTAATGTGGTATACAGGGAGATATTAGAATAAGTTTAATCACTTTATCAGTCATTGTTTGCATCACTGTTGTTTTTATATTATGTTTTTGTTGTTTTCATATCATGTTTTTGTTGTTTTCATATCATGTTTTTGTTGTTTTTATACCATGCCTCTGTTGTTGTTATATCCTTTTGGTGCTGTTTATTTACTAATAAATTTATATATTATTTTCATATACATTTTACTAATTCCCTTTCATCTCTCACACTTCTATTATAGAGAAAGGGCAAATAGCAATATTAAAATATCTCCGTTAATTAATTCCCTTTTTAAAAAATGTATATTTTATTGATTTTACAGAAAAGAAGGGAGAGGGATAGAGAGTTAGAAACATCGATGAGAGAGAAACATCGATCAGCCGCCTCCTGCACACTCCCCACTGGGGATGTGCCTGCAACCAAGGTACATGCCCTTGACCGGAATCAAACCTGGGACCCTTGAGTCCACAGGCCGATGCTCTATCCACTGAGCCAAACAGGTTAGGACAATTAATTCCCTTTTAATGTGCACGAATTTCGTGCCCTGGGCTACTAGTAATTATAATAAAAAAGAAGTAAACTATTTTGTAAAACTACATGCAAGTAAGTTTTATATCTGCACATCCCACTACCTAGACAGGTGGGTTACATTTAAGTTAAAAGAGTCTAGTTTAGCGAAGTACATGCCTGAAGAATTTAAAACAAACAGGTTCTCATATTCCAAAGCCATTCAAATATTCTCATAGACATTTTATTGGCTTATTTTTATAAGTTATGAGAAAAAAACATGCAAAATAGTTTAGTAAATCATCCTGATTTCATTTAAAAAAGTCACTAGCATCTTCAAAATATTTAATATATAAATATGTTTAAAAGAAAGAAGTTAAGGCTGGCTGGTGTTGTTCAGTGGTTGAGCATTGATCTATGAACTAGGATGTTCCTGGTCAGGGTACATGCCCTGATTGTAGGCTCAATCCCCAGTAGGTGGTGTGGTGGAAGCAGCCAATCAATGATTCTCTCTTATCATTGATGGTTCTATCTCTCTCTCCCTCTCTGAAATAAATAAAAACATATTTTTTAAAAAGTAAAAGTTTAAAGTAGTTTTTAAATTTTGAAGTAAGATTATCAGAGTAGGAGTTTTGAAAAACAGATGTAAACTGTTTGTCAAAGAATAGAATTTCTCAAAAAATGATCATATTGGTCAAGGTTCATGACTGAAAAGAGCCATAGCACTTTAGCTGGCATGATTAACTCGCTAGAGAATCCAATTTTATCTGAATGTTGCTACAGCCAGTAGAACTTTGAGCTGGAATGTTGGGTTAATTTTCCTGGAAACTTTCCCATCAAAGAGATAAATTAAGAACTCTGAGCAGAGATTGACACTCCAACCATTCTACACATAAACTTTTAGAGAATTTAGCATTAATAAGCTATAGTGTTCCAAATTTGGGATTATTTAATAGATTCTTCAAAATTATCTTTTGCAAGTCTAGTGACATGTTTAATTAAATACTGTCATTTCTTATACAAGTAGTACTGAACTCTGAAATTAACTTAAAGTAGATCAAAGTTTAAACAGGAACACAAACTAAAACACTCAGGTGGCATAATGAAGCTTTGTTTCAAATCACTTTATCTCTGAATGTGTTTATCAGCATGTATCACTGACAATTAACCAAAAAATCTCATTTTCAGTAAGTTTTCTTTTTAAATCTACAACTTCATATCTGTGTGCATTGTCAACAACCACATGCTAATATTTGCTTATGGGAACTTGAACTTACATCTCAGCAGACGGTACTGATCAGTGAATAACCAAACCCTTTTCAGTGACAGATCTCTGCAGACAGACTCAGCTTTAAGTTGATAATTATAGCACAATACCAAGCAATGGTTAAATTCTTCCCTCTGGAAATATTCAGTCAAAAATAGGTCTACAATTGAACAACTATCTCCAGTAACTTGCTAATTGATACTGCATCTGATAAGTTTTTTTTTATAAAAGGACTGGAAAGAGATTCCTAAGAGATGTTCTATTTTTTCTTTGTTACTTCAAAGCATTGCAGAGCAAGTAGAGTTTCAAACTGTTGTGGCCCCAGCTGTGAATGAATCTAATTTGGCTCTTGATCACAGAGCTAATAAGCTTAGTACTCTGTAGTTCAGGGCATAAGTCCTTGGTCCCTCAAGAGAAGGTGATTGTAAAGAAAAAAAAGAAACGCCAAAGTGCCCAGTTACTTCCTGTAACATAATCTGTCCATTAACTCCCATGGTCAGCTATAGTTCAACTGACCATAATTCATTTGTAAGGCACCGGGAAAGATTTCCTCTTTGTTTCCACCTCTTGGAACTTTTGCCTGGACAAAGGCCTTCAGTTACCAAAAACGGTGGTGAGAAGAGAATCTTGTTTTAAAATGCATGCTTCTGTGGAATGCAGCCAACCTTTTTTTAAAAATTCTTACCAAATTAATTCCCATTGTTTTTGGAAACTAGAAGCAAACACAAAATTTTTAGAAATCTAATAAATTGATCTACCTCTCAGACCACTTGCCTACCAATTGTTGTCAGTATCTTAATACCGTAAACAAATTTCTAAAAGAAATGTATTTTGTGCTGCCTTTCTAAAAAGTGTCCTTACTCCCTAAGGCGTATGCGGTACAGAATTATGAAAAAAAAATTAGTTGGTTCTCTATATTGGCATAAGAAACCCCCTGCAGGGATTCAGTGCTTTGGTCCACAGGAATGACTCAGAATATGCAACCAGTGGAAAAGTGAGAATCTCAGGAAAGATTGCTATTACAAGGAAAGGGAGGGAGGCCAAGAACAGGTTGAAGTCCATTTGGATGTTAAATTCTGCCATCTCCTATTCATTTCTCTTACCACTAACTTTAGTTTTAAAGGATTTATTAGGTTTTGGTACTTTAATCAGCAGTTGGGAAGGAATTCGTCATTTCTCACATGAAAAAGAAAATAAAATACAGATTATGGAAAAGAATGTTACTGAGGACAGCGCCTCAAGTTTGAAAGCCATAAAGTTTATTTCTCTTAAGGCTTAGAAGCTTCAAAGATTAGGGAATCAGAGAGCAAAGGAGATTAGTCACAGAGGCTGAGGATTCCCGGCCCGGGTTCCAGTCCCACCCACTTATTATCTCTGAGGGCTGTTCGGGCCCAGCAGAAATGAGTTCATGTTTGCCTGGTGTGGAAAACGTGTGTCTCCAGCATCAGTGCATTTCTGCCTCGTGGGTTCTGAGCTGTATCTAACAGAAATGGACTCTGGCTCACTTACTGACCTCAAGAAAACTGTGTGTGCCTCCATCTAGATAGTGAGTCGATTATATTAATACTTCCAGATCGAAATAATCCCACACTGCCCTCATGTATGTGTTCTAGTCTGTGTTCTACAGAAACCTGCTTATTCATAGAGAGATCACTCCATCGAAGCATGGTCTAGTGCAGTGGTTCTCAACCTTCCTAATGCCGCGACCCTTTAATACAGCTCCCCATGTTGTGGTGACCCCCAATTTCATTGTTACAAATTGAACATGATTAAAGCATAGTGATTAATCACAAAAACAATATGTAATTATATATGTGTTTTCCGATGGTCTTAGGTGACCCCTGTGAAAGGGTCGTTTGACCCCCAAAGGGGTTTCGACCCACAGGTTGAGAACCGCTGGTCTAGTGGGTGCTGTGCAGGGCAGAGGACGATGGCCATTTAAAAAAAGTATAAAAACAAGCAAACAAACACCATAAACCTCTGACCTAGTGCACGGAAATGGGAAGTTAACTGTGCTTTAACATGGGGAGGGTAAACAGAATTCTAGCCAAGGAGGACCCATGGATGGGAACTTCAACCTAGCAAGAACCTTTACCCTCCAGGACCCGTTACAGAGACTCCACAACAGAGCTGAGCCCAGACCTGCTGGTGACCTGTCTACATACAATCTAGCTTAGAAACGGCTTCTTCTATCCTCTATCTTTAAAAATTGTATCAGAAAAACCTACCAATTATTTCTATATGGTGAGTTCTTTTTAATTAAGCTATGGCTCTATTTAATTAACATAGGTCATCCTGCAAAGATCCCATTTTGAAATTGACTTTGAAATAGGGGCCCACACAATCAGACAGGACCCACGATACCACTGAGGCAGAAGCGGGATGTGTGTTTGTTTGTTTGTTTGTGTTCACCTAAATCCAACCCCCTCGATTTTCCTCCCCACCCTGAGTACAATCGGCCTCAGAGAAAGCCAGGTGTGGACCTGCTTTGTGGCCCAGTGACTTCTGAGACTGTCACTGAAGTGGACAGAGAACCGCCCAGAGGCTGAGAATTCTGGCACTCAAACCTAAGAGACTGAAATCTAGGTTTTTGTTCACCAAGTTTAATTAAAAAAAAAGTATGACTGGAGAAAAGAACAAATGCAATCCTAGAAAACAGAGCAGTTTTCAAAACACCTTCTTTTCACAGATTTTACTAAAATAAACAGCCCTGCAAAACAAGCATCCAGATAAGCTTCCCATACAATTCACAGTAGGCAATGGACTCTACTGATGAGAGACAGTAGCAATAAAACTAAAGAAACTCTTTGCTGCTTGCCAAAGGCATATTTGGAATTTAAAAATTAGAGCAACGTATTTTCAGCATCCCCAGTTTACCCTCTAAGCCAATTATAGCAACATCATAATTTACAGGTCTCCCATTGCCTAATATATATGTGCCCAGCATTTTACAGATGTTATTTACAATGTTAAGTTCACAAAGCAATGTGACAGGGTATGGATTATTTTATCCACTTTAGAAATGTGAAAATTAACATTTTAAAAGATTTCCCTAACATTTATTAAGCACTTACTACATTCAGTGCTAAATGCTTTGTATGCATTCTTAGATTTAATCGTCACAAAGTGGAGGTGTTTATTTCAAGTCAGAAGTCTACGAAGCAGCTGAGCTAGTTGCTGACCCATGGGCAGGTGACTGGACGGCCTACCTCTCATCCAGACCAGACCATGCAGTTTAGTAGAGCAGCTGGCTGATGATATTAAAGGAGTCCGAGGAGTGGCCTCCACTGTGTAGATTCTAAGATCCTCAAAAGCAAGGACTATGCTTTATTTGCCTTTATGTCTTTCATGCCTATCACAGTTCTGACACACAGGATACACAAAAAGATATAGGTGGAACAGACTATTTCATAAGAGGAATGTACCTCAGGGCAAATGCTGAAGGTCAAAACATACACAATATACGCAGCTCTCACCACCACAGGGACAATACAGAGAAGATCCAACTAAGAGAGGAGGTGCAAGTGCTGTGTGATCCTTAGAATATCAGCAGCAGAGGCACCTGATATTCTTGCTAAAAGCCAGAAACCACAGTACAGCCCCAGCCAGATACGCGATCAGACACTCCAGGGAAGGGACCGTGCATCTGCATTATGATGCACTCTCTAGATAAGTCTTACACACAGGAAACCGAAAGGGAGAGGAAACAGGAAGCTGTGGAAGATAATTACATTGAAACTGAGAATGAGATGCACAGACAGGACCGGCTATTATCTTCCCTACAAAGGACTGATCTTTTACAAACACATCCCTCCTGGGACACGGATTTCACTTTGATAACTGGCTGGCATGAGTCAAAGGGAAGGGTGTTCGGAATCAGAGCGAAGGTGCAGGGGACAGAGAAAACGAGCCTGATAATTTGCCTTAAAATAAAAAAACAAACATGCTAGAAAAAGGTGAGGATAAAACCCACGGCATCTTTGGTAGCACTGCACCCCCCAATTAAATCATCAGAGGTTTTCCCTGTACTGCCTTCTCCCAGCCATTTTTATTTTTATTTTATTATTATTATTATTTGTTAATCCTCACCTGAGGATATTTTTCCATCGATTTTTAGAGAGAGTGGAAGGGAGGGGGAGATTCAGAGAGAAAGAAACATCAATGTGATAGAGACATATCAATCGGTTGCCTCCTGCACGCACCCCAACCAGGACCTGGGGTCAAGCCTATAACCAAGGCTCATGCCCTTGACTGGAATCAAAACCGGGACCCTCCAGCCTGCTGGCTGAAGCCTTATCCACTGAGCTAAACTGGCCAGGGCTCCCCGCCATTTTTTAACTCAAGTCTTATTTGCAGTCGAGTGACATTTCCGCAGCAAAGAGAACAGAGTCTTACTTGAAGGGTGGAGGTAGATAATGTCTTTCACTGTGAAGTCTCGGGACTGTGCAGCTTTCAGACAATCAGCCAGCAGGCTCAGCAGCAGGAGCCAGGCCAGGGCAGGGCCAGGCTCCATGGCAGGCCCAGGCGTCACTCATACAGGGCGCCCTGGAGCGGGGACTCGGGACCACGGGAGAGCACTGGCACCTGAAATATGAAGCAAGAATCATCTCAGTGTCCAACTCGAAAAAGCCACAGGACTTGGCCGAGGTTTTGTGTTGGGAGCAGAGCATCAGGAGAGCAGGGAGCCCAGGGCACAAGGAAGTGGGCAGACGCAGAGAGAAACTTTATAAACGGTAATTTTAGAGCACTTAGAAAATTCCGGCCCAAATCTCTTCTGAATCAGGTCGCTCAAGCTCCACTGGTAGCAGTCCCCTCTAATATCCAGCAGAGATGCTATCAAGAGAGATTGAATTTTAATGAAATCCAGCTATTTTTTGCCAGGAGGCCAGGGGATGGCTGCCAGAATGCAACAATAAATAAGTCAGGTACAAAAGCTCAGAAGCGTTTCCCTGATAATGGTGCAGGCCAAGGACGGGAGTACAGCCTTACTGGGTCACGGTGCCCGTGCAAACCTGCACAGGGTAGACTTTCAGATCTGGGGAATAAAGAAATGTACGCAAATGGGCCTCTTCCAAACCAAAAACTGCCTTTCTAGCTCCAAATCCCCTTAACATAAGTAGCATCATTGGCTAGGTGCTGTTGAAGTCATATGCCGGTACAGGGCGTCCCAAAAAATGTAAACACATATTAACAGCTGATAGCTCAATTTTGAAAATGAAATGTATTTTAATAAATACTGCCTTTATAACTATTCAAAGTGTGCATACATTTTTTGGATAATATATATCTATATATCTATACATCTATATCTATATTTATATAGATATATGACGTCATATATACATATACACATATGCTAATTACTATTATAATCCATTTGCAGTAAATCAAAGTCCAGTAAATAGAGGAGGTGATTCAGATCCAGGCAGTCTGATCATTGAGTCCATATTTTTAAACACTAGGTGATACTGTGTTCTTCCAAAGATTATTTTGTTGTGTGTACACAAAAACTGCTGAAATAAGATCAAGGTATCACTGTAGCTGTAAGCAATCATCATTCTGTCCTCTACAGTATTCTGATTCTGTCCTTTTCAATTAAAACTGGGGACAGGAAAACCTTCTACTAGGGTTGAATTGTCCAGCTTACTTAGATGTAGCTATATCCTGAGTGGCCAGATTATTATGACCACCTGACGTTTGTAGGCAAATTAGCTATAATTTCGCGCTGAAGTTGCTAGAAAGCCAAACCATTATAAATAGGGAAGCAGTTTGTTTACCATGACAGTATAAGTGAATTTTTTCTGAAGATATGGGTAAACAACGCAATTTAACAGCCTTTGAACGTGGGATATATTTGAACGTGAGTGGCCAGATTATTATGACCACCCCAGCAGTACTTCGTTGGG
The DNA here is from genome assembly GCF_000147115.1 of Myotis lucifugus. Classification (NCBI taxonomy): domain Eukaryota; kingdom Metazoa; phylum Chordata; class Mammalia; order Chiroptera; family Vespertilionidae; genus Myotis; species Myotis lucifugus. The sequence continues at coordinate 1,856,824 of NW_005871286.1, forward strand.
CCACCTTTTGCCTTCAATACTGCGGCAATTCTTGGCATTGACTCCACGAGATGTTGAAAGGTGATGTGAGGAATCTGACACCATGCCTGATGAATAGCACTGCCCAGTTCTGTGAGATTTGATGGTTGTGGCACCAGCTGCCTGATGGCTCTTTTAACTTCATCCCACAAATGCTCAATTGGATTGAGATCTGGTGATTGTGGGGGCCACCTAAGCAAGGTAAAGTCTCCCTCATGTTCTTGAAACCACTCCTGCACAATACGAGCACCATGGCATGGCGCATTGTCTTGTTGGAAGAAGCCATCTCCATTGGGATACGCCATCAACGTGATAGGATGAACTTGATCAGCAACGATACTTAGGTATGTTGTGCTATTCAGACGTCATTCCACACGAATTAAAGGGCCCAAATCATGCCAGGAAAACATGCCCCAAACCATAACACTGCCCCCACCAGCTTGAAGGGCTGTACTCATGCATGTGGGGTGCATGCTTTCATGCTGTTTCTGCCAAATTCTCACTCTGCCATCTGCATGATGCAACTGGAAACGTGATTCATCGGACCACATGACTTTTTTCCATTACTCGACTGTCCAATCCTTGTGTTCCTGTGTGAATTGGAGACATTTTATCTTGGTAACTGCAGACAGCAAAGGTGTTCGAACAGGCCTTCGGCTTTCATATCCCATACGATGCAGTGTATGGCTAATTTGCCTACAACGTCAGGTGGTCATAATAATCTGGCCACTCATAATAATATATGTCCCATGTTCAAAGGCTGTTAAATCGCATTGTTTACCCATATCTTCAGAAACAAATCACTTCTACTGTCATGGTAAACAACCTGCTTCCCTATTTATAATGGTCTGGCCCTCTAGCAACTTCAGCGTGAAATTATAGCTAATTTGCCTACAAACGTCAGGTGGTCATAATAATCTGGCTACTCAGTGTATATCTCAATTTATATGTGCTATTCACTTGCCAACTTATTGCTTTCCTATAATCACCTTCTATTTTCCAACTACCAGCATCCTATTGCCCATGCAAGTGGTCAAGTTAGAAAGTCACTTTACTTTTAACATGCTAAAAAACACATGATTCGGACATTTTGCTTACAAATGTTGATACCAATGTTCAATGAGCTTTTTAAAATAGCATAACAAGAAACCTATATGACCTTATTAACCAATGTCATACCAATAAATATCATAAACTAAAAAAAGAAACAAGATAGCATAACAAAATAATTCTAAAATTAGACCAAGAGTAAATGTATTACAAAACAAATTTAATTGAGAAAATCAATATGAACTAATCAGATATTAGAATATACTACAGAGTAATATTAATCAAGGCAGAAGAATAAAAAGTATAAAAATGAATACAGAGAATGGAACACTCCAAGGAGCTCAGAAATAGATCCAACTATTTCCATAATATAAGCAATTTTTCAAAATTACAGAAGAGAAAAATATTAAATGGCAAGCATTATGATAACTTGATTAAATACTGTGAAAAAGATGAACTGAAATCAAATAATGCACAATACACTAAAATTAACTCCAGATGGATTGGTGTGTTCTTTTGTTTTAAGAAATAGACAATTTGTTAGAAAAATAAGAGTAGAGCTCTTACCACCCTGTAGCAGTTTGGTGATGCCAGCCGGGCCAATTTCATGCTCACGGCATGTTTACAGTTTGGCTCCCCACGCAAATTTGTGTTCAGGAAGAGACGGGGCTGCCCACTCCCTTAATAAATGTGAGTGCCAGGCCCCGTGCTAGCCACTTAGTTGAACAATATGATGAGGAAACAAATATCAATGATATCCTCCCCTCACTGAGTGACAGAGAGAAACATTGTCTCCTCCTGAATAAATGCAGTGGTGGTTCATGGTCCATCCACCTGGTCAGGTGAGGCTACTTGAGGAACACATCCGCACAGCGTCCCATGGAGAGCACCCTGCACATCCACACCCCCTCCTCACTGTCTGTAGCAGGCCCAGGGTGAGGAGAGCTACCTGGTTTTATTTTGATATCATTTAACATTGAATATCAACTAGTTGCCAACCTAAGTTCTTTTTAATGTGAAACTGAATGTCCACACCAGTGCTTCAATATATCAAACATTGCAAGTGTCACATTTTTATTAGAGCATTTTTTAACCACAGTATTCCTTCTGATTATTGATTTAAAAATCTCCCTCTGCATAGTACTTTCACTAAGAGTTATGCATTACTTAATGTCATCTGAAATTTACCTTATTGCAACCTCTGCTGCCTGGCTACCCAGCCATGAGCCTTCCTTTTGCAGCATGTTTGGCTATACATGAGTAACGTACAGACGTGAAAACCTAAATGCCCGGATTGAAACCTTACTCCAACATTTTCCGGCTGTGCAACCTTGAGCCAGTTACTTAACCACTCCATGCCTCAGTTTTCTCATCTTCAACATGAGAATTAAATGAGTTACCACAGGACACAGGCACCAAGGGGGTGAGGGCATGAGTGGGGGGTGAGGGACATTGGGGGGATAAGGACACATATGTAATACCTTAATCAATAAAGAAAAAAATGAGTTACCACACGTAAAGCACTAAAAATAGCACCTGTTACACAGTAAATTCCATGTAATATTTTCTAACATTTTTACTATTATTGTTTTCTTCAAATTCAGTCAATATACTTTTCTACGTGAATTGAACCATTAACTGTGGTTCCATACAAAGCTCTCTTCCCTTAAATTAGAAAAAAACATAATTCCCAAAACTACTAGGTATGACAAATAACGATCCATCCTGACATCTGCCCCAATGCCAGCCAGGAAGGGACGAGGCCAGTGGAAGAGAAAGGGAGGCTACCCCCTGCCACCAGGATTTTAATATGCTGAGGCTCACGTAGACCCAAGTGACTTCCTGCCATCCCTCATCAATGAAGCAAACAGGTGGGTGCTGCCCTTCTACACTCTCCCCCACACCTCACCCCGGCTACCTCCCAGGCCTTTGTTCCGGCCCATGATCCTTACATATCTGCTTTGGTTGGATTTACTTGTATAAAAGATGTTGAGAGAGCACAGGTGAGGAGCACATTTCCTTGCAACCCTTCCAAGGCTCCAGTCTCCCTGTGTGCCGTGTGCACACGCTCACACATGGTACTCATGGAGAAGGATCATGGGCTAAGCTAAAGCAGTCATTTCATTCATTAAAAGAGATCAGCTCTACTTGCTATAGGAAAGGGCAAGCTTAATTCTTCAGGCCTGAATTGTTTAGCAACAAGTTTTCAAATTTGGGAGCTTCAACTACTTTTTTTTTTTTCCTCACCTAAAGATATTTTTTCCATTGATTTTTAGAGGGAGTGAAAGGGAGAGAGAAAGAGAAACAGAAAAAGAGAGAGGGTGGGGAGAGAGAGAGAGAGAGAGAGAGAGAGAGAAAGAGAGAAACATCAATGTGAGAGAGACACATCAACTGGTTGCCTCCTGCACATGTGCCCTGACCAGGACTGGGAATCGAGCCCACAATCCTTCAGTCTGTAGGCCCACCTTCTAACCACTAAGCCAAATTGGCCAGGGCTCAACTACTTTTTTAAACCATGAATTTTATTTGTTTAATGGAGAATTTCCAAAGTCTTAAAGTAATTGAGTCACTATTATCACAACACATTTTATTCAGGAAATTATTCTTTCTTTAGAAAAAAAAAGTATTTCTAGGTTTATGTTTGAATAGAAAAGAGACTGAAAGGACAGACACCAAAATGGCGTAGGATTTTGGATAATGTTCCTTTTGCTCAGTTTGCATATGTTTAATGTCATTCTTTGTGTTCAATTTCACATGCTTAGAACATTTCAATGAGTATGCCTTGTTTTTATAAAGAGGAAAACAGTTGTTTAAAATACAGTGCTTCTCAGAGAATGAGTTTGACAGAATAATTTCACTCTTTACTCTACAAAGGAAAGTCAGCTTTTACCTATAGCCATGAACATAACCTCAAAAATGTCCCTGCCTCTTCTCCAGTAATAGAACCCGCACTTCACAGACTGTCCTCTCCTTCCCTCTTCTACTAGGCCCTTCCCTTAGCGTCTTAGCCCAGGTGCCCCTCGAAGCAGAATCTAGGGCCAGGAGTACAGGTGCTCAGACTTTATCTGGGAGGAGCAAGCCCAGGAAATTGAGGATAAAGGGAAGGAAGGAATGTGGGAGGGAGAGAGAGGTGGGCTGGGGAGAATATGAAAGTGAACAACATAAAACAATGTGATCCTAATCCTAGGTCCTAATCTCATGCTGTTCACAGTCACAGGCCACATAGAGACAGGACTGCAAGGAAGACCTGCACATCAGTAGAGTCCATGGAAGGAGAAAGGAGAAAGGAGGAAGGATTTATCTGCCAGGTTGCTTCCTGTCTCTTGTTCCCCATTGATCAAGGTTCACTCCCTTACATTTGAATGTGTTATTAATCTTTGTAAATATCCTTGCCTTTTTTTTAGGGTGTGTTATTTTTATTGTATACATTTTTACTGATGTAAAATTCACCATTTTAAAATAATACAGTTCAGTGTTTGGGGTATATTCATAATATTGTGCAACCATCACCTAATCCAGAACATTCCCATCGCCTCCAAAATAAAATGTGGCACCCATTAGCAGTCACTCCCAATTCCATCCTCTCCCTACTCTCTGGCAACCACTAATCTACTTTCTGTCTCTATGGATTTGCCTGTTGGGAACATTTCATGTAAATGGAATCATAAAACACATAGCCGTCTGTGTCTGGCTTCTTTCACTTAGCATAATGTTTTTAAGGTTCATCCATGTTATAGAATGAATTATATTTATGGCTGAATTATATTTCATTGTATTGATATACATGTACTTATCTATTGATTGGTTGATAGACATCTGGGTGGTTTACACTTTGGGGTTATTGTGAATAAAACTGTTATTAACATTCATGTACATGTTTTTGTGGAGACATATATTTTCAATTTTCTGGGCTATATACTTAAGAGTGGAATTGTTGAGTCTTATGGTGACTCTATGTTTAATTTTTTTGAAGAACTGCCAGTCTTTCACAGTAGCTGCACCATTTTACATTCCCATCTCAGTGCTCCAATTTCTCCATCTTTACCAACACTTATTTTAACTAAAAAAAAATTATATCCATCTTAGTGAATATGACGTGGTATCTCATTGTGGTTTTAATTTGCATTTCCCAAGTAACTAATGGTGCTGGTCATCCCTTCATGTGCTTACTGGCCATTTGTATATTTTCTTTGGAGTAATGTCTATTCAGATTCTTTGCCCATTTTTTAATTGAGATATTATCCTTTTATTGTTGAGTTGTAAGAATTCTTTCTATATTCTGGCCTCTGTACCCTTTTCAGATACATGATTTGCAAATCTTCTCTCCCATTCTTCTGGTTGACCTTTCACATTCTTGATGGTGTCCTTTGGCACACAAAAATTTTTAATTTTGATGAAGCCCATACATTACTTTTTATAAAGCTTTTGCTCCCTTATAAAAGTCAAGCACTAAAAAGAAGGATCTGCATACAATTCAGAGTGAAAGAACATTGTGTATTGTGCAGTAGCCAGGGCTAGGTTTCCCACTGCTCTTTTCCATGAGAAAAACTGGACAGACATGACTGATTATTAATATCACCAACGGCTTACATCCCTGCAGTAAATCATGAATCACTACCCACTCTATTAGTATTTTCTAGGAACTGAAAAGTGAAAAATGAGTGACATGCATTCACAATGAGCCTATTACTGAATACAGGCCCTGCTGAAGGGGCTGTACCTTTTCTGTATATATTCTCAATAGTTGGTGGAACTTTACTCTCTAAACCTCATCAATACGATGCTGGACATGCTCTGATAATATGAGGGGTCTTTTCTAGAACTTTGATGCTTATCCCTGGAATCCACTGTGCCTTTGGACTGCTCTAGACATTTAGAAAGGCTGTTGCATTGATTTCCATTTTATGTGCTGCTATTTGAATATGCACTGAAGATTCCTCTCCTGACTACAGCTCTCTTTATGAACAAGTACATTCTCATTTTCACAGCTCTGTGACCTTTCATTTGTTATTTATGAGCTTTTGCAAATCTAATACCACTCTGACAGATTTAATTTGTGCTCTAAATTACCTTTGCATGAGTTACTCAACTGCTGGTTTTATTCCAATGGATTACTTGTTACATTCTGAAACAGAAAAAAAAAAGTTCAAGATCTATTAGAGTTCCTCCACTTGAGAGAAAGTTGAAAAGAGTTTCATTCTGTTTTTGACTCCCTGGTACTAGGTAGTATAAAAGAGGATTTCTATACTCATCAGAGAGGCAAAGTGATAAGACCACAACCCAGGTTGAGTTTTACAAATCCACACCCATATAGGGTCCATAAATAAATACTCTTAATTCCTTAAACTGGATACTAGAAGACAATTAAGCACTTCTGGAAGCTACATTGATTGAGGTACCAAGTATTAAATAAAACATCTTAGTACTAAATCAATATATAAGTAATTGTGAAGTAGAGAACTAATGCAAATCTAAATACTTTTCAATGATATTCATATTAAAATGGGAAATGCTCAACAAGAGAAAAATGGAATTCTGAAGCCCAAAACATCATGACAAGTCTTGATTTGATTTTTAATATGTACAGACTAGACTTGATAGCAACTTGACTTAATAACCTGAAAACGTCAACTCATCTTCCAAAAGTATCAAATAAGGTATGCCTTCATGAAACTAAGTCTACTTAAATACATCATTCTGATCCTAGTACCTTCTCACAGTTCAGGAATTGCTTATAACATGTGGTAGTATTAAACAATGTCTGCAAATTCGTTGACAAGTCTCCAATGAGAGGTGGGGTTTACATCCCCTCCCCTTGATTCTGGGCCAACCTTCTTGACCAATTGACCAGCGTGTAGTGGAAATGACACTGTGTGTCTTTCAAAGCTACGCCATAGAAGGCGATTAACTTCTACCCAGTGCTCCGGAACACCCACTCTGGGCCATGTAAGCAGTCCGGGTGCTCTGAGTGCCATGCTGTGAGGAAGCCCAAGCAGTGCACACACAGCTACTGAGACTCCTACAAAAAGAGAGCTCCCTTTCCAGCTCCAGTTGCTCCAGCCCTGTCTCCTCCCCTCCATGCCAGTTCCAGCCACTGTCTGAATGTAGCTGCATTGAGACTCCAAGCGAGAACCACCAAGCTAAATGCTTCCCACATTCCTGACCCACAGAAACCACGAGGGATAGATGATTGCTATGGCCTCACACCACTAAGTTTTGTGGTGATTTGTGATGCAGCAATATGTATCTGGATCATGAGGAACTGGAGCAGGAGAGCTAATGAGGAATTATATTTCAGCTCATGAAGACAATTCCAGTTTTCACATTGGATGCAAGGTACAGAAATCCAAATCAAACAGGCTGTAACCAAAACTGAGGGGCCGAAGGGAAGGAGAAAAATTGTCCTATCTCACCTAACTGCCCAGTTTGGACACGGCGGGACTTTTAACCCTGTTATTAGGAATTTCCATCTCTCAACTCTGCTTTGTCCTCTCTTTTTCCATTACTCTCATCTAGGTCTTCCCAATATGTGACCAGCTGCTTCAAAAGCATTCCCAGATTGTTTTTCAACTGTTCCAGAAAAGCCCTAAAAAAGTAGGGCAGTCTGTCCTTGGACCATAACTTGCCAGGGGAATGTGGAAGTCCATTGGCCAGACAGAGCTGGTTCATGAACATGTCACTGGGACAAGTTCATCATACAACTATGGAAATCACATGCTTTGAGAACAGAGAAGGTACTGATCTCCCAAAATAAAATGTAGGTTTTGTCACCTGAAACAGAAGGACTAAATGCTGGGCTAGCAACATTACTCAGATGCCCACTACAATAAATAATACAGAGTTTGAAATAACCTCATTAGCCTGCAAATGCACAATGAAGCTAATGGTAGCTCAGATGAATATCTTTGCAAATTCCAGAAGGTGGTGAAATTAGCATGATTGACATGATTTTCTTCTCTAAAAATAGAATACCGCTCCATTACAACTTTACAAATCAAAATATACAGTTGAGCCCTACCTGGTTTTGCTCAGTGGATAGAGCATTGGCCTGCATCAGCCTGCAGACTGAAGGGTCCCAGGTTCGATTCTGGTCAAGGGCACATGCCTAGGTTGTGGGCTTGATCCCCAATAGGAGGCGTGCAGGAGGCAGCCAATCAATGATTCTCTCTCATCATTGATGGTTCTATCTCTCCCTTCCTCTCTGAAATCAATAAAAGTATATTTTTTAAAAAAGAAAAAATATATATACACTTGAAACAATAATTTGGGTGGGCATTTGGAATCCATTCTGCCCCTTCTTATGGCATGGTTCTTCTACTGACACCCATCACTTCTTACAATTAGAGGCACCACGTGCTTACATTGTCACTGTGATTGGACATCTGATCTGAGCCAGGCCAATCAGAGTTCTTCCTGGGTATTTTTCAAGCCAGAATTGGAAAAAACCAGCCAGCCTTCTCTGGTACAGAAATCCCCAAGAAGTGAAACTCAGGTAGCTATATATGACATGCTCCTCCCATGTGGAGGAGAAAGAAGAGAATGAAGCTTGTTGGCCAAGCTACACAGAGATCAGAGATGATAAGCCCCAGCTATGTATACCCCTTGCCTTTTTGACCATCATTTCACTCTTCCCTTAGAAGCCTCAGTCTCCATATAATATATACCCATTTTCCCCAAGCTAATTTGAGGTGGTTTTTTGTCCCTTGCAACTACAAGCTCTGACCAATTCAAGAGTCTTCCAAAAGAGTCCACCCACTAGCCTATTTTTCCTTTGTAATAAATAAGCTTTGCTTTAATACTTCTTAAATGTTTATCTACTAAAAGATTAGCATTGGTTTCAAAATGTCAATAATAGAGAACTAGTCAGAGATTACCTCTTTCAGACTTCGTGGACATTGGTGTTTTATTTTCATAACCTACAGGGAGATAGATGTTCACACATTCCCAACCTGAATTGAGGATCTATCTGCATCAAAATCCATGCTTAAAAAATGTATTTCTTTTTCTGGAACCCCTTGGTGAGGCTAGAGTTACAGAAAAGAGCTGCCTTTCTACCTTGTCCCCATCTTATTTAAAGGTCAACTGCATCAAAAATGCTTCAATTCCTGAAGGATGTTTGGCTGAGTATGCCTAGCGGTGTATTCGCATTTCTAAAAGATGTTGTATTAACTCTCTTCTGCTTGGAGGCTATATGCTTGTTGCTTCCTCTATCCATTTGAAGGCTCTCTAGAACTGACAAGAAGGCATTGTGAAGGGCAAATAGCCATAAGGGGACGAAGTCAAAGAACTCTCTAGGCAGGAATGAAACTCTGGGCACATTTTGGTCATAGCCTGCAATTTTTTATTTACTTGGAAGGGAGTGGCAGTTTGGAGAAACTTTTGCTTTTGTGCCTTTAATTAAACACTTCTATATTTCTAAGAATGTCATGTCTTCATTTATTTTTTTTCCTAGGAATTTTCATCCTACAGACCTTCCAAATATGTGGAAGTACAAAATGTACTCAGAAACAATACGATAGTTACAAATGAATTAAATCTCAGATGTAATCTCATGTTCAAATTAACCCTGTTCCAAATGTAACATTCAGATCACTAGGCACATGTCTTAAGAAGAGTTACTCAAAGAAGAGTTAGTTTTGTACTGTACAGAGGTGGTCCACTCTGTATTTAGCATGGTGCCTTTATCCTTCCTCTGCTAATTTAGGGTGTTTCCAAAATTCCAGAAACCAAAAAAGTGCCAGCAATAATTAATCATAAAGCAGACACTACCTGCTGTGAATCCGTGGAGATATTTTGTACTATTTTAACCAAGTTTGTAAAATTCTTAATGAATGTTTTGGGGAGACATTGGTTAATAATATTACGCAGGTTTCAGGTGTACAATTCTATAAGACATTATCTGTACATTGTATTGTGTGTTCACCACCCCAAGTCAAGTCTCCTTTATCACCATTCCCCCTTTACCCTTTTCTACCTCCTACTCTCTACTAATCACCATACCGTTGTCATTGTCTCTGAGGTTTTTTTGTTTTGTTTTTGGCTTAATCCCTTCACCTTTTCTACTGAGCCCCCAACCCCACCCCTCTAACAGCTGCTGGTCTGCTCTCTATATCTATGAGTCTGATTCTATTTTGTTCATTAGATTCCACATGTAAATGTACTTGCTCATTTGAGAGGTGTGGAGGGCCCTTTCAGAATTTCTTATAGGGTAGAAGAGCCAACATGTGCCCTCTCTTATTGTGAGAAAAATCATAAAAATTACCAACATCAAAAGAATGGCTTATGTAAAAATGCTATGGTTATATTTTTTTCAAATCACTGGTTTCCTTAGTAGGTAACCACTAAATCTTAACCAATGTTTCTCATTTAATAAAGAATGTGCTTTTAAAAACAAATCTTTCCATGCACTCATTCTCCATATTTCTGATCAACCAATACCTTGTGCTACACACAATACATCTCCTAACAGCTCCAAGACCATCACAGCTTCACTTGTGAAAGGGTATCGGGACCTGCTAAACTCATAGCCTAAACTATACCTTGACTTTTCAAATTAGCAAAATTATTTCAAGGAAGGAAAAATTTCCTCACCCTGGATCTGAAGCCAAAAGAATGTGTGGGATGCCCTCCTACCTCTGTTTCATTGAAGTAGTTCTTCCTTTGTAATGTACCATCTTCATTTACAAGTCTCTATAAATAATGGTTAAAGTCTATTGTAGCAAAACAAAATATAATAAGATCTAATGTAGTATTTATTCAGGCAGAAAAAGATATAGGAGTTATTTATAAAAGCAGATTATTCTTGATAATAGAAACTTTTTGTTATTGCATCTAAATTAATTGCCTTCTTAAGAGAAAAAAAAATACTGTGTTAGTCTCTTGTGGATAAGGAAGCGTAGGTACCACACTGACTCCTGACCACTGAAACTGAAAGAGCCACGTGCGAGTCCTCTCTCTTCCTCCTTATTACTGAGTTTTCCTATTTCTGATCCTCAATGTCCTTGTTTCTACTTCACTTGTTCACTCATTCATTCACCACCCTCTAGGACAGTGGTTCTCAACCTTGGCTGCACATTAGAATCACCTGGGAATCTTTTTAAAATCCTGATTTCTGGGCCTCATCCTCCGGAAATTCTGTTTCTTTGTTACGGGGTGAGGCCACAACATTAGTAACAAAGAAACAGAATTTCCGGAGTATGAGGCCCAGAAACCAGGATTTTAAAAAGATTCCCAGGTAATTCTAATATGCAGCCAAGGTTGAGAACCACTGCTCTAGGAGGTAGGTAGAGATAATGTTATATTATACATATTACTGTTAACAGTTTTGGCTTAATAACCAAATTGTTGAATTCCATTAGTGAAATCATAAAGGTAAGTCTTATAAATCCTCACAAAGGCTGCTAAGTACATGGGGGGAAGGGTTGACTTGCCTAGTATGCCAGGAGAGATGATACATCTTTGAGCCATTTAGTCAAGCGTGACCATGGTTTGAAGTTAACCTGCTGTCTTTCAACCGAGGACACATATTTGTAAGATGCCAGGTAGAGGAGCCAGGTGACAAAACAACTATACCAACCCTGCAAAGGCCCTCTGGGCAGGAGATAACAAGGTGTTACCAATGAAACTCCACAAGAGGTACATATTCTTTCCTATCAACCAGGGCAGCTCATCTGGAAGAAGAAAGAATGGAAGAAACGGAGAGGTTTGACCCATTACTACAAATTATAAAGATCAAGATAAATGTCCAGGTTCAAACAAATAAAAAAAAATAGGTATACTATAATAGGACCCAGAAATGAGAGGGATTATAGTAAACAAAAGATGTTAAAAATCCCAGTGTAGCCTGGCCAGTGTGTTCAGTGGTTAGAGTGTTGGCCCGAGGATCCAAAGGTCTCAGGTTAGATTCCAAGTGAAGGACAGGTACCTGGATTATAGGTTCAATCCCCAGCCCTGGTCGGGGCATGTGCAGGAGGCAACCAATCGACGTGTCTCTCTCACATCGATGTTTCTTTCTTTCCCTACCTTCCACTTGCTCTAAAAATCAATAGACAAAATATCCTCTGGTGAGGATTAACAACAACAACAACAAAAATCCAAAAGTGTCATAGCCGGAGTGGACTTATCCAGAAGTTAGTTAAGGATAAACTCCAGGGTCCCTGATTGCGTGGGCCAGTGCCAAGGCCCCGTTCCTATTTTAGGATTGTAATTTATGTGTTCTTTTCCTTTAGGAGGGCTCCTCCCTAATAACCCCATCAACCATCCTGGCCAGGGTAATGCAAAAACAAATTTTACTATTGGCAATAATATTCTTGTTTTTCCTCTGAGAGGGGTTCGGTCAATAAATAAAAGTACATATTGTCATTCTACTTTCATGGAAGGGGGGTGGGGGTGGGGTGGGGGAGAAAGCCAGCACTTAAACACAGGACAGGTTTTCTCAAACTGGGGAAGTGGCATTAGAGCTGGAGAAAAGAATCAACCAACCGCATTCCCCTGGGCCCTCCCCCAGCACTGCCTGGGGCCAAACCACTCAGGAAGAGAGTGCTAGGGCGCCCCCAGGGCCATTAAAGTCAAGAGAAAGGAACTAGCTTTAAATAACATGTGGTTTTAAAAATTATTTTAAGAAGAGCCAGAGAAACCATTTCATCTTAAACCCAAAGAAGGGGCAGAGGCTCTGGGACTGGAAAGGAGGCCACGCCAAGCCCAGCAATGGAGCCACACTAGGCAGAAGCAATGGAGCCAAGCCAGGAAGAAGCAGGGCTAACCAGGCCCCGGTAACAGAGCACCGAGGATCCTACATGCTGGCTCCAGAGCCAGGCAGAACCCAGGCCGTTCCCTGCCTCCGGGGATGGCTGTGAGGACAAGCAGGTAGATATGCCTGGAGAGCAGTGTGGTGCAGTCCCCAAGGGCACAGGCTCTGGAGCCAGCCAGGCTACAGTTCTGACTCAGCTGCTGCTAGCTGACTAACCTTGGGCAGGTCTCTTCACCTCTCTGTGCCTCAGTTTCCTCATCTGCAAAATGGGGAAAATCGTAACATTTGCGTGATAGGGCTCTTGTGAGGACTAAAGGGTGCATACACACACACAAAGCATTCTGAACCAGACTTAGAACGTGCCTGCTAGCTAACAAAATTCTCCAAATCCGCCTGAGTGGCCTGGGAAGGCGTTGGTCACTCATTTAGGCGAAGGCACTTGTTCAGCACTGTCTGCCCTCCAGGAGGTGAGACGGGTCTTCAAAAGGCACCTGTGAAGTGCATGTTCTGTTAGAAGAAATCAAAAGCCCAGCTTGTTTGTCAGATTTTCTAGCTGATCCCAAGCTAAGATCCTGTGGTGAGGATAAAAACACAGGGCAGGTGAATTAAATGAAGCAGACTGGGCAGAATTTCTCAAATTTGAAAAATGCTTTCTCCTTTAAAGGGAAAACAGTGTCACAGACAGAACCTCTCTTATCCCCATTGTCAATTAATTCTAATTATGAGAATTACTAGAGGCCCAATGCCCGAAGATTCGTGCAAGAATAGTCCTTCCTTCCCCTGGCTGCTGGCACTGGTTTCCCCCCGGCACCCAGGACCTGGGCCTTCGCTCTGGACGCTGCCTCCCACATTCGCTCCGGGCCGGCCACCGCCATCTTTGTCATGTTAATTTGCATATTCCCTCCTTATTGGCTGTGGGTGCCACCATCTTTTGTCACAAAGTGATGGTCAATTTGCATATTCTATCTTTATTAGATAGGATAATACATATACACAGATAGAAAATTAGGATTAAGCTCCTATACCTACAGCATGCAATATCTTTAAATCTAAACAAAAATTACCACATATAAATAAAACTAAACACATTAATTAAATAAAATGGAAAAATAACAGTAATGACTAACATTTATTGGTCACTACCTATAGTGTGATATTGCCATGATTTGATCTACAGCAATGGTGATTCATATGGATCAACCCAGCATGTGCTAGCACTCTCAGTGCTTCAATCCCAACACTCCCGAGAAGTAAATATTAGTATAACCCCATTTTACAGGGGACAAAACTGGGGCACCAAGAAATGAGACACACATTTTTAAATCTACAGAACTGGCAGTTGCCCAGGGAAGCTCTGACCTGGGAGGCATAGAGCATCCCATGGATGGGGTGATGGAGGAAGAGCCAGCCAGCAAAGTTTTCAGGGCCCTCAGTGACAACTAGAAGGGCACAGAGACCTGAACAGTGCCTCCAACTGGAGGGAAGAGGCCAGTGAGGACCACCTTGATCTGGTGTCATCTTGTTTTTGTTCTAGGCAGGACAGGAAGATGGCTTCCTGGTACTTCCCAGGAGGTCATGTGCTGGGCAGCTGTAGGGGACAACAGTTTGTGCAGAAACCTAAAAAAGGAAGAGCAGGGGCAAAGGATGCTAAAAGGAGAGAGGGTGCTAAAAGGAGAGAGGACAAGTAAGGGTAAGAGAGAGAAGGAGGTTGCCCAAAAAAGGAGCCCAAGTTTCAAATTTCCTGCACATTGTACCACCTGGACTCCTACCAACTACTGATGTTGTTCTGACCCATGATGATTTCACAGGAATGGAGTGTGACTGGGGTTTTTGATACCCTCGGGCTGATTCTAATTTGCAGCAAAGTTTAGGAAACTTTGTCATGCTCTGCAAGTTGCTGACAGAAGGAAACAGCCCCCAAATGCATTCTGTTCATCCACAGGTGCTGGCAAACCCCAATGAAAGCTCCCCGTAGCACTCAATGAAGGGACTATTGTAGTCCAGCACGATCAGTGTCACTGATCCCTCTATCCTTCCTGGGCTCCTTGGGTTATTTAGAGAAAGAAAGTAGGCTGGCCATGACCTATACAAAGACCACAACTTCCCACTTAGTTTTTACCAAGCCCTGGCTCTAAACCTGGCGAGATTCTCCTGGCTTCTTTGGTAATAACTTCCCCAACGTGGTTTTCATCCTCTTAATGAAGTGATTGTTCCATGTTGCCCTTGAGATGCTCCAGGGTAAAATGCACTCCGGCTTTTTGACCTAGCACTCTTAATTTTTACAACAGAAGAAAAAATTTTCTTGAGGCCTCTCCAGGGACAAACACGCATTCACAACTATTACTCAGAAGATAGGTGGAGAGATGAGTGAGTTTTTGAGAAAGGAAACAAATATGCCAACATTTCCAGAGGCAGGATGGAGTGCGAAGAAGTGAATGACTTTTGCAGACTTGAGCTTAAGCTCTTGCTCTGCTCCACAGAGCCCTGTGAACTTGAGCAACAAAACTCCCCTGTGGTTCAGTCTCCTCTGCTGCACCTACACACAGAGCTGCCTTCAATTCATAGGGACCCCACACCGATGTTCCCATTGTGAGTGACGATGATCATGAGGCTAAGCCTTGATTATTAAGTGACCCCCATCTCTTTAGAAGTGGCCAATTTTCCATATTCTCTGACTTTCTACTTATGTGTTCTGATGTTATTCATAGAAGGAAAGCAGCGCTGAGAGTGAGGCTGAAAGGAGCAAATGTAAGTAATGTAGTCAGGGGAAAAAACAAACAAGGTGGTAATACATTCTTCCTGATTTCACTCTGTAAAGTTAGGGTAGCATAGTTTCAACGTCAGAACCATACACTTTATGCAGCTGGATTGTATCCTGCCAGGTCTTTTTTGTATGAATGGGGATACAAAACTGAGCATAGAGTGTCGAGAATTATGCAATAGGAGGCAACAGAGCTGGATCAGAGATATTGAGAGGATTGGGATTTGACGCGATGACTGGCTGCTCCAGTTCCTGTCCCCATGCTTGCAGGAATCCGAAGTTTCCAGCCAGCCTGCGTGTGCACAGGAGTTTAGTAAGTAGTGATGATAAATGCTACAATGATCCATGTACACAAAACAGCCAAATCAGGGGCCTAAGTCAGCACTGGCCAACAGGTCTTCTGCGGGGATGGAAATGTTCAATTCTGGCACTGTCCACACGTAGCTACTGAGCAACTGAAATGTGTGGCTGAGGAACTGAATTTAATTGTATTTCATTATAATCAAGACTAAGTAGCTACATGTGGACAGTGGCTGCAGTGTTGAGTAGTGCTGTTCTAAATCATTAATAAATAAACGAAAAACAGTCATTGAAAGTTGATTCTAAAACCAATTAAGGCTAGGGTGAAACAGAATGATTATTATGCAGCTAAATACCAACATATCACTTTCAATGAAATCAAATCAGAAAATACCACACAACTACTTAAATGGAAGGCACTCTTGGCCTGATTACTGGGACAGGGACAACCAGAGATAAAAAAAAGAAATGAAATTGATGTAGGTGTCATAATTTCAGGAGCACCACAAAGAACCACTCTACCCCCACCATTATTTTCTTTTTAGCTGATGGCTAAAAATATTAGTTTATTATGTGACAGGAATTGTTTCCTATGCTTTACATTTGATTCTGTCAATTATCTTATGAGGAAAGAATTTTTTTTAAATCCCAATTTCATAGATGACTAAACTAAGGAAGAAAAGGGATCAGTCAATTGCTCCAAGGTCACCTGGTAGAAAGTGTGAGAGTGGACATTTGAGTTTAGGAGGCCTGACATCAGACCCTAAGCTTCAAAGAGCCATCTGTAACTTAGACGTTATGGGAGTAAACGAGCTGCCTTTGAGAGGGGGCTGGCTTGCTCAGTGTATCCTGACATATTAAGACTGTGTCACGTTAGGGGAAAGTGGTCATTTAAGCTTTACGAAGTATAAAGGAAGCACGTGCGCACTGGATACCAGGTGCTCTGGAAGACTCTGCCAACCACCCATTCCCCAAGCCTCCTCTGAATCTACTGGTGCCTTTTCAAGTCATTAAGGTCAATGGCAAAACTGTGACAAACAGTGCAAGTCTTACAAGAATTAATAGAGGAAAGAAGTATTTCCATTACATGCTGGGAGCTGGTCTCTAACTCAGTTTGCTTTACCAATCAAATCTTATCCTTACTGATTAAAATGTAGGTGATTCTAAGGGGCTTTGTCTCCCTATTTCAATCCCCTGTTATTACCCATTTCAGATGGTTCCACATTTTTATATTCTAACTTATGCTGTAAGTAGCATCTTTGGTACTTCATCACATGGTCTATTCCCTACTATTTTCTTAGAATAAACTCCTAGATGTGGGAGGAAAGGGAAATGAAAGGACCCTGGCACTGGGTGGACCAGGAAGAATGCTGAGAGTCTCCCTTCCTTATAATTGGGTCACAAAGAGATAAGGTAAGAATTTCCCAGGATTCTTTGTTTTTCTCTGTTTGGAATCAAGAGGGAAGGAAAAGTATCCCTCTTGGTCCTCTTCTCCTGTAGTATTTAATGAAGCCAAAATTATCACGTCCCAGTAAAAGCAGGAAACATCTGAGTTTCCCAGGACTCAATACAACCCATCTCCACTTATCATGAGACTTGTGAACAAGGCTTATCTTTTCCAACCTTCATTTACACTGAAAGCTCAACAGTTCCCAGTAATAATTGCTTCTGTAAATATAGCAGAGACCATAAACTCCAAATGAAGTATTGGTTTTGTTGAGAGAATTCATTCATTTAATAAATATTTACTGTCCCTAATATATATTGGGTACTGTTCTAGGTTCCGGATTTACAGAGTTAACAAAAGAGATGAAAAGAATATTTTATATTCTGGCTCAATATATTTCTAGTTAATCCCAGCTCAGTACTTCTGGAAGAAAAAATTGATTCAACAAAAATTAATATTGGGGTTCGGTTCGAGATCCAGCTGATTAAGGGTAGCTCATTAACATGTTTGGCTCAGCACAGTTCAAGTTTCTTTTAGTGGTATAGTCCCTGGGGACTCTTTCCTCTAAAATGAAACAGCAAAAATGTCAACACATAAAAATATGTTTTGGTTCCTCAGCAGATGCCCAAACCCCAAAAACGGTCCCAGCAGTTTTTTCCCCCTGACATGCAATTTCCCCAGTTTTACTGATCCTGCCTTGTAAATATCTTTCCAATCAGCTCCATCTTCGTCATGCCTATGACCAGAACTACTCAGGTCCTTAATTTTTGCCTGGACTATTACACTGGCTTCCAAACTGGTCTGCCTGCCTCCTGTTTCCCGCCTCCCTCTCAATCTTTCTGTCTTACAGTTTTGAAAAACAGATATCTACTCTTATAACTTTACAGTTAGAAACTGTGAATGGTTCCCACTGATCATACGACACAGTTTAAAATCTTTATTGGTACACACAAGGCAGTATAGAAATATAGGAAGCCCCAGTGGGAGACTCTAAAAATAGGCTCCTGGGATTCTGGAGCAAGTAGAGAAGTTTACTCTTTTTGAAAAATGGCCCTTGGCATTGTACGGAGTCCTACTAAGACAGAATGTTTGCTATGTGATAACAAGTGATCGTGTATCCAGAACTGCCCATTATGGGTTCTGTTGGACCAGCTCAGTCATAGGCCATTCAGACCTAACAGAGCCATAGCCAGCACAGTTATCTAGAAGCTTATGGAATATCTCATCCACAGGCATGGGATCCTGCACAAGCACAACATCTGACCAGGACCCACTTCAGAAAGAGGTACAGCAACAACATGGGACCCACTGCTGTATCACATACTGCACCACCCAGAAACAGCTGGCCTCACCAGATGCTGGGATGGCCTTCTAAGGGTCAGCAGGGACCAGCTCAGAGGCAATACTCTGAAGGCTGGATATTTTTCTGAAGAAAGTTCTTTGAAACATGAAGAATTGCCATTTATAGAGCTCAGAATTTGTGTATGAAGCCTTTAAATAAAGAGAATACTGTTCATATTTACTATTTCACTTATCATCACCCCCAATGACCCACCCGGGGAGCCTGTGCCTCCCACCCATGCAACTCTGAGCTCTGTAAGGCTGGAGGTCCTGGTCTCCAAGAAAACTCATTCTTGCCAAAGGACACAGCAAAGCTCCTACTGAACTGTGGGTTTCAGCTGCCACCAAGGTAGCTTGGACTCTGTGTCTAAGGACCAACAGAACGCCATACTTGCAGGGGTAACTGGCCCTAAATAAAGGGAAGAGGCAGGGCTGCTTTGACACAGTGAAGACAGGGACATCCATATGAAACCTGGGTGACCCTCGTGGGTGCCTCCTGGAACTCCCTTACCCCACTGTGACTATGAACATACCCGGCCTGTGAAGGGTATGATTACCAACGTTCCAGACACCGCTGACCCCAGGAAAGAAGATTGGGATCATGCCCTTGGTAAAACATGAAGACCTACTACGGTGGTCATCAAGGATGTGAGCAACTCAGAATGGCTATTACAGGAAGGAGAGGATGAGTCGCAGTTGCAGCCCCCAAATCAACTGCAGTGAGGATGGAATATAGTTTGTCCCACTGACCTTCGTCTTCTGAGTTCCCTATCGGGAAGACTGGCCCCCAGGAACCATGGAGGTCCTATGCCTTGAACTTGCATGGAGAAGGTCTATGTGGCACAAAGGGCAGTAGTAGCTATGAGAATAAGCCTCGGTATTTCTGACTGTGGGGAGCCCAATTAACCTATGACCCCAGCTACTGTGCTCCAAAATCCATCACCACATTCACACTGAGGCTACACTTCCAAAAGGCAGATCCAAGCCAGTGCCTGAGCATGGCATGGGTACCAAAGCTGGCTCATTCTGGGAAGACAAGGTACTCCTGTGATAGGCGACTTTGTGTCAAGGATTCCTCTTCTTCCTTGCTAAACGTTATTGGAATTGCACTGCAGCCTAAGACCCTTCTCTCCAACCTATCTTTCCCCCTCCTTCTCTCCCTCCCTCCCTCTGTATTGTAGTCTGACAGTCTCCCAGCCTCCCCAGCTCCATCCCCATTTTTCTCATAGACGTGCAACAAGTGTCCTGCACATCTAATCCTGTCTCAGCATCTGCTTCACAGTCCTTCATAACCTTCTTCTACCATCTCTCTCATCCCCTCCTTCCTCCCAGCTACCCCCTGCCTGCTGTGTGCTCCCCAGCCACCACTAAAGAGCTTCTTTCTGCATCAAGTCTAGGAAAAGCTACCCTACTCCCTGTCTCGAATGCCCTTCCACCTCTACTTTCTCTCTAGGTCTGGGGCCAGTATAAGCACTGGCCTGAGAAAATAGCACCATTTCTGTTTCTGCATGGCCAGTTCAGGGGGACCTGCCTGACTATGGAGCACAGATTGTTCCATGTCCTATAACTAGCTGTGGGGTTCAAATGTTTATCCCACAGGCATGTGTCTCACAAAGCACCTCTCCCACTAGACAGTGATAGAGTCTAGAGAGTGTGTCCATCTATAAGGAGCAGTCACTACCTGGCTCCAGAGAAATGCTGCCATGAGGGCTGATGAGGAGAGATCTGTTGAGTTTTTAAGAAACCTCAGAAATCCACATTTTTATTGTGAAATTGTTGCATTTTAAATGTTATAAACTGATTCAAAATTGAAACACAATCCAACAGGAGAGTACACAAAGCCTACCCAATGATGCTGTGGTTCAGACCTGCCAGCTTTACCCACCATTCTAACACACTCCAAGGTCCTTGACCATGACCCCCATGGAATGCACCCTGGAGGCTGAATGCTGGGGGCTCTGGACACGGTGATGCCTCGAAGAGGCTGTGCTGCTCGCTGTTTTTAGAGACTGAATCATTATATTTTGAATTTTGTCCTCTCTGTCCATAGGGTATTTCATGCCCCAATGCTACTGCAGACTGTACTAACCTCACCAAAGAGGCAACTAATTAATTCATTATCTTGTTCAACAAATGTTTACTGAGGACCTGACATGGGCCAAGCCCTGTGCTAAGCAGGGAGAGTCAGATTTGAATAAGAGCCAGCCCTTAGCCTCAAGAAAATCATATTTATTAGAAAGACAGAGATCTGAAATTACAATATTGTATTATTTGAGAAGTAGGTTATATTATTACATTTATTCCCTACCAAAATCAAGCATCTTGATTTCTTAAAGAATATTAACATCTTTTGAACAAATAAACAAAAAATTTTAAGAAACACCTTAAACCATAATCTGTCTATCTGAAAGATTTTAATGAATGATAAATATTTTCATTATAAAATTGTAGAAAGTAGATGAGGATTAAGAAATATGAATAGGGAGCATTTAAAATATATATGTTAATAAACATTTAGTAAATATCTAAGTAAATATTTTAATAAAATCACTTCAAAACTGTAGCGTATTCAGTGATTTCTTCTTCTGAATAGTAACATAAAACACAAATTGATTTGGGGGAAGAAAACAAAAAGTATAGCACAATTTTCTTAAAGGAACATCTACCTTATCGAAATTCCACTGATTATTGTCCATTTTTTAATGATGTAAGTTTGTAACAGCAGCAGTTCTAGGGAAACTTGACTGTACATCCTCCTGGCTTTACTGAAGACCCACCGATACATTGTGAAGATATACTTGGCCACCCTTTGGCTCTTGTCCCCAACGCAGGCACATCTGCACTAACCTGGTCTCAGTGTGCTGTTACCCTGCTGTAAGATGTGGCACTGGGATGGAGGCCAGAATGAGAGCCCTTGGCAATTGTTCTGATCCAAATACCTCTTCCCTTCGCCCCGCCTCCCTGCTCCACCATCAAGCTACAACCAAACTGTAAATCACCTGCATGGTATGGTTCAGGCAGATGTGTGAACTTCACTTTCCTAATGATTCTGGCCAACACTTTAAAACACACAAATTGAAACTGCTCTGTGTCAGTGAGTACTGGGAGAATTTTAACTACTGAATTAAAAGGCCAATCAATTGGTAAATCCCCAGGGGAGGCCCTAATACCAGGTTATAGATTAACTGTTAACTGCTTTCAAGAACAAATGGATAGTGCAAATCTCAGAGAAATGAGGTGGGAAAGGAGAACAAAATACACGGGAGATGAACAACTGAAATAATTGGGGCATAGAAACTATGGTTTGTAAGTCTGTAACATAGGAGAGAGACCAAAGCCTTCCTTATCTAATTCCTTTATTTTTCTAATCAAGTTTCTAGTCAATTTGTCTTAATATGGCAGACAATTGGGGCTAGTTTAGTCTCTTCATCTATTTTCCTAAATAATGTTGTGGTGAATGATAAGGTAGAAATGTATCCAGTGACTCACAAACTTGACCTTCTCTTCCCTTACCTCAGCCTCACTGGGCAAGAAAAGGCTGCCTGGCAAGGATGTTAGGCTCAGGATTACTGAGTAATGAGAAATATTGAGGATAAAACCAACTGTTGGGTGATACTTAAAGATATGTTAATCCTTTGTAAAGTCAGGGAGATGGAAAAATGCAAGCCATAGTAGAGATTTTTTTTAGATGAATGCAGTGTTGTGAAAAACAATAGAAATGCAGGGGAAATGAAAAATACCAGAAACCTAATATATTGTTACTGTGATGGGTTTTAAAATTCAGCTTGGGACCTCTGGGCTCAATATGGGGAGCATGATGAGTTAATGATTATGAAATAAATAAATTTAATTGGTGTATAATTCACAATAGAAATTCTCATAGAAATGTTAATTCTCTATCTTCCATTTTCATTTCCAGCACAAAAGACAGTTTAGATCCTAATACGAGATAACATTTTACATATAATTTTTAATGTAAAAGAGGGAAAAAGTAGATAGACTATTTTGGCTCCCAATTACAATCGTCCCCACAATGCAATATTGAATATTTATTCCCTGTTAACTCCATAAAAACAGATAAGCACTGCTAGTTTGAGAGACCTCTCTTGACACTGGGTTTACGATGTTCATGGACCACAGTCCCAACCTGACCAATCATCAGCATGATCTTAGAAAGTAGACGACTAGAAAAACAGACTCAATAAGCTTCTCTGGTGATTCAAAGGATTTCCTGGTATGAAAACCTTAGAATTAGGTCATTAAAAACATGGATAGACATCATCTTTAAATAGCAATTCACCAAAAAAAAAAGAGAGAAAAAAAGAAAGAGAAGAAAGGAAAAAAAGATTAGCTAATAAATATTTTTTAAAATGTTCAACTTCATCAGAGTTAAAGAAAGGCAAGTAAAAACAATGATTCAAAACAATATAACTTGTTCATTTATAAAATTTGGAAAATTGTGTTGATCTGATAATGCCCTGTGGTAATGAGTATTTGGGTAAAGAGACAATCTCATTTAAAAAAGTAAATTAGTTGATCATTTTTTAAAAATATATTTTTATTGATTTTTTAGATAGAGGAAGGGAGAGGGGTAGAGAGTTAGAAACATCGATGAGAGAGAAACATCGATCAGCTGCCTCCTGCACACCTCCCACTGGGGATGTGCCCGCAACCAAGGTACATGCCCTTGACTGGAATCGAACCTGGGACCTTTCAGTCCGCAGGCCGACGCTCTATCCACTGAGCCAAACCAGTTAGGGCTAGTTGATCATTTTTTAAAAGTAATTAAGCAGTTACCTAGCAGATCAATTTTTTTAAAATGTGTGTGCTCTTTAATCCAAAAATTCCATTTCCAACAAGTTACCAAGCAGATATATTTCAAAAGTCTGCCAAGATAACACAGGTGAGAATGTTCATGAAGACCTAAATATCTGGTAATAGGAGGTAGGTTTATAAATTAAAGTACAACCACACAAAGGAATATTGTGTAGCATTCAAAAAGAAAGATACATATAATTTATTAAAAGAAAAAAGGAATATGTCATTGTCTAATACAGTTCTTAGTCAAATACTTCTATTGTCAATCATTTTGAGATAATTTATTTCAAATTATGTCCTACTCACACTGCCAACCCACCTACTAGTAAAATGGGTTTGAGAGGTCCTATAACAAAAGACTCATACTAAGGCTTTTAAATAAAAGAAGCAAATAAAATTCATGGAAAGAAAAGGGAAACTAAAAACCCCAGGCTAACATATTGCCTATGATTGAACAGTCAGCACAGCTCCAAGATTTCTGAAGGAAAAAGCAGAAATGGAAACAGGATGGTTGATGTCATTCTCATTATCTGGGAAAAGATTTCTTGCCTGTTTACCAAAGAAGACTTTTTACCTGTTGCTGAATTCTAAGGGGCATGACTCAAGACCCTTTGGAAACATCTTGATTTGACCCTGCATCCACATCTCTGAGAGTTGTTAAAACTCAGAGTGCTGGGACCACTCTCAGACTTTCTGTTGAGTAGGTCTGGGGTCGCCTGAGAATGCGCATTTCTAACAGGTTCCTAGGGCATGCGATGCCGCTGGTTTGGGACCACACTTTGGGACATTCAGGTCTTAGATCAACCACTCATTTATTTACCTTTAATGGTCAATGACTTCGCTAGTAGTTCTGCCCGAAGATCTGGAGATACTCTTCACATGAGCATTTCAGTAAAACACTGAAAGGTAACCCAGTGAAAGCACTGATAAAGCTCATGGAGCCCAAATATATCTCTTTCTTATGATCAAAACAGATAATAAAGATGGGATTTGAGGACAGCCAGATATAAATATGTTGCACATGCCTTGGCCCTTCTTAATACAGATGCCTTCCAAGTCGCCTGCCCCCGATAGGGCTGAGACAGCCCTGATAATGCTAACTTATGCAATACTGACTCCCAATAACAATGGCCTCATTTTACCCACACAGGAGGCTGGTCTCCTGCCAACATCCAAAATGCATTATAATTCAATCCCAATATCCAGATTCAGATGACCTTCAGACAATCTGAACCCTCTACCCCCAAAACTCACTGACTTGGGGAATAGAGGATTAACTAACTGTACCAGGGATTAACATAGGATCTTTCTGCTGGAGAGGTAAGAGTTCCATAACTTTTCAGATCAACCACCTCATTTGTCTTCCAAGACCCCTGGGTGGTAAACTGCACCTGTCACCGCACTGGAATCCTATGTCTGAGACTACTGTCTCTAACTCCTACGTGGTTCACAGTTGTCAAAGCCCTTAGTGCCATGAGAAATAACTAGTTTGACTGCATCCAGATACTGATCACACACACATACACACCCACCCACCCACACACACACACACAAAATACTGGCACCAGTTATGTTTTACAAGATAGAAACATCTAAAAATGTATCCAACAGATGCACTTATAAATGGACACATTATACCTCCAAAAGGGGAAAAAGAAAAAAGGATGGAAAAAAAACACACCTAAAAGTGCTCTGAGACGCCTAAATTTCATTAAGTTGAACTAGTTTTCAACAGTCCAGTTCAACAAACTTTAAAGAAGCACCTACTATGTGCCAAGTGCTATTTTAGGAGCTGGGAGTAAAAATTGGACGCCAACTCTAGTATAATGGCACTTACAAGTGTAATGTATATAAAACAGATAGTTTCAGATGATATGGATATGTTAGGGATTAACTATATGGCTAAAGCCTGGCATCAATGCTCAAAGAACGTCCACTTTACTTCTCTCAGGCCCAGGGGCCTTCCTGGAGGAGAAGACACAGATGGAGACCTCACATGATCAGGAATCAGCTGGAATAAAGACAGAGGACTATGGTGAAGGATCTTTGCTAGGCTGTTGGTTGCATATCCCAAATCCTACCACTCCTTTGTCTGTTACAAACAGAAGTCCTATTTTACTCAGGTGGCATCTGGCCTGACTCAAAATATACTTCCCAGAACTCCTGAAAGCCCTGGCAATCATGTGACACCTTCCTGACTAAGGATGCAGTGGAAGCCACAGTAGGGCTTCTAGGAAAGCTGTGGGCTCACGTTCGGTTTTTACTTTCCCTTCTTTGCCCCTCCCCCTTCTTGCTGCCTGAAATACAGATGAGAAGTCCAGGAGCATGGCTGTCATTTTGGGGAGCATGAGGAATGATAAGATGGAACAAGACTGGTCCCTTGGAGGTGTCCCATCACCCTGGACTGCCTATGTCCAGTCTTCTTGTTGCTGAGAAAAGTAAATCCCTGTTTAATTCAGCCCCTGGAGTCTCATACCCATAAACAGCACTATTTATGCATTAGTACTTATTTCTTTTGTTTGTTTGCATATTCGGGAAGGCCCCAAATCTTAGAGCAAATGCTACCATCCTTTCACTATGTGCTGAATCCTTCACTTTTATCAAAACCTGCAATTAAGACTGTCCTGGTACTTTTTATAAATGCAAACACTATTAACAACCGTGCTACCTGAAATATATTTAACTGAGAGCTAATAAAATAAGACTACAATGACCAGTAATAAAAAAAAATTCACATGAATATATAACCCAGGGTTTAAACAAAATTTGTTCCTCCTCTCTCCTCCTCCAGAAAGAGAACTATGAAGTATTGAAGTAACACACACACACACACACACACACACACACACACACGCGCGCGCACGCACACGCACACGCACACGCACACACACACGCATGGCCTTTTGTTGTTGTCTTGTACACCTGTCGGTAGCCTCAAGCACTGATGCTGCTCTCCATTTGCTACATAAACAGGGACTGAAAAACACAATGGGAAGGACATCAAGAGAGAGTTTTCCAATTTGTTTCTCTGTTACCCCAGAAATAATGTTAACCGCCAAGTTACCCCTTGCTGTGGAGCAAACAGCAAGGAGTGCTCAGGCAGAGGACGCTGCTGCAGCTGCCCGCTGCAGGGACAGGTCACTGAATGTTCTTACAGATATAAAAGCATCAGGCCAGTGTCCTGGGACTTCACAACCAACTCCACCAGGACCCTCTTCAAACGGCCCAGAGGCCTGGGGCAGGACACTCCAGTCCTGGCTCCTGCCCTAACTGGTTGTTCCCCTCGGACAATCACACGGGCTCCTCCACCTGGGCCGTAAGGGGCTGACCTGCATCAGTGATTCTGAGCCTGGGGGATCTGGTAGACCAATAAAATTCTACTTGAAAATAAAAAATCTGAAGTCCAACAGAGCTTTGCTAATATTGCATTCTTCTTTAATAGGCATACAAATAAAGCAATAACAAAAGCCAACACAGACATGATGCTTCCAGTCAGCCTTTATTGGGAAGATTTGTGTGGGGTTTTTTTATGATGAAAGATTTCCTTTTATTCTGCCTATTTTGGAAGTGGGGGACTGTCCTTAAAGTCTCTTAATGTCCCACCAATGACTTGATCCTTTATTTATTTATATATTTTCCTCTGTATTGGAAACATTGTTTTTACACTGGATTGTCTGGGCCAGTAGTTCACCTAAACAGTCCATATATCCTGTAGATTCTTGACCTTCTTTGGGACAGCAGTCTACTAAAACCTATGCAGCCTTTCCCCAAATAACACTTTTAAACAAATAAAAAGGAATACATGGATTACAAAGAAAAGCAATTATATTTAAGTACCAATATCAAAATACTAAAATACACAAATTCATGATATAGCAATAGATATGCTTTCCTATTACATTAAATATCAAGCTCTAGTGGTGATACTAATGATTATAATTTCAAGCACTGATGAGCATAAATGATATTTCAAGATATCTGCAACAACTCTGTTAAATGAAAATATTTTTTATTTCTGTTGATGATAAAGTCACAGGTATTACTAATACTCTTGTGGTTTCATTAGAAGATAATAAAAATAAAAATGCATTTTCCTTCCAAATTAAATGTTATATTCTCCTATAATTCAGAAACAGAAAATCCCCTCTCCCTATCCTAACACCACTACTTGATTTTTTTATAGCTCATTTCATTCCCAATTGTACTGCATAACTGCATACAGAGGTGATGTGTCATTTTGACATCGGGGCACATGTCAGTAAAAAGAAAGTCATCTTCTCACCCTAGTCCCCCAACCACCCCACTGCCCCTTGCCCAGAGTAAATTACTGTTACCAATATCTTGGGTATCTTTGCCATCTATTGAATGTTTCATTTAAAAAAGCATTTTGTTTAAATTTTATAAACCCTTCTTCTGCAATGAAATTACTTTATACCCTTTTTTAAGAGTCATTATCGTTCTCCTCCATCCTATTTGACCAGCACCACTTATATTCTGCTGATCATCTTGGGTAGCTGGGTCCCCTTATCTTGGTTTCCATGGCTTACTTTTTATTCTATTCAGCCTCTGAGTTCAGGTCACACTATTGGGATACTTTGAACAGCAACAACTCCATGAGCCTGGGATGGGTCCAGCTGGCTGGCTGGCTGTCCTCTGCTGAGGTCCCCAGGAAAACCTCTCGGCACCAACCCAGCCTCCTCAGCAGCAAAAAAGAATGTTCTGATGAGAAGAAAGCAGCCACTCTCTGAAACCCATTGGGAGCACTTTCAGGGCAGCCATAAGACAAAAACAAAAGGGGAGAGAGAGAGAGAGAGAGAGAGAGAGAGAGAGAGAGAGAGAGATCGAAACCTCCCGTCATCTCATCATATCATAAAATAAAGGATAATCTTCCAAAATAGGGACAATTAAAACCTCATAATAAAGGGGCAAATCTCCCCACCCCCCAACCCCCCACCCGCAAAAAAGCAGCTAGTAGACCATAATCATACATACAATAATAACATGCAGAGAAAAAGGAGCCAATGGAAGAGAGGAAAAAACTAAAGAAATACTAGAGGAGACTTTCCCTATCTTGCAGAAAGACTTCCATCAACAGGTGGAAGAGCTTGTTCGGTTCCAAGTTAAGAATGATTGTAGAATTCACATATCAGTGCAAACTCTGGTACTTGTCGAATAGAGAAAAGCTGCTGATTTTATGCGTACATCTTGTAATCACTCAGCTTACTATACTAGTATTTCCTCCTCAATTTAGTTAGTTTTTTCTTAATAGAGTCTAAAGGTTTTTTTCAAAGTTATCATCAGCACAAAAAGGAATTATCTTTGCTTTTTCAATATTTACTCCACCCTTTTGTCTTATATTTTCTAGAACCTCCAAAAGTCTGTTAATAGTTGTCACTTCTGATTTTAATGAAAAGCCTTGAAAGCTTCTAGACAAAAGTAATGTTACCTATAAAGAAAAGAGAATTAGTCTGGCATCAGACTTCATCTGCACTCTACTGAGAGAAAAGAATGGCATTCCTAGAATTCTGTACCCATATGAGGTATCATTCGACTTTCAGAGTAAAAGGAAATATTGAAGGTAATTTAATAACGACAATGGTACCCTTATAGCACTCTTATTCAGTGCTAGGTTCTTTCCTAAGTATTACCCTTATTGTGATCATTTGCCTATAAAAGTAGCTGCAATTAATTCCTTCCTTCCCTTTCCATTCATACCATTCCTCCAACTCAAGGTGAGTCTAGTCTCCCAGCTCATAGAATCTGGTAGTATCACTGTGCCCGTTCCAAGCCAAAACACTATGAAGAGTGTCCATCTTCTGCCTCTTGGAGCCCTAAGTCCCCAAGTAAGAAATCCAGGCACCTTTGATAGAGAGAGAGGCTACATGAAGGAAAACTGAGACGTGAGTGAAAAAGCCACCTGGGACATACAGCCCAGCTGAATCTTCAGAGGAACCAGTCCCTGCTGCTATGTTGACGCCAACCACATGAGAAACTCCAAACAAGAACTGCTCAGCTAAGCCCAACCAACCCACAGAACCATGGGAGATAGTAATAAATTATTTACATTGTTATTTTGTGGTCGATCACCAGAATGCTTACACCAACTCATTCGATCATCACAATATTCATGTAAGGTAGCTATTGTTAGTAACCCCATTTTATGGATAAGGAGACTGAGATCCAGAGAAGTTAAATAACTTTCCCAAGGTTATACAGCTAGAAAGAAAATCCTTGAGAAATGCAAAGATTCAAAAATAAATAAACCTCACGCTTTATAATTTTCTCAATAAAAATATTGAGAAAGACTCTAATGCAACAAAAATCAATCAGGAGATGACTTCAAGATGGAGGAAAAGGGAAAAAAGAGAAATAAGACAGTGGTGAGAAGTGTATCATGTAAATATATTGTGAAATCTAAATAGCTAGTATTACCATTATTGAGAACATACAAATTAAACATTAAAGCTACTAAAATAAGAGAAAAACTGCAGGGCTA
This sequence comes from Myotis lucifugus, assembly GCF_000147115.1. Lineage (NCBI taxonomy): Eukaryota > Metazoa > Chordata > Mammalia > Chiroptera > Vespertilionidae > Myotis > Myotis lucifugus. Next base: position 1,886,804 of record NW_005871286.1, read on the forward strand.
TCATAATAATACAGAATGAAATAAAAGCTAGGAGCTAAAAAGGAGCAAGGCTGGAGGCAGAAGCAGGAAAATGCAGTAAAAACATTCTAAAGTTCTTGGTATAAATTTGTGCAAGATATAAATTAAGAAAACTGACTTGACACCTAGAAAATTGAATAGACCAATTACCATAGAGGAGATTGGGAAAGTGGTTAAATTTCTACCATTAAAAAAGGCAGCAGAAACAGATGATTTTGTAGTGAGACCCATATAACTTATCAAGAATAGTAATATGTTATTTAAGTTATATAAGACTATAGAAACATAGAGAGAGCCCCTAAATCCACTTTATAAAACTGGTTTAGCCTTAAAAGTCCAATAAAAGAAACCACAGAGCAATCCCATTTATACATATTTTCAAAAATCTAAATAATATATTAGCAAGTACAATCCAAAAGTAGACAAAGTGAATATTGACAATGATAGAGTGGAGTTAACACCAGAGAGGCAGTTTCCACACCAGCAAATCCATTAACATCATTCATGATAGCAACAAATGCATGGAGGAAAAGTGGTTGCTTACATCAATAGGCTCTATAAAAGCATCTGGTAAAATTCTACAGCCATTTTTAATAAAACTCCAAGTAAAATATAAGTAGAAATAAACCTCTTGAATGTGAAAATATCTATTTTTTAAAACCAATTGCAAATATCATTTCAAACAACCAAATGCCAGGAATAAGATGGTATGCCTGCTATTATCATTACAACTGAACAGTGACATTAAGAAAATAGTTGATATAAGTAAAGTGAATAAAAAGATATAAATTTCCCTTTTAAATACTAATGTTATGTTTATACGTCTAGACATTTTATATCAGTTTTAAAGTAAAAACTACTAGAATTAATGAAGGAGTTCCATCAGGTGGCTGAAAAATTTTAGCTTTTCTCCACATTTGCAGTAAAAATTTAAAAAACATAATAGCATGAAAATGAACAGAAAAAAAAATACTTAAATTCAAATTTTATACATACATTTAATACAATGCCAATTAAAGTGGATATAATAAAACTAGAGGCCCGGTGCATGAAAATTCGTGCACTTGGGGTGGGGTGGAGGGGTCCCTCAGCCAAGCTTGTGCCCTCTTGCAGAACAGGAGCCCTCGAGGGATGTCCGACTGATGGCTTAGGTCCACTCCCCTCCTCGCACGGAAGTGGGCCTAAGCCGCAGTCAGGCCTCCTTCTGCGGGCGACTGTCAAGGTGATTGGGGGATGGTGCCGGCCGATGAGCAGCCCCCTGCCCCCACATCCTGATTGCCCCTCCACCATCGCCGGTCGCTGTGCCGCCCACTTGCCGGCCCAGCCCCCCGCCAACCGGTCGTTCTGCCGTTCAGTCAATTTGCATATTAGGCTTTTATTATATAGGATTTTAGGAAAGATTAAATGTACAAAAATTGGCAAGAAGTTTTTGAAAAAGAATAATGAGGGGTGGATCATACCAGACTTAAATCCATCATAATTAAAACATGGCATGGGAATAAATAGCAGAACAGATTGAGGAGCCTTGAAATGTATCCCAGAATCCTTTCTGGAGTAAACCCCACCTGGTCATGGCAATATTCACAAATAGAAGTCTCTATATGACCAAGCGAGCACTGTAATGTGCTGTGGAGAGAACGGTTTATTGATAAATGGCACATGCACAACTGACTATGCAGATCGGGAAAAAGCAATAGTTGGGGCTCCTACCCCCCATTCTATATGAAGTCATTAAAGAGAATGAGTTAGCTCTATGCTGTCTCAAGTGGGGAAGTCCATGGCGTACTGCTGAGCAAGAAAAGTAAGATTCGGAGAATATGTTACAATTTTGGAATGTCTTATCCACGGTTCAGAACTGTAGATGTTGGATCCTGAGGACACGACTAGCACTGCTTTGCAGGATGCCTTTTTGTACAAAACAAAACATAAATATACACATGTGTGATAGTTATAGAAACACGGTGAGAAAAATCGAGTTATATACTCTTTTAGTACTAGTTGATGTTGGAGGGGGGGCAGTCCTGGATGAGAAGGGAGGGAAGAACAAACAATATATTTTTTAAAAGGCCCCAACAATAAATACAGAATGTACAGTTTATCTAATTTGTGTGTGTGTGTGTGTGTGTGTGTGTGTGTGTGTGAGAGAGAGAGAGAGAGAGAGAGAGAGAGAGAGAAATGAAAGTGTGGCCACGTAAATGTTATTCATGATTATCACAGGGGCAAGAATTTCAAATGATTTTTACTTTATATAACCAAGGGAAAAACAAGTTTCATTATCAAAAAATTATAAAGTACAAACATAGGGATAATAACTTAATTTTAAAATAGATTGTAAATGAATGCCAAGTCAGAGGGTCTTCAAAACCTTCTTTGTGAGGTTTAAATAAGGTGGGGGAAGGAAAGCCCCTCGCACATGCTTGACAAAGACTAAAGATCACTACTATTGTCCTGATTCCAGAAGTTTAGAGGTCACTGTTGACAACTGTCTAAAAGTACAACCTAGGGACCCAGGTCAAAGGGAAGCCATAGAATCTCTGATGGCTCTAAAACCACTTTCATGCAGAGGAAAGTATCGGCTGATTTCCTCAGTACAACTGCACTGTGAGAAGAGATGACATCATTGCGAATTAGGAGCTGAAGCGAAAACAGTAGATCTCAGGTACTGTTGTCACCCTGCTAGAGACGTGACAGTGTAAGCTGATTACCACACTTTTTATTCCAGGCGTCGAGCCACCCGAATTAGGCATCAGGCATGGAGGAGCCCTCAATCTCACTGGGACCTTGGTATTCAAACCCTACCACAAAGGAAAGCAAATCGCCCCGTTACTGCCCAATCTTTAGCAGTCCGCGCTTCAAAGCTCTAGGAGCTAATAGATGGTAATAGATTCCAGGAGAATTTAGAAATCCCTGTGGCTAAAATACTTTTTAAAATGCATCCAGGCTTTCTAGCTGGGGAAAGCTAATCTCATCTTCTCTTACGGTACAGTGCAACCCAGATCCCTTAATCTTCCTCAGATTTGTGCCTAATACCCTCTGATGTTCAAGTAATGCCGTGTCCAAAAAAGCAGCTCCCTAATGCACCCCTGGGTCTGCAGCCCCCAGCTGCCCACACAGCGAGAGCAGGACCACACTTGGCTCGCTCCCTGCCTGGTGGGCTGCTCTGTCTACCCTCTGTCCTCTAGGCCCACTAGCTCTGTGAGCCTCAATTCTTCATCACCTGGTTATTTAGCACCTGCTAAAATCCTGACAGAGCCAGGGTAAGGCTATTTATTTTCAAAATGTATGCTTCTGTAGTTGTGAGGAGGAAATACTCTTATCTTCACAGTGAAGAGCTTTGAATTCATCTGCTCACCACAGTCATTTATGACCAGGCTGACTTCACTAGCCTTGCTGCTGACAAATGCTGGAAACACAAGAAAGGGTTTTAAATGGAAACTCTTGAAGCTAAATCAGTCCTCAAAATACATCTGATGGCATCTATTTAAGTGTAACACTGAAAGGCTATAGACGCATAGATGGATTCAGAACTCTGATTATAATTACCATGAAAAGGGGCTTTTAGACTTATCATGGCATCATCCTAACTTTGGAAGTAAGAAAAGATTTATGCGAGGCTGTACCTGAACCAGGTGGTTATATCGAAAGAACACAGACTGTATACTTTTCATTGTGCGCCTGAGCCAATGTGCACGGATTATTCTTTCTAGTGGAGCCCTACATAAAGCAATCTCCTTTCAATTGACAGGGAACTTTCCCTGGGGATCAAATTTGGACCCAAGGATTTCAAAAGAATATTCAGTAGTTTTGTATAACCTCAAAAGAAATGACAAAACATTTCTGTATGGCAGCATCCTGCTTATGTCAATGGGAATAACACTCACTACTGTGTGATCACAGCCCTCTGTTTCCCTCCTGGGAATTTAAAATCACCACATCAATTTCTCAGGAGTTGGGAGAAAAGCTGAGACATGCTGAGCACTCACAGATTCCACCCTCCTCTTACTTTCAGTCCCAGTGACCTTCTAGAAATTATTTCCTGGTGCCTTTGCACCCCACTTATACCCCCACACACTGCTCTGACTGCCTTGGAGCGAGTGCTTCCTCTGTGAGTTCTAACCTCTCTGCCATAACACCCTCTGCTGTGGACTGCACTGTGTCCCTCACACATTCATATTTTGAAGCCCCAACCTCAATATGATGGCACTTGGAGATGGGGCCTTTGGGAGGTGATTAGGTTTAGATGAGGCCATAAGGTGGGGCTCTGTGATAGAATTAGTGTCCTTATAAGGAGAGTGACCACAGAGCTTGTTCTTTTCTCTCTCCCATGTGAAGACTCAGAGAGAAGGTGGCCACCTACAAGCCTGGAAGAGAGCCCTCACCAGAAATCAAATCAGCTGGTATCTTGATCTTGTACTTTCCAGCCTCAAGAACTTTGAGAAACACATCTCTGTTGTTTAAAACACCCAGTCTGTGGTATTTTGTGGCTGAGGGATTTGGCACTGCTGCGATAATTCCAAGTAGAAATGCCCCATGGAATTTTCCAGAAAGTAAAAAAAAAAAGTAGCCTGTCTCTAAATAGATCAGAAGGCCACTAAGCAAGGTCAGAATAAGCCAGCATGGAAATTTGCAATGAAATGGAACCACCGGAAGTGCTGGATGAGTTGAAGATAGAAACAGGACAAGCTAGGCCTCCCTATATTTCCTATACCAGTGAGAAGCAGCATGTAGTTTTGAGGTAGGATAGTAAGTAGCTAGGAAAATTCCTGGGCAAGTGGAATGGGAAACTGAGACAGCTGATTCAAACTGGCCTTATCCAGTACCCTGACTCACCTGCCTCCTTCTCCCTTATGCAGAACAATGAGGTTCTGGTCAGCATCAAGTAATCTTAGGAACAAAGCCTCGGGTCTATTGACCACCAAGACAGAGTTTTGGCCAAACTAGAGATAACATCTAGGCCTCAATTGTGTTTCAGCTCTGGGCCCAGAAAAACAGCAAAAGCAGACAATATAACCCCATGGCTGACATCAGTACCAGATGCAGTTACCAATGATCCCCTACTCTAGCACCGACCAATCAGTAGAGACTATGACCCAGAAAGGACACACCTGGAAAGCTGATGAGTATTCTATTGAGATCTGCCCCTGAGACTTTCTCTAAAATTCCCTCCTTTTAGAAAACAGGTAAAAATCCTTAAGACAAAGGACTCAATATGCACTCTCTCTAGAGTACGCCCACTCCTTTCTTCAGGCATGTGTCTTTGCTTGCTTTCTAAGCTCTAAGAGCCCTTCTTTTGCCTCTATAACTTGTTTCCTGAGTCCATGCAACCCTGCTAGCTCACTCCTTCTGCCTCTGTGTCTTTCTTTTTTTTTAATAAATATATTTTTATTGACTTCAGAAAGGAAGGGAGAGAGAGTTAGAAACATCAATGGTCAGAGAGAATCATTGATCGGCTGCCCCCTGCATGTCCCCCACTGGGGATGGAACCTGCAACTTTGGTATGTGCCCTGACTGGGAACTGAACTGTGACCTCCCGGCTCATGGGTCAATGCTGGCCCAGCTGCCTTTGTGTCTTTCTCTGTAAGAGGTCAAGGCAGCTCTCTGAGCAGCATGCTCAAATCTTCTCTTCAGGTGTCCTTCCATTTTACATGCTAAACAAACTTCCTCTTGCACTACAGTTCTTTGCTCTGAATTCCTTCTTTGCCAAACTTAGGAACCAAGAGCCCACATTGTGGCTAACAGCTTCACAACATTGTGTGGGTCTCTGCCCCCCCCCCCCGCCCAAGGACAAGGGTATCCTACCTACCTTTTGAAAGAATAGACAAGATAGTATTCAAAGTAGAGATGAAGTAATTGGGTGCTGAGACTCAGAGGTCAGAAAGCCAGACTAAACAGTAGAGCTACAAAGCTAAAGATTTTCAAAATTGGCCATAGCTTCTTTTGGATCTTCAATATAGAGCATTTTGAAAGTTACTCAAGATCCAAAAATATGAGTGAATTACCTGGATAAATTATCTCCTGAAAAGGAATTCAAAACAAAATAATTATAATCAACTGCATCTAATTAACCAGCAGCACATAATGCTTTCTAAAGTGTTTAGACATATATAATTCTAATTAGAAAAATACTAGGAGGTTAAATGCTACATAGTCAAGAGCCAGGGATAGACAGGGCTCTGCTAATGTGATCCCCAGAGAGGAAGCCACCATGCTAGCAACGCAAATGCACCAGTCAGCACTGAAGTGCATCCCCTGCACTGCAGCCTCAGAGAGGGCTTAGGGCTCCTGTCCTAACAGGACACAGGCATTTGGGAGCAGGGGGAGGGACTAGTTAGAAACATGAAGCTGGTCCACCTCCACTCAAGGTCTGGTTCAGGGAGATCAACTTTTCATTGAACAAAAGACTTTACTGACCAAAAATAAAGATAGCAAGCCAAAGCCCCATTGCAGTGACAGGTCAAAACCCTTAATCCAGGTGACCTTCCCTGCTATTCAAATGCAGCCATTGTGATGAGAATATGCCTGGATTCAGTTTGTAAGCCAAGGGCGGACAAACACAGATGTTCCCTGAGGCCATTCATTAATGCGTGGAGCCATTTTGGCTTCTCTGCTTCTAATTTTCATATTTCTCTGATTTGGTTCTCATCCTCTAAATGCCTAACTCGGTCACTCTCCCTGAAGCCAGCTTCATGCCTGTTGGTGACTATAACATTTTTTTATATCTTAATATTTTAACTTCTTCAGATGTTTTAATATGAATAAGCCCAGGAAAACATTAGCAAATCAATTCACAGAGACAGGAGACCCTCCTCTGCCCTCCCACCCCTACTTCTGTTCCCCACCCTGTAGAACCAGCCTGGTCTCTCTATTATACCCAGGGCATTGTTTCTGCCCCGAAAGATCTTCCTAGGAAAAGGTTAGGGAGATTGTGATCAGAGTGGAAGTTAAGAACAGTGATGGATGGAATGTCACAAAGCAACTACGATTTCAGAAGTCTTTAAAAGCTGAGGCTTAGGATATTTTTTACCTCCTAGCCACTCTCCCCTCCCCCTAAAATAATGCATAGCTGACCTTTAAGTCCTTTGCTGTAACCTGATCTGGTAATACCCACTGTAAACCTTAACAAAGTGTGCAGTACAGTATCAGCCCATTCTGTTGGACAAGGAACTTGCTGGAACTTTTGCAGTCCTTCCAGGAGAGATGAGAGATAATCCTAGCATTAGCAAGGATTAAGTTTATCATGTTGTTGAGAATTTTTAATCTTCCTTTTAATGTAAGTCATGGTGCCATTAACTTGTATGCTATTGAAAACAGGTTTAGTTGAGCAGCTCATAAAATAACAACATAAAGAAGGAGAAAAATTATTTGACTCAGTGAAGCTAAGAATATGGATAGAACAGATTTCAAATCTAGCTAATAATCATCTTATAAAAAGAAACCCAAGCATTCAGCAAGAATTACCTGACTCTTCTTCACTTCTCCCTCCCATCACATCTCTGCCTCCTCCACTCCACCCCTATCCCTGCATCCCTGCTGTTGAGTTGTGAAAATTCCATGAGCATTAAACAATCCCCAGATATGTTCTTCTGACACATCAATTTTGTGAGAGGACTTCCTTATGTGTGGCTTTCCTTAATTCAGGAAGATGGAGCCCAGTACTTCTCAACCTTCAACCACGCACCAATTTCAAAGTAGAGCAAATACCTATTCAAGACAGCTTGGGATTCATCCCAAGGTAGAAAACAGAAATTTCCTTGATGCTTCATGTTTTATTTTTTTAAATATCAATTGTATTCTACTCCATAATATATTCATCTGTTTTCAGATAAAACGATATGTTTTCTGAATTCATGTGGAATGAATACTTCAGGAAGCTGTACAAGGTTAATCCTTTGTGTATTGTGGGTACACTATGAGCATCAATTTACACTATCCTCTATTTCCATAGAGATTCACTCAAACCTTTAATCTCCTTTGTTTTCGTAGATCAGCTTTAGAAAAAAATAAGTGAGAGAAAGGTAGTTCAACATGTTTAATTATTTAAATAAAACTGAAGTCATTGAGTAGAAACATAAAGAAGGAAGAGAGAATTTCAATTTTACTCTTTTCCCTGTTTTCCCCTGGATACTGTAGAGGAGGTGGAAGCTGGAATTTTTGCTATGTTCCCATTGCCTTTTTCCTGGGCCAAGCAGGAAGTCTATCTCAAGTAGTTTAGGGAGGTTAACTCCCCCAGCACCTGTAAAGAGGGTGGCCCTGACCTAGACCTACATGGAATATGTCTCGCCTCAGCTTCAAATGTTGGTTCAGGAAAGGGCATGTCAAACCTTTCAAACCAACCAAAGCCAACCAGCAAACACCCCAGCACTTTTGCCTCAAAGGTCTTTCCCCTATATTGTTACTATCTACACATAACTCTGAGGAAGTCCCTTAACATGTGAAGAAGGCCTCCTGCAAATCAAGCCAATTCATATAAAAGAGGTTCTGAAAGAAAACCTAGCGGAAGGATAGCACAGACTTGTAGAGAGAAAGGCACAGAGAGACATTTATAAAGGGAGAGTGTAAGACACAAAGAGTAGGAGAGAACCGAGTCCTGATGATGCCACTTTAACCCCTGATTCCACTGCACCTGAAGCCCAAACCCCTCAGAGCTCCCACTTGTGTGAGAGGGAAAAAGTCCTCTTGGCATCAAGTAATTTAAGTTAGGTTCAGCCTTTTGTAACTGAACACCTTCCAAAATAAAAATAGGAACATGTGATTCTCAACTTCAAATCCTTCAATGCCTCTATCATATACAGGGTAGGGCAAAAGGAGGTTTACAGTTGTTCATATGGAAAATGATACAATAACAAATAAATAATAATACAGGAATTAACTCTGTGCTTCTCGTACTCACAACTGTAAATCTCCTTTTGCCCAACCCCGGATTTAGCAAGAAACCAAAATCTTTAGTGGAGCACCAAAGTCACCTGCAATCTAGGCTCCACCTTCCATGGGTCAAGGATGACTAATGGATGAGCACTGGTTTGGTGCACTACATGCAAAGACAATTGGGAAGATGCTCCAAGTCTTGAAAAAAGGTGTCTTCCTATTTTCTCCATTTACTTCATTGTTCATAGTCTCTCTCTAAATTGTCTCTCTTTTATCCACCGTTTCTTGTTCTCCTTGCTGGGAGTGTCTCATCCTCATTACCTGCACGGTAAATGTCCCTCCATCTCTGCTCAAGCAGTCTTTTCTCACTGAGGTGCTCACTTCTCCTGGATCCCTAGTGCCACTCCCAGTGTTGTTGGCTGGCTGTCTCCACACCCAATTGGACCCACCCTATTCATCCTATTCACCCAATTGGACCCATCCTATTTGTATTATTGGCATCTAGCATAGTGCCTCCCATGTAGTAAATCTTCTGTGAATATTTACTAAACAAACAAAAGAATGAATCAGTGAAATTAACCTATATTAGTCAGTGCTACCTGAATAAAAGGCAAGGTGAGAAAGGGAATGGAAGTAGATGCCAGTTTGCTTCCTTCCACCTGCAACCCAACCAAGGATGTCCTTGACTCAGAATGCGTTGGCCTGAGAGAGCCAAGAAGAGGACTCAATTCACAGGACTAAAAGCATGAAAACATTTTCTTCCCTCTCCTATTATCCACACTCAATCGCAGAAGCTGCCCTTGATTTTACTCATTTCAAAGACACATTTTGTTCAGATGTTCATATGGGGATTGAGTGTTAATACAAATATAGAGAATCTCAAACTAAGGAAGGGGCGGGCTTTCTGGAAGAGCACCTCAGTGTTTCTGGGGGGACAGTGTCACTGTCATGCCAGGTGCACCAATAGTTCTACCATTCGGTCTTGCCAATTGCCAGCGCAGCCCCTCACCTTTCCCGGACAATGGTCCTGCAGTTCTGATGGGGGTGGGCAGAGGACATTTTCATAATGGGGAGCAGAATGCTGGCGGATCAGCCTTCCTTTTTGCAAAGGTGATTGGAAGAGACTCTGAGTCTCAACAAGCGTATCTCTCCATGTTCTCAATGTATTTCATTGTTTATACTCAACAGGTAGCCAATGTGCATGAGGATCGCAGGCGGCCATCTGCTGCCTGGCGGCCAGCTGCCACCCAGAGAGGGATGTTAGTTTTGTTCTACCAGAACCTCCCATCCAGTGCTGACTACCGCGTGCCTTACATCCATTCTCTCCCTTTTCAGAAATTCCATTAGCCTCCAGATTTGTTCTAAAATGCCTATTTTCTGAGCCATTGCTCTTTGCTAAATGAGAAGGCATGGTTCTTCATCCTGCCAGTATCAACCTGTGCTACCCGCCTCCTTGTTTTCTGCAGGTGGAATATGTCCATAAGCAAGGGCCACAATTTCCCTCTGCGAAGCAGGTATTCAAATCCCCACTCTGAGGGTGATAATAAAGGACCTGTTTCCACCCTCAAGGCTGCACTCTGCAATCAGGCTTCTTTTGGGGAGAACAGTCTCTCGCAGCTGAAGGCAAGAGGAGGTTATCAATAAGAAGCAGACAATCAGGACCTTCCATGTCAATAAATATTATTAAAATTTAAAGCTCACAGCAGATGAGGAATCTGGAAACCATTTTACAAAGAGGGGCAAATTCCTAGGCATCTGTAATGGAAACAAAAATGCTCTAAATCTAAGTGCAATCGGAAACAGAACCGATTACCCTGCCATTACTGTTCTGAAGATGGCCCTTTCCTTGTAATTATAACTAAGTTCAGGTTAGTCTTCATTCTTCAAGCAGGGATAATTTCCCCCACATGCTATTTATCTTTTTACAGAAGATTCAAAAGGTTAAAATATATGGCTTAGGTTTTAAGGACATTTTCATTTTGGAAAACATAAGGCAATTATAATAGTTAATTACATGTTTGGGGGGAAATTCTTGCCGTGTTGCCAAAATGTATTTATTTAGTTGCGCCTGGGGAATAGAGGCTTGGGGAACAATGGCCGATGTTCTAGAACCAAGTGCTGCCTTAACTGTCCAAAGGAAGTTCCCACCCCACCCCACCCCAGTCTCTAAAGCAGGTAGTTCTCATGTTTTCTCTCTTGCTCTTGCTCTCGCTCCGTGTACGTAAAGACAAATGTACAATTTCTTTTTAGTGCCAAAGGAAAATCAAACCCCTCTCCCTCCCACTTTCCTATAGTTCTTCTGTTTTGTAAAGAGCACAATGAAGGCTTGACTTCTATCTTTAATAATCTCGGGGCCGGGACGGGGGCGGGAAATTCCGTATCTATACAGAAGCAGTGCAATTGCTTTCACTGAATTCTCTGGTCATTTCAGTATAAGAAAATAAATCGCCCCAATTGCCTGGCTGAAAAGACCAGTTTAAGTCCTTGAATTCTTAACAGGCAGCTCACCAAGGTAGCCCTAGGCAAACATGACTGATATTAGGACTCTGTTGCTGGTTATCCAAATTGCCAGTTTTGCCGAAACCGGCTTGGCTCAGTGGATAGAGCGTCGGCCTGCGGACTGAAAGGTACCAGGTTTGATTCCGGTCAAAGGCATGTACCTGGGTTGAGGGCACATCCCCAGTAGGAGATGTGCAGGAGGCAGCTAATCGATGTTTCTCTCTCATCGATGTTTCTAACTCTCTATCTCTCTCCCTTCCTCTCTGTAAAAATCAATAAAATATATTTTATTTTTTTTTAAAGTGACTTTTCAAATTGCCAGTTTCTTTTACAAACTAAGGCTTATTTCTGGTTAATACTGTTAAATTACTGTTAATACTGTTAAATTACTCCGATAAATTCAGTATGTCCTTCCTGGGTTTGTCCTCTTGGGGGTTTAGCAGAAGAAGTGTACCAGAGAAGACGTGTCTGCTCTGAAAGTTGCAAGCAGAGAGGGCCCGTGAGGTTGGTCAGCTGAGTTTATGCACAATGAATAACATGAGGCACCTATGAATAGCCAACCTCACTTATTCACACTCTGCCTCCTAGAACTTCAGGAGCTCCCCCTTCATGGAGAAGGAGGGACCCAAAGTGAAGCAAGGGGTAGGGAGAGAAAATGAATGAATAGGTGCCCTGACGCCACTTGAAGGCAGAGGGATGCTGTGTTTGCATCTGGACAGAGCCTCGTGGGGAGTGAGAGACATCTCATGGTCTAGTCACAGACAACCATGATGACACCTCGAGACAGGCTATTCCCTTTGGGCTATTTCTTCTGTGGTGCCAGCTGCAATACCAACACCAGCACCCAACTGTGGGAAGCTCCACGTCAAGTGGAATGTTGCCCTGACCAGTGCCCACGACAGGGACTAGTGCTGGGCCTTTCCACAGGAACAAAGCAGATAATGGTGATTCCATACTCTACCAGAGAAGACATGAACATCCCTTAAAACTGCCTTCTCAATTCTCATGACAAACCAACACGGTCATTCAAGAATTTCTATAACGGATGCCATGCTGAGTTTTTTAAGTCACAGGCAAATGTCTAGGACTTTGTGATCAGAATACTTTGTCTTCCATTTATGTCACAAAAGGAAATGTCTCTCTACCTTAACACATAAAATCGGACCCTATATATTTTGCCTATTCCCTTACTAAATAAAATATCGACATCTTATAATTGAGATGGTGTCAGAAAATGAGAACCTCACTATGAATGCTTAGATTGAGTAGCTCCTGCACTCAGTCAGTCAACAAATATTTAATGGGTTTCTACTGTGTGCTAGGAATGGTGGTGGTAACACAAGTAGGAATAGGAGACAGCCCCCACCCCTGAGAAACTTGCAGTGTGGAGAAAATGAGAATTTAATGTGATGCTTACTACAGTATGGATTTTTTGAAGAGTACTATTGGACCATGAAGGAAAATTCAACGACTGTCTATGGAAGTTGGGGAAGGCTTTGGAAAAGAAATGACACCTAATTTAGATCCTTAAGGATGAATACATGTTTTACAGTTGGAGAAAGAAGTGTAGGTCATAGTAAGCACACCTTTGTGGAGAAACTCAGTTGTATTACTTACTGGCCTATGTCATCCACTAGGAAATCATCACCACTGTCATCTAACAACAAATGCATCAATGCTTTAAAATGAAAAGTTGTAAATTCGCTCCATGTATATTCAGTTCATTGTATTTTTACCAAACAGGTTTCTTTCTATGGTACTGACATAGTTCGAAGGCCATGACCCATACTAACTGAGCAAGACAAATGCTTCTCTCATTCAAGTTTCCATAACTTCTTCCTCTAGTCATCTGTCTTTGGGGTCTCTTTAGATTTAACTTACTTTAATCTTTGGCAACATACATAATCTCAAGTCTCTCTGATGTTAAACTAACAGATGTCAAGTTTCATTTTGTGGTACATTTATAAAAGGGTTAAGGGAAGGCTCATGAAAGCAATCACTTTACCTGAAAAACTGAATTATAACAATAATTAATGAGGCCAAAGATGTGGCTGACTTCAGCCTAGTAACAAATGAGCATGTTATCAGATAAACACCCATATTGGATAATCTTTTACCCTAAACACATTTACTGACCTCCTAAGCCCTGAGGCATTATTCAAGATGAGTCATCTGATACAGAAAACTTTTCATATTTTCATTAATTTAAAAAGCACTCATTGGGCTTGGAATGATGAGAAAATTTCAGAAGTAGAATAGTAGTGATGGTTTGACAACACTGTGGAAATAATGAAGCCATTGAGTTGTATAGTTTAAAATGGTCAATTTTACGTTATGTATGTTTTTACCACAATAAAACATAAGAGCACCCATTGTAACATTGTCTTTATAAGACACATATTGATAGTCAGAGTTATTTATTCTCACCATTTTCCCTAGGGAATATTTTAAAAGATCACCAACAATTCTCTAGTTATTGCCATATATACCAGGAAAAACCATGTGTAAAGTTTTAACAATATAAGAAAACCACATCTATCTTAAAGAATTCCAGAGGGAGATTAGTCCACAATATTTTCATAACTTTGTCTTAAATTAATGAAGTAACATTATTAAAACATGCTATCAATTTGCTACTCTTCCATAGACATTCATAAATTATTTCAATTTTTAAGTTTTTATGTCTGACAAAATTTCCAAATTTTGTACATAGTTAAGTTGTTCTGACACTAACTAAATCTTATACAAGATCAGAATCAAACTGTTGGAAGATTCAGTGATTCATGATATAGTCAGTAACACCAAAATGATATGCTGACTGATGTCAATGTGAGTGTCATTGTCATAACAGTGATTTAGGGTCACAGAATCGGGTCTACTGGTAAAAGTGGGTAAAAAGAAGTAAGCAAATATCCAGAAGGTAGCAGAGTTAGTTTTAAGAGTCAGCATTTTGAGGAGGATATGTAACAGTTGAAATTTATTAAACCAACTTAATAAGTAGAATAGGAACATAATTCCAGGAATTGTGTATAACAATAAGAAATAATATAACAAGTAACAATAGAAAAATAATCAATTCTACCTTAGAAATTCTAATGATACCTAAAAGAAAATAAGAGATATTTTATTCCAATATTAAGTATGCACATGGCACAATTAGTATCTTATGAGATGCAACTACAGAGTAAAGAGAATAATTTCATACCTCTTTCCTATTTATAATAATACTTTGCACTTAAGGAAATTATAACTTCGCCATGTTAACAAAAGTATTTTTAAGATGTATTTATGATCTGGAAAGCAGCCAGAATTTCCATTAACAAAACTATGTTTTTCCTATTAAGTTAAGTCAATTTAATTTTTAAGTTCTGCAAGAATTTTCTCACCATTAAACTTGCTGTACATTGGACTAGGACTGAAGATGATGAAACTAGTTATGGACAAATAATACTTAATCTGATCTTTTCTCTCCAGTACTATTCGGAGCAATAAAACATCAAAGAATAAATAGAGATTTGGTGAAGTACCATCATACCTGAAAATCATCACTAATTACCACTCATTTAAAAAGAGAAGCTTAATAGAAGAAAAGAATTCTAAACTGCCATTCAGAAGACCTAGATTTGAATCCCACACTTTGACTTCAAACTGTGATTTAATTTTTTATTGATTTTTAGAGAGAGAGACAAAGAAACAGAGACCCAGAGAGAGAGAGAAAGAGAAACATTCATGTAAGAAAAAACATTCGCTTGCCTTCCACCTGCACTCCAACCAAGGATCGAACTTGCAACCTGGGTATATGCCCTGACCAGGATTAAACCCACCACCTTCCAGTGTATGGGAAGACACTCCAACCACCTGAGCAATACTGGCCAGGGTCAATTGTGTGATTTTAGAACACCCAACGTGGCCACCCCGCATTGTGTTGTTGGGATAATCAGCATATGACTTGGTAGAACAGTACTGACAAATATATGTTAATACTGATAATAACACCCACCACCAGCATTAGAAATTCATCCACAACATTAGACATCAGTCCATTCATGCTCCTGTTCTCCTGGATGACCATGTTATATCTTTTTTCTCTTCAATGTTCTACTTCCTCAAACATCTGCCATTCTCTACACTGGTGTCACTGTCTGTTGGAGACCTGTTCTCTCAGTTTTCTGAGAAATTAGAAGAAATCAAAAAACAACTTCCACATGCTCTCACTACCATCTCTACCCACCTGCCAGAATCTGTGTCCACTTGGCCTTCCTTCTGCTACAGGGATGGAATGTCCATGTGCATAAAACAGGGCAACCTCTCCTGTAGGTCCTCTTTTCCCACCTGCATAACATGCAAGCAATTCTCCTCTCAATATCATTCATTTTTGCTCTCTACCAGATCAGTACCAGCAGAAAAGATACTGCTATTTCACCCTCTAAAATTAGAAACAACAACAACAAAACAACAACCCAAGAGTCCTCTTGACTCCAATCCCCCTATTTATCTTCATTTTGTACCAAAAATTCTTCAAGAGTCATTTATACTTGTCTGCAGTTCCATTTTGTTTTAAACTCCCTCCAAACAAGCATTTTCTCCATCACTCCACCAGAACAATTCTCATGGAGGCCACCTATGACCTCCAGGCTGCTGAATTCAATGGTCAATTCTAAGCTGTCATCTTGATCTACTCCCAGCATCTGACATAACTCATCACATCATCTTCATAAGCTTTTCTTTACTTGGAGGCGGGAACACCTCTGTGTTTGCTTTTCTTTCTTTTCCAATGGTTGGTATTTTTGCCTTTCCTTTGCTGTTCCTCCTCATGCCCATGCTCATGATATTCAGAGTCCCAAAGGTCAGTCCCTAGGCCTCTGCTCTTTCCTAATCCTCATTCATCCTTTGATGCTCTTCCAGTTTGATGGTTTTAAATACCAACTATGAGTGTTTTAAGCCCAGCTCTCTCCATTGAGCTACACACATCTGATCCAACTATCTACGCAACATTTCCTCATGAAGTTCTAATGCATGTAGAAAACTTAAAAGGTCCAACACAGAACTACTGAGCTGTCTCCAAGCGTCTGCTGTGCTCTCAGGGTACCCGACCTCTGTTAATCGATTCTCCACCTCTCCTGTCTTTCAGGTCAAAATGCTTGGAGTATCCTTGACTCCACTCTTGGTCTCACACAAATACTTTACCCATTCCAAATAGTTAAAGCATATCTATATTCCAACCTCTTCTCACCACTCCACTGCCCCATCACCTCTTAACTAGACTACTGTAATACCCTCCCTCCTGGTCTCCCAGCTTCCACACTTTGCCCCTCTACAGTCTCTTCTCAGCACAGCAGGCAGTGATTCTTTTTAAAGAGATATCAGTTCATGGCTTTCCTCTGCTTATAACACTCCTGTGTCTCTCTATCTCACTCACAATGAAACCCAGAGACCTTACAAAGGCCTCCAACACACCATACAATACAGCTCCCATGATCTTTCTGTCCACTGCTTGCTATTTCTCAAATGTGACAAGCACCTGCCTCGGGCATTTGTACTTGCTCCTTCCTCTGTCGGGAAATGCTCTTTCCCGAGATCCATATGGTTTGCTTCCTCACCTCTATCAAGTTTTTGTTCAAAGCCACCTTTCTGGTGAAGCCTTCCCTGACCTTATGGAAAACAGCAAATCTTTCTCCATCCTCCTGTTCAGCTTTATTTCTAAGTCGTTCTGTACAGTACTTACTTTTCACCTACTATACATTATCATTTATTTTTTTTGTGGTCTATCTCCCCCAATCCCGCAGAGGTAAGCTGCCCAAAGGTGGGGTTCTGTCTGCTGTTCCTTGATGCATTCCTGGCACTTAGTAGGTTATGCTTGATAAATATTTGTTGAACTAATGAATTAAATTATAGTCACTCATTAATAAATTATAATGAATTAATTATGGAATTAGTCATAAAGGATCTCAGAGACCTAGTCACCCCTTACTTTGAAGTAGGTAAGAAGACAGTGTCCCTTTTTCTAAAACACAACTGACCCCAAAAGGGCCACAACACACCTCAAATCTAAAGGAACAGAGCTGGCCTGGAGCACAGCTGAGCTCAGCGCAGGGCTCCTGCTCCGGGCCTCTCCTGAAATGGAAGACAGGCCTGAAGCACCATGAGCTGTATCCAGGCACGAGAATCAATGGCAATCAATTCCCCTGCTGCTGATTTTGGTTGAACCTCATAGAAGGCTGATCCAGAATTTTTTTTCATATACTAATTATTAAATGGAGATTTATTCCACTCCACCAAGCATCCTTTGGTAAGACACTTTTTATTCCCATCATTTTACCATTAAACATTTAAGGTGAGTGGTTTGTAGGGATTGGGCTCCCAATGGTCTTCCAGTTTTGAACAAAAGGCCAGAGGCAGATGCTGATGCACAGGTCTGGGTGGTGGCTGACAGGCTACCTTCCTCCTGTTCTTGGGCACAAGTCCTTCAGTTCCCACTGGCTCCCAATTTACAGCTGCTCATCTGGTACCAAACCAGCTGTGGCCTGAATTTACTCTCTGATGATGTCTCTTATGCCCTGAGTTGAGGGAGCCCCTCCACCACACAGACACACCCTCCTGGTTGCTCAGCCCACCCAAACTGGTTTATAAAACACCCAAGAGTCCCTTAGAGAGCAGGTTTCTGTCAATCTAGTGAAGAAATATCTTCTTCAACTGGACCGAGATGACCATTAAAATGTTTGCTAATACTCAGTATCCTCAAATAGCATCACTCTCTTACAAAATTCAGTTAATCATGCAGTCAGTACTTTTTGAGTATTTATGTTCTCTCAAAGACACTTTGCAAAACACTGTGGAGAAAACAAAGATGTAGGCACGAGATTCCTGGGTGGGGCAGCAAGACATACATTGCAAGACAAAACACACTGTAAAGGTGGGCGAGAAACGCCCTGGAAACAGGAAGAGTGGGCTTGGGTGATGGAGAAGGCAGCTGCACGGCTGTCAGAGGAGGTTTCATGCGGCAACTGCAGTGTGACCTAAGAGGCTATGTCATTGGAGGGGAAGAAATAAGGCTCATTAAATGCAAGGTAAATTGCTGAGTGTAAGACTTCCCCTGTACTTCTGCAAACTCTCACTTAAAATCTGTGCAAAAAAACAAACACTCATCAAAAGCAGGAATCATACCTTGCAGATAACAGGAACCATATTATACCTTAAAATATTTGTTAATAAATTAATGAATATTACAATAAGTTAAAATATTGCTGCTAAATTGACGACCTAAAAGCAACAGAACTTAATTGAAGTGACAGGACAAATACTATTATAAAAAATTTGATCATGCAAACTCCATTGACTCTTACTATGAATTAGCTATATCTAGCAGAGTCATTCCCAAGAACAGGTAAAACTAGGCATCACTAGCTCTAGAAGATACATAATAAAAAGAAGAAGCAAAATGTAGATGAACTGTGTTTACTGGATTCCCAGGGTAAGGCCCTAGGGTGTGGTGCATGGGAGACATTCGGTGCCTGTGTGATGAATGAATGTAGAGGCTGAGGGAGGCTCCAGGGCAAGAACAATGAGAAAGCCAGTGAACAAAGATGATAATACAAGACTGAAAGGATCAGAGGGGCCCCAACATAGTTTCCCTGGCTTTGCCTTTCTACATGTACATTATCATGGGGCCTGTGAGAGTCGCTGAGCCATCGCCAGGTCAGAGCCCGCGTCTGGGAGGAGAGCTCTGGTCTCCGGCTGCACCCCTCCCACTCTGATTCAGCAGCTCCTGTGCGCGGTGTCCCCTGCAACCTGGGACCTTTTCAGCAATGACAATTTTCTCACATCATTAAGCAAAGCAGGCAGACTCCTGCATGGTCTCCTTGCACCAAAACCTACCAACACACCCAAGAGACTACATTATTCGGCATGTTTCCCAAAAAAGGAAGAAAAGAAAGGTATCTACTTTGCCACAGGAAAAAATCAGTTGCTTAATTCAAAGTAGAACAGACTTCAGCCTTTTTGCAGACAAAGTCCTAAACCAGGGGTCGGCAGGTTTCTTAGCAGCAGTGGCCTAAACCCAGTAAGACAGTGGGATCCTGCAGTGGATGGCTCCATATCCATGGCCATGTGCAGCAGAAGTCTGATTTCACGCCGTCTCCTGGCACCAGAGGGACAAAGGAGACAGGAAGGCCCACTGTTGGGGGACTGCACTGTGGACAATCTGTACGGAACCCAGAGAGAGCAGGCAACTTTGTACTGTTCTGTATTAATTAAATGGAGGTAGTCAGAACTGCACCTATCACATCCCAGGTTCCAAGTGAGGGGCAGTAGCAACAGTTACACAGGGGCTCTGCTGTCATTTCTAAGGATTTCAGATCTCACTTCTGCTTCCTGTGAGCTGTGTGATCTTGGATTCAGTTGCTTATCCCAAATGAGATATTGCACAGAAAGCCAGCAGGGCACAGAGGGGGGAGGGGGAGAGACATGGTGAGCACCTGGCAATGTATTATTATTAGATCTTCTACAGATACATGGCATCTAATGAGAACACATTTTTGCATTACATTTAAATAATACAATTAATTGCATTTAATTATCATAACAACCCTGCCAAGTAGTTATTATTAGTAGCATTTTTCAGATGGGGGTTCAGATATACCTGGTTCCAGCCTGTTCTCTTAACCATCCCTCCAGTGGGTTTTCCAGATTAGAAGGGCCCCACCTACTCAGCAATGAAGAAAGAAGTGCCAGGTTGGTGTGGTGGGTGAGGGACCGCTACCTATTTATTTTAACAGCATTCAGATCAACTTCGGGGCACACAAATAGATTTCATAATGTGAGTCAACAGGCAGAAAGCGCTTCCATACTACCGAGTTAGAGAGAGCTGTTTCTTTTGTACCCGTTTTAGATTGGGAATCTGAAGAGTTTATCTGCAGGGCTGTTTTCCCGGGGCCTCCAAAACAGACCCAGAGCAAACCACACATTTCAGGCAGACACTACTGGACTCCAGCTTCTGTTGTTTCAGCCCCACGGCAGTTTCCATGCCAGCATGCAGCCCTTTTGTGTTTTTGCAGCTCTATCCTGAGCCACGTTTGTTTAGGTGTGCTCACTATCTCCAGTTCAGCTGCCTCCGCTCCGGCTAAAATAACACTTGGCTTATGTGCTGAGAAAATGCTGCAGTTGTAATTTTGCAGTGGTAGCGTTTCTGGAACTAGATGCCCAATTCCATACGCTTTGCATATTTATGACTTTGTTCTCTTTAGTAATATCCTGTATAACTCTTTCACATCTCAGTCCTAGGGCTCCCCTCCATCCCAGCCACACTCTCTTGTTGGAGTCCCCCCGACTCCATCTGTCAAACCCAACTCCTTGCCTCTCTGCAATACTAAAGAACAACAATAGCAATAATAATAACAGAATGGTCCCTTCAAGGCACTTAGGAAGGAATTTCTACTGTCTTGGTACCAGTTATAGCAATGGGCCTTAAGAAAGCATGATGGAAGGGGCAGGGAAACAAGAGTGTGCAAACAGCAAGAGCAGAACTCCACTTTCCTGATTCTGTTTAGGAAAAGGTACTTTCTAAATCTTGCCTGAGATCATTGCAACCCCAGGGTCCATGAACAAATGAATTTCCTGGGCTTTACTTTTATCACGCCAAGACAGGGAGCAGGACCCCATCTTTAGCAGGTAATCAAAAAGCAGGCGACATCATTCTCATCAACTTACCGTCAGAAGAAAAGAAACCTCTCACTCAAGTTTCTCCCCACTCACCCCTATATGTGCATCCAAACAGCTTCATGACTCAGTCTCTCCAGATCCCAGAATAATTTGATTTGATGCTACCTGTATGTCGAAATTCACAGGGCCACACATGGGTACATACTTGTAGGGCTCGTTCATGCTGATGAAAAATCCTCAACAAATCAAGGCAAGTCTTGTTTAGGCCACTGCCAAAATGAATCCACAAATACTCCATCCCCATCTAAGAAGGATGTGCAAAAGCATTGTGATTCTAATCTAAAGCAAACCTGGAGGTTTGAAATAGCTCTTCTAATGGGCCATGGAAGCACCCCTACGTTTCCCTACACCCTTGAAGACTCAAGTTCACCTGGACCAAGGTGGACACCAACCTCCCTTGAAACCTTGGCACAGTGCCACAACTAATTAAGTGTGGAAATAGTGGAAATGAGGTGCCTTTTTTCAATATTTTCTCCCTTAGGTCATCTCAGCACATTTTCTTGCATGCAAAAAAATAAAAAATATATAGTGTAATATATGTTACATATAATACTTTGTAAATATGACTGCTGTAAAATCAAATTTGTCCTAAAAATATTAGCCACATCTAGTAAAAACCACCTTCCCATTAAGCAGGACGTTAACTCTTTACCCCTCAACACCAGTATATAAAGAACTTCACTATAGATTTGACTTTGCAATTCTCAGCAGTTGAATAATATGAAATTTAATACAGGTCATTTCTCTTAAGAGCCTGAGACTCAGAAAGAAAAGCAAGAGAAAGGAGATTATCAGGGACATATTTTCCATTCAGTGTAATATTATTCAACATTTAATATCCCCTGGGCGTCCACTACTTCCTGGGCTCAAAGTAATGTTCCAATCATTGCACCA
Source organism: Myotis lucifugus (assembly GCF_000147115.1). Classification (NCBI taxonomy): domain Eukaryota; kingdom Metazoa; phylum Chordata; class Mammalia; order Chiroptera; family Vespertilionidae; genus Myotis; species Myotis lucifugus. The sequence goes on from NW_005871286.1 coordinate 1,908,797, forward strand.
TTCCCAGGATTGTGGAGCCTGCAGGTCCAAGGCCAGGTGTCACCACGACTCCCAAGGATGTTAGAGTCACTTCTACCCTGCACTTGTCAAAGTTATTGACCAAAGCAATACAACACATCATACTCATAAACACTCCCTACGCTGAAGACCAGGACATAATAATTTTTCTGCTGTCTTTTTCAACCTATGCATTTAGGTCAACAAAACGGTATGTTTGACTTCTGAAATAATGCGGCATGAGCGCTGACTGCCCTGGTTTCTTTCCATTACCGAGACTTCTGAAATAAGTTTAAGAAAAGATGCTGGTCATTTAGCCCAGGGGGATACTTAGCTTCAATATCAGGTGGAGAACATCTAAATTTCCCAAGAAAGTTCACTCAGTACTTTGCCCTTTAAAGCAATTTGAATCAAGCCTCATGCAGCTCATTTCTGCATGGGGGCAGGAATGGACCGTGAAAATGATCTCTTTAAAAATCTTACTGAGTAAACATATGGACTTGCAAATAATTTCCCATAGCACTTTCTAAATTCAATTTCTTTGACTAAAACAACTAAGAAACTAGGACCCCAATTAGTCCCCCTTTACATTGCACTGTAGAATTAAACTTCAACTTAATTGTTATTGCACAATTAAATGTTATATTGACGATTGATGTTTTGAATATACAGATAAAGCAATAAATATACTGCAAGGGGGAAAAAATCCATCTTTTCCTCACTCTAATGTGGTTTCTACCAACCCAGCTCCACATAAATTATTCATGCTGAGGGACCTATGGCCTCCATGCTACTAAATCCAATGAGAATTTCAGTCCTCAACTTACTTGGCTTTCAACATCATTCAGTTGACCTCCCTTAGCTTCTGGACACACTCTTCCTTCAAATGCCACGCACTGCATCGCAGTCTCTTTAATATCCTTCTGCCTCACCTTTTTAGCCTCTGGCTCTGACTCCTCCCCTGACCTCTACAAGTGGCAATTCCCCAGGGCAGAGTCCTGGAATCTCTTCTTCCAACTCTACGGTGTCTGCAAAGTGATCTCATGCATTCCCATTGCTATCCCACAGCAGCAACGCTCACATTTATAACTTCAGCCCAGACCTATTTTCTGACTCCAGAAGCATTTATTTAATTACCTACTTGTCATCTATAAGGCTGGCTCGCAGGCATCTGAACCTTAACATGCCTCCAGTTGAATTCTTCATCTCCAAGCAGTGGCCCTCCATCCATCCTACTGCTCCTGAATCATGGGAGTCATCCTCAACACCTCCTTCTCTCGCAGCCCACTCATCCTTTTGTCTCCTCTTCTCTCCCACCACACCTAATCCAACAGCCCACTGTCTTTTGCTGAACTGCATCAATGGTCTCAAACCATTGTCACTGCTTTCACTTTTGTCCCTTCCTACCCTTTCTCCAGCAACAAGCAGAGGGAGCTCTTCAAAGAACAAATCTGACCGTGTAACTCTGCACAATATTACAACCTTCCAAAGGTTTGCCCGGAGGATCTATGACAAAGTCTGTGACCTTGGAGAATGATGGCATAACTCCTAGATGAGAATATTTGTTTTCTTTTTCACTGATGAATATTTACATATGTATGTCCCTATGTAACTTACCACCCAGAGCAAGACACAGAACATTCCCAACACTCCAGAAAACTCACGTCCCTGTTCTGTCCCACCCTCTGCAGTGGTGACCATGATTCTGGCCTTTGTTACCATAGATTAGTTTGGGCTATTCTTAAACATCATATAAATTGGTTACTAAAGATGAAATTTGTTAACGAAACTCTTCAAAGTCTCCTGTAAATTAATGATTAAATCAGCTTTAAGACAATAACATCCTGAAGTCACCTGGAGTCAGGTGTCAGCTCTAGGGTCTCAACTCCCCCAAAGAGTTTGTTAATTAACAAATGAGAATGAAATCCACATAGCACTCCAGATTAAGCTGGCCCCATGAATTGTCTCTCAGTACTTAGGATGACACAGGGACTATTACTTCTACTCTTGGGCTTTGAGCCAGTCTGGATAACTAATCTGCTAGGCAAATTCAGTCAAAGGAAGAACCCCTGGCATTCAAACGGAGACTTCAAAGTGATAAAAACGAGACACATGAGCAAAGGGTACAGTTACAATCTAAACAGATGAATGGGACTTTATTAGGCTCAAGGTCTTACTGGGAGAGTTGTGTTCCAAGTATCAGGAATTAAGGAGGATGGGCTGTGGTGGGGCAGCTTAAAGCCAAACAAAGCCTCACCTGCACCCATTCACCATTAAAATTTCACCCCAGGGGAAGGCTATCAAATCTCTACTTTCAAGGTGCAGTCCAAGGTCTTGTCCCTCTGTCCAGAATGAGGGCCAATCCCAATAAACAGCACAGGGAAGCCAAGCCCCTGGAATGCACCAGTCTCTCCTGAGAGTTTATTATGCTTCTTGCTGAACTGCAAAGAGACCTCTCCCAGGGTTTGGGATTTCTGAAGCTTGTGAAGGGGAGGGGGAAGAGAGAACAGAAAAAAGGCCCAGGGACTTGTTTTTGCTTCCTTGATGGTCCAATACCCCTCCCTAGGCTCAAGAAGAGAAATCCTAAAGATGAAATTAGGATTGACTGAGAGTATCTTGGAGACTTGATCAAAGCCTGGATAAATTAATGTCTTGCCAAGCATCCCTCTACTGGAGGGTCGTGTGCTCTGCACTCTTTGACACCAGCTAGACATCTGCTGAGCCTATCAGCTGGTGAGACCTGCTGATGCCAGCTAAGTGGCAGGCATGAGTTTCGATGGAACGAGTCCTGACACATGGAAGACACTAAAAAAACATTGGTGACTGTTACCATGAAGGAATTCCCACAACCAGTTTTGCTTCCTTAACATAAAAGAGAAAAAGAGTTGCTTTCTTTGTAGTCTGAAGAGTCAGGAGGGTGGAGGGAAGCAGAGGATAAGAAAGTAATTTGGGTAAAATCACCATCACCCATCCTTTTGGGTGAACTAAGCCAGAGTACTACCTAGAGGGAAAAAATATGTATGTCTTTAGAATATGGATTGACATGTAACATAAATCCAACTTTCTCTTCCTTTCTGTATTTAAATTTCCCTTGAACCATGTGGTAGTAAATTTCATTTAGCCTGGCTTGAGATGCATGGGAAAACCTTCCAGATCTGGTAAATAATTCACTGGCTGGGAGTGCAAGTCCCAGGTAGGGCCAGGCATCCTCAGCTGTGTTCTGTAGCAATGGCTGTTGTGGAACTTGCGGTGAGCCCACCTAAGACAGGATCCCAACCTTGCAGCCAAGAGGAGGAAGATCATGGTGAAGAGATAGGAGAAGGCAAGTCTTTTAACCTGTACAATTGCAACCAGCCCTTGATCCATATTTTTGTTAGCTGCACTCACATTTTTTGTGTGTTTGCTCTTCACAGGATGCTCTTACTTAAAAACATAGAGGCATTAGCATTGGACAGGGACACTGGGTCCTACTGAAGAGTCCTATAAAGATACTCAGTCCTGGCTGCAGCTCTTCGTGTCAATCCCCTAATGTATGGAATACCAAATACTGTTGTTGGCAAAGACATTCAATATATTTAAGGAGTGAGAGAAGAAGTTGGGGTTTTGTAGAGTATAAATCATTCCTGGTACAGGGACCTGGACTTAATTTCTTGGCTGCCCATCCTCTTTATTCAGCACCCAAATGATCTACATTGTAACCTTCTTTCCCTCCTATCTAATGAGAGCCATGACCGCATTCCCCTCTGGGCTCATCCCTCCACCTGCAACCCCTCCCACACCCTCAGGAACTCATCTCTCAATAACACCTTCAATTTCAACTGAATGGCTTTCTTCCTTTTCCTCTACAGATAAGCATGTCTATGCCTTCCCAATCTAAATAAAAACCAATGGAAAGATTCCCCTTTTATTTTCACACTAGTGGCCCGGTGCACGAAATTCGTGCACTTGGGGGGGCGTTCCCCAGCCTGGCCTGTGCCGTGTCACAGTGTGGGAGCCCCACAATCCATCGCCCCAAAGAGGGAGGCCCCGCTCACCCATCCGGGGCTCCTTGATGGATTGCCCCAAAGAGGTAGGCTGGAGCCAGGGGTCTCGCCTCTGCACTGCATGGTGCCGTGGGACCCCCAGGCCTTGCCACACAGAGGCCTCCACCGGGCCACAGGCCTCCTGGTGATGGATTGTGATGGCGTGAGGCAAGTCCCCGACGCTGCAAGTCCCCGCCCACCCACGCCTGCTGTGCATGCAGCCTGCTGATCGGTTGTTACACGTGAGGGCGTCCCGACCATTTGCATATTACCCTTTTATTAGTATAGATAACTAGCCAACTCAGTCATCAACTCTTCTTAAACTCTACCTCTCTGTGAGGTCAGTGACATCTAATATCATGGACCACTTCCTCCTCCTTGGAACTCCCTCCTTGTCTGTCCCTCCTGACCCCAGTCTCTACTAGTTGTGCTGTCTTTGGGGCAGATCATAGTACATATGATTCTTTCCAAAGCCCTCTTTCTCTAGAGCAGTAGTTCTCAACCTTCTGGCCCTTTAAATACAGTTCCCTATGTTGTGACCCAACCATAAAATTATTTTCGTTGCTACTTCATAACTGTAATGTAATAAGCAACATTACAGTTATGAAGTAGCAACGAAAATAATTTTATGGTTGGGTCACAACATAATGTAAATATCTGATATGCAGGATGGTCTTAGGCGACCCCTGTGAAAGGGTCGTTCGACTGCCAAAGGGGTCGAGACCTACAGGTTGAGAACCGCTGCTCTAGAGGCTGACCCTGGCAGTAGAGGGCCTTTGTTAGCCATATTGGTACTGCAAGGCCTCATGGGCACCTACCCAAGACAGAAAAACTAGAATAACTCTTCCAGGGTTGAGGGGCAACCAACCAGATTGGTGATGTCATTGAGGGAGGTTCAAACTCAGGAGCTATGGGGTGTGTCACTTGCACAGAGCAGCAGGAAGGGATGGCATTTGGTTACAAAGAAGACACAGCCTTGCTGAGATAGGACAAACTGAGAATGACAGATTCTTGCTGCTCATAGTCATCCTGTGGTCCCTAGATCCAGAGCCTCGAGTGCCTCGGATACCTCCTCAGCCTTCTGATAAACCCTAGAAACTTACTTTCCTGTTTGAGCCAGCTGTGTGGGTTTCTGTGGCCTGCAACCACAGGAACTTTGATTACTATACCCCATCCTTCTCCTCCTCTCTTACAGTTTACTCTTCCCCCTAAATTCAGGTACCATGGGACCCCACCCCTAGCTCTTTTCTTTCTCGAGCCTGTATATTCTCTCTTGGTATCCTCCATGCACCCAGCTGTAACTGCCACCTCTGGGCGGATCACTCTAAAATTTAAGTCACTGGACCAGACCTCTTTTCAGAGCTACTGACCAGTACACCCTGAACACTGCTCATCTCTGCCTGGATGTCCCACAAGTCCCTAAAAATTACTAATTACAAACCTGAATTCAAAGGTATTGCTTTTCCAATATTTTGTAGACTGATGAATGACCCCACCATCCACCCGGTCCCCTAAGTCAGACATCTGAGGCAAGCTTCACTTCTCCCTCCGCCACACCCTCCACAGTCAATTTAGTCTCCGTGTCTTCATGATTCTGCAGCCTTAGGATTTCTTACATGCATCCTCTCCTCTCCATTCTGACTTCGTTGTATTTGAGACCCCATCACTTTATCCTACTTGGCCTTCTGATCTCCTAACACCCCTCTCTAAAACACAAAACTGATTCTTTCAAGGTAAAGGCCAAATTCCTTGGAACAGTATCCAAGAAGTCTGATCATGATTAGACTCCTGCCTCCTTACAAGCCGCATCTTTCACCTCCTTGCCGTGGGCCCGGAAATTCTATCGACATCGAACAACTTGCAGTTTCCTAAGATCCCAAACTTCCTGCCCAGGAACCTTCACACCTGATGCCCCATCCTCTCTGCAGAGTCTGCCCACATTTCTTCAAAGGTTAACTCAACTAATTCAACTCAGTATCACCTCTTCCAGGAAGCCTTCCTTGAATGTTACCTAAGGCTCACTCACCTACACTTTCGGCTTACCGTCTCTGTTCCCACAGTCCTCTTTGTTTAACTTTATCACAGGCCTTGATGCCATTTCATAATCAGTCACTTCTATCTGTGTCTCTTCCACAAGTCTGTAAGTTCCTTAAGGGAAGAAATTCTGCCTTTCTTGGATTTTTATTCATAGAGCCTGCCGTTCAAAGCAGGCTTTCTGGATATCTTGTCCTGGAGAGTCCAGCAGGAAACGAATGAGAGAGAAAAAGTGAGACTGTACTGACCCAGAATACATTCTCTTCCTTCTGTTCCAGCTTTGAAAATGAAAAGGTGAGGGTGTGTTTCCACCATTGTTTTGATAGAGTGCTGAGGCTTTTGCGTTCTCTTGCTTGAGGTAACTGGAGGAGGTGGTTCTCTGTGTATTTACTTCCAGAGTGGCTTTATCATGCTCCCAGCAGTGCTGGCTCAGGGCTGCAGAACCCAGCTCAGCAGAAAGTACTGGCAAAGGCTCTGGAAATAGTTTAATTCAGAAAAGACAAGGTCCCTTCCCTCAAAGAACACAAGGCCCTAAGGCTGGTTGGAATGGAGCCCTGAACCTCTTTGGCAGAGGATTCTAAGTGGCCCCTTCTGGTATTAATGCCCTGGGCTGATTCCTCCCTGTTCAGTGTAGGCTGGTCATGTGACTTGCTTCTAACCAATAAAAGATGACAGAGGTGATGGGATCTCTTCATCGCTGACTGTACCTCTTGCTGGATTGGATGAAGCAAGTTGCAAAGTTGGGGAGGCCCACATAAGAAAGAATTGAGGGCAGCCTCCAAAGCAGCTAGGAACTGAGGTCCTCGGTCCAAAAGCTGAAGTATGCAACAACCACCCGTGCTGGGAAGTGGGTCCTGCCCCACCTGAGCCTTCCCATGAGATCCCAGCCCGGGCTAACAATTGATGGCAGCCTTGGAAGAGACTGAAACAAACACCCATCCACACCATGCCCTACAGACGGTGTGAGATAATAAATACCTGCAGTTTTAAGTCACCCACTTGGAGCAGAATGTTATGCAACAAAAGATAACTAATGCCATCTGCTTTCTCCCCACTGAAAGCCTTGCTGCCCAGAAAACAAAAATCTTCCATTTTTCAGAAGAATAAAACAAGAAAGCCACCATCCACTAAATGTTTAACTAAAAATGAAATGCCTTCTCAACACAAGATTTTAAATCATTTTAGTATTCTAAAAGCTGAGGCTATAAGAATCCACACAAGACATTGTGTAAAATGAAGGGGGAAGGAAAGGAAACATGGTTAAAACTTGTAAAGGGGCTCTGGAGAAAACTGGAGGCCCCGTTGGTTTATTTAACTTTTAAATCTTATTACATTTGCTAGATGCATGTTAGCATTCGTGGTTCATTTAGTTTTATTCTGACTTCTATAAATAGGCGTTCTATGAGCCTTGATAAATGACTTAAAATCTTGCTTGACTTCACTAAAGAAATTAGCATGTTAATCTTAAAAATTCTACCCATAGAAATGAATGCAAGCCTCATTTTCCACCACCGCCTACTCCCCTGCAAGTCCCCCTCCCCCAATTCCTGGGCCCCTCCCTGCCAACCTTGCTCTTTTCTTTGGCTCTGCAGTTTATAAATCTGGCATCCATTCAAATCACTCAAACCTGGTTCTCTTGCAAAAACAAACAGAAGCTACCTGGGGCCTTTGATTCCCACTCATTTACATTCTTTCCATGCTAAGGGTCAGAGGATGTCAGAGTTGGTGGCAGCCAGTCAAGCCCAGCATTAGGCGTCCCTTATCTACCAATGCAGTGTTTTTGAACATGACAGCATTTATTTCTTTAAAATTATCAATGGAAACATATGTAACTGCCACAAATCTGAAACTAATAAATCTAAAAGTTCAGCCTGGAGCTGTGACAACAAGTAGACAAGAGCCCATACAGAACTCATAAAAATGCAGGCAGTGGGTGGAGGGGCAGACAGAATCTACATGACATATATGTATATGGAAAAAGTCAAGTTGGAAATTCCAGGTGGTTTGATGGAGCAGAATGCATTTTTAAATAATTAGCATTTCACCCTAAAGCACAGCTTCCTTTTAAGTAACTGGCTGGTTTGTAGCTTTCCAAATAGCCTCTAGCTAAAGAGTAATGTCAGTTTGTACCTGTCCCACTAGCTAAACATACAGGGTGTCCCCAAAAAATGTATACACACTTTAACAGCTGAAAATAAAATGTATTTTAATAAATACTGCCTTTTAATCACTCAAAGTCTGTATACACTTTTTTGGGGCACCCTGTATATGCCAGCTCCATCTGTAAGTCCTACAACTTCCTCTGGCAACCAGCATGAAGGTTATCTAACATGGTTTGCCCATTAACAGCACTTTCGAGCCCTCCATGAAAATAAAAGTTGATTGTTAAGAGGCAAATAACTTTACACATTACAATAGTCTGTGGCCAACCAAAACTCAATCCTACTCAACAGGATCTTATTCCTTAGATTTAATTTCTCTCATTAGGAAGAATTTAAATTCAATTTTTTTTTCTCTGGGTGAAGGGAGACAATGGAAAAAGTTGAGAAACGCCACTCGAGATGCCTAGAATTCTAGATGAGCAAACAGGGAAGAAAATGAGCTTAAGGAGGGCAGGGTAAAACCTGCAGACACCAAATGAAATAATCCTAATAAAATCTCGTCACTGCATACATTTGTGTATTAAAACAGGAGCAGAATAGAGAAATCCCAAAGGCAGGTTGTAACACAGCATTAGAAACTTTGACCTTGAAGTCAGAAGACCTGTGTTGAGTCAGCTCCTAACACTTAATTACTAGTTGTGCCACCTTGAATAAAAGTGACTTATTATTTACATTCTTTTCCTTTTCTGTAAAAAGAATTAAAATGCCAGATCCACATGGTTATTGCAATGGTTAAATGAGATAATATTCATACAACACTTTGCTGTTCAGTTGAAAGGCAACATCATCCAGCAGAATTATTTGAATGCCGGAGAGCGCTGCATGGTAGAGGATTGTATTGATAAGCCTAGAGTTGACACTACTGTGAATTATTGCTTCAAGATGGTGTTTGACCGAGGGTGAAGAGGCTTCTAGTTAGGAATAGCAAGTATTATGTAAAACATACACACACACACACACACACACACACACACACACCAACAACATAGGAATGATCCAATGAGAGTGATCCATCCTATTTTAAGGGGCTAGTAGGAGATATTCAGCCCACAGAGAAGTGATGAGAGAAAACATTGGCACTGGCCAGGCAGCTTAATTGGTTAGAGCATCATCCCTATGCGCCAAGGTTGCAGGTTCTATCCCTGGTCAGGACACATACAAGAAACAACTATTGAATACATAAATAAGTGGAACAATGGATATATGTTTATCTATCTTTCCCCCTCTTCCTCTCTCTCTAAAATCAATAAAAAATATATTTTAAAAATTACTTATCTTTTTCCCATCAACTAAACCAGTGGTTCTGGAATCACTGGGGGTACTTTTGCACTTTTAAAAAATATTTTTTTATTGATTTCAGAGAAGAAGATAGAGGAAGAGAGAGATAGGAACATCAATGATAAAAGACAATCATTGATCAGCTGCCTCCTGCATGCCCCACACTGGGGATCGAGCCTGCAACCTGGGCATGTGCTCTGACCAGGGATCAAACCATGACCTCCTGGTTCATAGGTCAATGCTCAACCACTGAGCAACACCAGCTTGGGCCACTTTTGCACTTTTGAAAAATGCCTGACCCTGGAAGATTGGGAGAACTCCACAAATATGCATTGAATAAGCGAGCACACAAGATTGCAATGAAATCAGCAAACTCATACACTACCGGTGGGAGTGTAAATGAGTATACTCTTTAGAGAAAGCAATCTGTCAATATGTATCAAAGACTTTTGTTTAGTTTAGTTTTAATTTTGTTTTTGTTTTGGTTGAGTAATTCTATGTGTATGAACCTATCCCAAGGAAAATATCAAAGAGAAGAACAAAAATGTATACATAAGGATGCCGCCTGTCACAGTATGATTTTACTAGTATGTTTGGGCATCCTCCATATACCATGGATAACAGCTTGAGTTGCTTCAAGCCTGCATAAAACACTTGTGCTCTGTAGACCCCGTGTTACGGGTAGGAATACCTGACAGGGAAACAAAAGAAACAATAAATCAAAACAAGGTGTAAAAAATCAGGTGTCATCTCAATCAAAACCAGCTGCCCTGCAGCTCATTAATATTTCAAAAAGTTGAGACCCTGCCACTCAGCGCAGGTCTGGTCAGGTCAGGCCTTAGCCTCCCACTATCCTGGTGATCTCCGCTAATCTCAAAATCAAATGGCAAGCAATTAGCAATTAAAGCATCTTAAAGGAACAGGTAATGTTGCAGGCTAAGGCAGCACAGTGGAAAAGAGAATAAGTTCACTTTATGGGCTTTCTTTTAAAACTCACAATCTTCTTGAGTCAGGACTCTCCAGGATTTGCAACTCATCACCAGCTAAGATTTTCCACCACAAATGACAAGCATTCTCTAGGGATTAATTGTTCCCTTATTCTCCCCAAACCACTAAAAAGCTGCTGAATTTACTGCAAGTCTTCTATAAAACCTAGGTTTCCTGCAGGTTATAAGAAACAAATATTCTCTCAAGAGTGCAATCAGAATGATTCAGCTTTAAAAGAAAAAAAATGAAGCTCTGCCTGGCTGGTGTGGCTCAGGGGTTGAGTTTTGACCTGTGAACCAGGAGGTAATGGTTCGATTCCTGGTCAGGACACATACCCAGGTTGCAGGCTCCATCCCTAGTGTAGGGCATTCAGGAGGCAGTCGATCAATGATTCTCTCTCATCACTGATGTTTGTATCTCTCTCTCTCTCTCCCCCTCCCTTCCTCTCTGAAATCAAGAAAAATATTTTTAAATGAAATTCTATGCAGAAGACTAAATTGTGAGCTCTCAGATTTTTAGTATCATTGACCCAAAATGTGAGAATGATAATCAAGGGAGCAAAAGAGCTTTTTTATCAAATGCATTTACCAAGTACTATCAAGCATCCGCTTACCAAATGAGTCAGACATCATAGCTAACCAGCCAGGTAACCCTGGAACAGGGGAATCTGTGGACCATACACATACAACCAAATATATAGTGATAAATAGCATATGTGTAGTGCCTGGTCCTTCTCAATGCACATTCACATAAGATTTATGGTTCAATCCTCATATTAACCTCATAAGGTAAACAGAAAAAAACATATTCGACAAAGATGGACACCCAGCTCTAGGTTAGCTGACTTGCCCACATTTACAGATCCAATTAATTATTGAAAATATCAGTAGTCAAAGTTAGCTCTTAAAGGTTTTTTCCACCCTAGGACAGCATATGTAAATTCTATATATGTGACATGAGTAAATGATTAGAAAAGATAAATTGGTGGAAGCAAGACCCAGAAGCCACACACCCACCTTAAGGCCCAGTGCCATCACCTACGGGTAGTGTTAATTTGGGTAAATTGTTAATACACTCTGTGCATCATCTGCCAAGTAGGGATAATAATAACACTTAGCCATAGGGTGATTATAAGGATCATGTGTAAAGTGCTGAGCCCAGTGAAATGTTACCTACCATAATTAGGAGAGCCAGTGATTGAGGATCAGGAACAATTCTCTGTTTAATCAAGATAAGATGCAAATAGCCCAGCCGGGGTGTCTCAGTGGTTGAGCATTGACCCATGAACCAAGAGGTCACCAGTTTGATTCCTGATCAAAGCACATACCAGGGCTCCAACCCTGGTAGGGAACATGCTGGAGGCAGCTGATCCATGTTCCTCTCTCATCGCTGTCTCTATCTCTCTATCCCTCTCCCTTCCTCTCTCTCTAAAAATCAATAAAAACATTTTTTAAAAGATGCAAATAGACTGAGTCCTTCTGCCTGTCAGGTGTGTGTTAGGTGCTGTATTAGTTCCCTATTGTTGCTATAACAAATTACCACAAACTGAGTAGTTTAAAATGACACAAACTTATGGTCTCACAGTTCCGGAGGTCAGAGTCTGAAATGGTCTTACTGAGCTAAAACCAAGCATTGGCAGAGCTGCATTCCTTCTAGAGGCTCTAGGAGAGAATCCATTTCCTTGACTTTTCTAGCTTCCACTGGCTACCTGCATTCCTTGGCTTGTGGACCCTTCCTACATCTTCAAAGAGCAGCATTCCAATGTCTGCTGCTGTTGAATATTCCCTCTCTTCCCCCATTTCCCTCATCATATCACATTCCCTGTCCCTCATCCTTTTGCCTCCCTCTTATAAGTACCCTATAATTACACTAGAGGCCCAGTGCACAAAATTCGTGCATTGGTAGGGTCCCTAGGCCTGGCCAGCAATCAGGGCCAATCTGTGGGGCAACCGGCAGATACTGCTGCCGCTGGTTGGGGCCTGCAGACTGGGGGCAGCTCCTGAGTTGAGTGTCTGCCCCCTGGTGATGAGTGCATGTCATAGCGACCGGTCATTCCACCGTTAGGTCAATTTGCATATTAGGGTTTTATTATATAGGATTATGCCCACCATGATAATCAGGATAATCACCCCATCTCAGGATACTTAACTTAATCCCATTTGCCATATAAGGTAATATTAACAGGTTCCAGGGATTAAGGGGTGGACACCTTTGAGGGACCATTTTTCAGTCTATCACAGGTACCAAGAATGCAAGAATGAATCTGATCCAACTGTGTAGTTCAAGGAAATCACAGACTATTAAGTAAAGCAGACATTTAAAAAAGAAAAGAAAATGAACGCTAGTGCACATCAGACTGCACAGCACAGGGCTATTAGAGAAGTATAAACAAAGTGTTCTGGGGCAACAGAGGACAGAGAGGTTCATCTCAACCAAGAAGAGAAGAGAAGGCCTCATGATAAAGTGATATGTACATAGAATAGGGCAATGATATATACTTAAACTTGTGGCGATGAAGGATCCCAAGGAAAATACATGGAAAAGTTAGGAATATTGAATGGGCTGGTGTGACTGGAGCCTAGGGGATAAAGGGAGGAGAAAACAGACACAGAAAATGTTGAAGAGGAACATTAAGGCCATACCGTGAAGGGCCACATGACAGCACAGGAACTTTACAGAGAGAAAAGTCACTGAAGGCTGCTGAACCCGTCATTCAGATTTATGTTTTACAAAGAAAAGTCCAGAGGCAATGAAGAGAGAGGATTGTAGAAGGCAGGCCCTAATTTAAAAGCTACATCAATAGTCTAGAGAAAAAGGAAAAAAATACAAAGTGAAGGAAGGAATGCAGGGAATGAAAACACAGATGGATTTCAGACACACTTCTAAAGTGAGATGAACAGGACCAAGGGGCCAACGGAATACAAGAGGGAGACAAAAGTGATGCTAGAAGTAACTAGATATTGATTCCACTAAGTGAGCCAAAAAAAGGAAGAGGTGGCAGTTCATGGAGAGATACATTTCAGATGAGCTGATGAGAACTTCCAATGGGGCTAACTCTGATTGTTTAGCCAAAAGAAAAAAGCATGTAGAAATGACATCGACATGTCTGAGAATCTGGAAAAGTCTAGTATCTGAAGTCAGAGGACGTAGGCTCTCATCCTTTTCTGATGAAGATTAGCTTTGGGACTTTTGGACAAGCTGCTCAATCTCTCAGTGCCATGGTTTCCCAAGAAGTATTAGATAATCATTGAATTCCCTTCTCATTCTAACATTATATGGGCCTCATATCTGAGTCATTATTTTCTTTTCAGTTTCAACCCCTTCTCCCAGTCACTCTCGGCATTGGCCACTGCAGAAAGTCTGATGGGTTCTGACTGTCAAGGCTAGAGCTTGAGAGGGGAGGACAGGGTACTAACCATCACTGCACGATGCCAGCAACACCTTCCTCCACTGTCCCCCCCTTGGCTGGACACCCTCACGCGGTCCTGGAAATGACCTGCATCATGAAAATCAAAGATGTGAAGCCACAGATAATATCTGCCATTTTCTGTTTCAACTGCTGCTTTTTTCATGTTCTGTCCCCAAATACTCCTTTCCTATTAGACTTTAAAACGTGTTCGTGCCAACTAGGCTACAAATGAACTTTCTTATTCAGTAGTGAAAAATTACATGGGGGATCATGAGAGCCTAGGCAGAGAGGAGGGGAGTCAGTAATGTTTAGAGTGTCTTATTTAAAGAAGAGTGAATTGAGATAGTACTCTAACGAAGTCATTGATATTAAAAGACAATATAAGCCTCTTTAGAGACTTTTAGTTTAGCCATAATTCTCAGTGGGGCAGACATAGAGACTTAGCATAATCATCTAGTACATTTTTCAGATTATTAATACACCCCTTTCCTCCACCCCACAAGATTCTTAGACTTCTCCAGAATGAATCACAGGAGTGTTCATCCTCCTCTTAAACTGAGGAATGAATAACAAAAAGACTGAAAAATACGGACATCTAAAATAAAATATTCCTTAGTTGGATACACATATACATATATACTCATATGTATATATATGTACATATGTATGTGTATGTATATATACATATACATGTGTGTCTAAAATATGTATATGGTATATATCATATATCGTTAAGCCCATATCCTACCCACTTCTAGTTATACACATACTATAGCCTTCATCCTAATCTTATTCAAACTCATGATTTCCTGCAATTGTCCATGCTGCTTTATGCTCTATGACTTGGTTCACCCTCTTCCTTCCTGCTCGACGAGTATACTCACCTTGCTCAGATGGCCCACTGCAGCTGTCATCTTTAGTTAAAGCCTCCCCTGATCTGAATTGACCTCTGCCTCCTTCATGTCCCCCTGTGTCTTCTATCATGATTTCTACAACTCCTTACTGGAAATCTCCCTACTAACTTTGAACTTTCCAGAGGTAGAACAGACCAGGTACATAACTGACGCATGTGGACTGAATAAATATGATAAAAGAAGGAGAAGAAATAGCAAGTGCATTATTTGGTCTCCTTAAGGCAAAGATATATTCCTGTCCTCAAATCCATTTATGGGTCCAGAAACTAGTTTTTGTTTATGTACTGTCAGTAACTGAAGATGAGAACTTCTTAAGGTAAATGTTGTTTTTAAGATATGACGCACTCCGTGATTTAGAGGGCAAAGAATGAACCATGCACAAAACATAGTCTGCAAAATTTGTTAGATTAAAATGTTTAAGATTCTACTTATTCAGCCATCATGTTTTGTTTTTTTTTAAAAAGAGTAGGAATTGAGCTATGACCACCTTGAATTGCATGCTGCCATGAGATTATAATTTGTAATACTGAAACGGTGAAATATTTATTTTTGTCCTACCTGTGCTGAAACAGCTACAGTTTTACCCTTCAGGGATGTATTTATTGCCATGTCAGTCAACAGGCCCAGGGAAACAGCTCTCAGGGAATATGATCACTACTGATGGCAAGAATAAAGCCAGCATGTTAGCATGTGCCAGGTGAGGTCATTAATAATGTGTTCACCTACAGAGCCACCCAAAAGCACACTAAACTGAACCCTGAGAAAGAGTGTCAGGTAACTGTGTATCCAAATCCTCCCTCCATCCTAGGAGACAATGCCTTTTCCAGCAAAAGGTGCTTAGTCGGTGTCAGACTGTGATACAGGCACTTGAAGTTAAAGCTCATAAAGCTCTCTTTAATAGCAGAAAAATCTAATTCAATGGTTAAATGCCAATCAGAGTGGGATAAGTAGGCAGCAGCTGAAAACGCAAGATTTAGAAATCAACTGCAATTCCTTAGGGAATGCATTACTACTGAACGGCTGTCAGAAGCAGAACATAAGTGAGTTAGCACCATTCACTTGGGGGGGAAAGAATGACGCCTACTTAAGTGAACACACATAGAAGCGCAGCACATTTTTGACGTTAAATGTTAAATGGGTTTGGAAAATTTCCTGAGACTGAAAAGTATGTGCAAATGAATTTGGAAGATGAAAACAAATTAGGAAATGAAGAAAAACCAAAAGTACATTTTCTTCAACTCTTATCCATGTCACGCATCCAATAAAGAATCAAATATCTCCTAAGGTGGTCGTGAAATTTTGGACTCTTGACTGACCCATTCATCCTGAGAAAACATTTAGCCTTTAGAAAAGGGCATTGTCTCCTGGGCCAAAAGCAGATTTGAGCTTCATCATCTGACCTTTTCATTTGCCTTCTCCCAAGCTGCCACTTCTCCCTGCATTATGAAAAGGAAGATGAGCATGTCTGGGGCTCCAGGGAAAAGTCCAGAAGAGATCTGCTCTAAATCACTGACCCAGGAACTCTCCTCCTTGCCCCGTGTTCTTTACCAAACCATGAAAAGTAATGGCATGCAAGGCAGAGGTATAAGGAAAAAAGAAAGTATCTGGAAGAGGTCAGGCAGTCATGGTTGGGAAGAGAGAGAGGTGATGTGTCTGTGTATAGAGAAGGAAAACATCTCATATGAATTAAGTTTTTCCAGCTCACATTAAACTCCGCATAGACAGGGAAGGAGCCACCAATGACAAGTATAATGTGGTCCTAACCCCAGCTGCCATTGATTGGTCCAAGTCGGTATCTGTCCCAGGCTGAGCCAATAAGCTCTTTTCCAGGATTGTTGAGTCTGGGACCAAAGAGAGCATGAGCCAATCCAATATGGTGGCATGCACACACTACAAGATGTGTACATCTCAGAAGCATCGAGGTTACCTTTCCCACCTCATCTGTACCTGATTGCAGCGAGAAAGAATGAAACCAACAAGTTCAGAAAAATCGAGATGAGGAGAGTATTAAATGCATTCAAGGCCCAGCTATAGCCCTGGTCTTCCTACAGTTTCACTGCCTGACTCTTCCCTCAATTACTCTACACTTAATCATGTACAGGAGGAGTGGTGTAGTCCTGTGAGTTTAACACACAAACCTAGAGTGCAAAGGCCAATCCTTACAGAGTCTAAAGAAAATAAGTTAAAGGCAAGATAAAGATCCATTCTGCTCCATGCATAATAACCCTTTAAAAATAAATTTTCCTAAGTTAATTTGAGTTTGGTTTTTGCTGTACATGTACAGGAATCTAAATATTTCTTAAGAAAAAAATATATCTGAGTATCTTTGAATATAATAGAAGACTTAGAAGGATGATTAATTTGACGAGCAAAGACCTCCATAACCATTTGGCCATCTGAGTGTGCACAAGTCCTCTGTCTTGCTGATAGTGGGGTTCTTTGGGAACTGGCAACTCGTATGTATGGATATATGTACATGCATATGCATGTAGATTGAAGAATATCAGGGCTTTTCTTAGCTCCAGAGGTTAAAGTCACATCTTCTTCCCCTGATTTAATGCAATCTCAAGATAATGTGAAATTATGGGAAAGTAACAAAAACAATTTTGCAGTCTTCAGAAACATTTTGAAAGTTTATAATTTTCTAAAAGTATCTGCAAGACTTTTAGAAAGCATATAAAATGCTAATGTGATAAACATTATGTATGAAACGTTTACATGGTAAAATTAATTAGAAGACCAGGTATCATGCAAGAAATTAGAATTGACACTTGAAGGCAGATTTAATTCTGATCATATCACAATGTAAACTATGTAATTTAGCAAAAGGTGATGTGACCAAAAAATGTACAGTGATATTAACAAGTTTTGATATTTAGTGGCAGAACACTAAGATTCAGCTAGTTTTCTTGGTCACACATGGGTAGATTATTCTACCAACTTGAAATATTAAAAATACTATGAATTGATATTTAATCTAACTTTAAAATGATGAATTTATTTGCTAGGAACAAGTTTTATCCCACAAGAAAAAAACATAATTAATGTAAGCAACTTTCCATTAAATAAATTCTAGTTCTTTTTATACCAGCATCTCAATGGCTACTTCATAACACACAAGTACTCTCCATCTACATATTCATGCTCCCCCAAATGCCTCAATTCTCAGGGCTCAAGAGCATCATGCAAAGAAATCTGCACATCTGAGTGAGTGAGCAAAGAAGTACAACTTTCAGCTAGCCGGGCTGTGATATACTAGTAAGCCCTGACTGTCAAGGTCAGCTCCTTCTCTAGATTTGTCAGATCACTCATATTCCTGATTCTATGAAGCATGCTGGCCTTTTCATACAGTTAAAGGTCAATTTCTCCCCGAGCCTCCTTACACTACCAAGTGGAGAGAAAAGGTGAATACAGGTGGTTGAGGGACTCACGTCACAGTTTCCCAATAACATAGATGCATTCCTTAACACAAACTGAACAAAGGGGCCAGAAAGAACCAGCTGTGGCCCGTCTAGTCTCTTGTTCCTCTGATGCGGAAGAACTGTGCCTCTAGGTCAGATGGTTTTGTCTTTATTAAAATGCTACAGGAAAGAAGTTACTTAGATGGCCTGAACTAGCAGGAGCAACCTCCACAGCGAACATCATCACTGCCCTCCTCATACCTGCCTTAAGCACCAGTGCAACCTGTCCACAGTAACACTGCACAAAGCGGGGGGACGGGGGGGAGTGGGGGGGAGCCGTGGGGACCAGAGGGAAGAAGCCTAGGATATTCTGTTTGCATCTTTCTGACACCAGAACCATCCCTAGTTATACCTTCTCATGCCAGACTTAGGATAAAATCCCTTTAGAAGACAGCAAAACACACTCTAAAGTGGCATTCAAGTGTCTAAGCACAGCTTCAGCCCCTTGCACAGAAAGCACCATCACCACTGAGCCTGGCTCCTCGGAGCCTGGTTCCTGATTAAGCAGTGATCTTTATCACAAGCCCACTGCTTTCACCATCATCTGACTGGGGCCAAAAAGTTTTCATTTACAAGCTAGAGTCAGATAAAAGCGCCTTAAAAGGCTTCAAGGCGGAGAATTCTTTTTTTAATGAGCATATTTAGGTTGCTATGAGTCAAGTTCAAAATTCAAGTCACATGTAATGGGGGAAGGAGAAACCTGATGTTCAAATACATTTTCCTCCCCTTTTGAAGTAATTTGTCTTTACAATTTCTGTGAAAATTCTACAAAGTTCCCCAGAAAACGGCACCAACCATCTGTAAGTAAAAACAAAAGCTCTCCGTAGAATATATCACAGGTTCAAAGCACTTTGGCATCGGCAGATTGAACACGTTATTAAAAGAATTTAACTGCAAGAAGAGCTCCCATAATTACACAGCAGCTGGTCTAATGTTGACAAAACAACTTTTAGAGGCTTTCAGAAGCCTTAAAGGCTAATCAATTAAAAAGGCATGAATAGTAATGTGCATCCCATCCTTAACGTTGCGAGCTGCCTCTCCTGCCAATACAGCCAGGTTTTCATTTTGGAACAATCACTTCTTACATCCGACAATTAAGCCAAACACGTGAATAAATTCTAAGTTGTGTCTAGGTGAGACCATTATACTTAAAATAAAATAACTCCATAAAACTTAATTATAAACAGTGAACTTAATGAGCATTTCCATAGTAGCAAAGTTATCAAAATGCCAACAGCTCACTCCAGAGTTTGCACTTACTTTACCAAGAGCAGGCAGAGAAGTGTTTTGGATTACAATCTACATCAGCCAACGATATGCTGGATGCATAAAAATGAATGAATGAATGAATGAATGAATGAGTCTGTAACATGCATTCAGAAACACTGACTTAATCCCCTAAGATATGCCCAACTTGTCATGTAGAATGACCCGCTCCTAGCAGAGGCTGTTTTCTCTTTTGAATCCCTTACATTCAGAGAACTAGAAAGGATTTTATATATCCCTGGGCCCAACCTTCTGTAGGACCCAGCATACTTTTTCTATAAAGGGCCAGATAGTAAATAAGTTAGGCTTAGTTGGCCCTAGGGTCTGTCACAACTATTCACCTCTGCCATTGTAGTGTGAAAGCAGCCACTCATGAAGTTTAAACAAATGGGCACAGCTGGATTCTAATAAAACTTTATTTATAAAAGCAGAAAGCTGGATTGGGCCCACGGTCAGCAATTTGCTGACCCTTGCTCTCCTTGCATGTGCCCTCCCTCCCCCATTCAGGGACCTGGGAGTCTCCTTGGGAACACCTCCAGTGAAGGGGCTAGCCCCCTCCTAGCAGGCTCTTCTGTTCTCTGAAGCTTTCCCTCCTTTTCACTGAAATGAATCTCCCAGCAGCTTGCCAGCACTCTCACATCTTCATCTCCCACACACCGGGTCCTCTCCTAAATCACTCTCCCCCACAGAGTGCTCTGCATACACGGGCCTACAAAAACCATTTCTTTATGTACAGAGAACACCACCAGTTTTGCCTTCTGGAGCCCCAGAGAGTAAGTACAATGGCCCTTCCACCTGACGGCCCTGGATGTCTTTGAAGACAACTGTGGGATACGGTATTTCCTGTCTGCACCACTCATCTGGGACCTCGTGGCACTTTTTATTGTTAGTTTTCTTCTTCCATGTACACAGTATTTTCCTCCTCATTTAGATGGCAAGTGAGGCAGGGTCACTGGCACGTAAGCTCCATTCAGTTTTATGGTTGAGAGTGGCAGAATGACCACAGAAATATCAACCAACCAATCTTTTTTAACATCCTTCTCTGCGAATTCCAGGGGGACCGTTCCTGATACAGGAGGTGGGCAGCTCTTCACAGTACCGGTGAGACTGCTAGTGTGTCAGACTCCTGCAGGTGTAAAACTGGTCGCTGAGAGGCAAAGGCCTCCTTTCTCCCTCTGACCACCCACCGGGATCTGGAATATAATTTCAATGTGGCATTCTCCATTACACCAACATTCCAACCGAGAACTCTGAGGCTGGGCCCACGGTCTGTCCCTGTCACACACTCAACCTTCCTCCTTGCCTTTCAGCGTCCCTATCATAGCCATTTTAATAGCCCGTGCTAAGTGCCCCCCTCCTTAACAGTCCCCTCCCCGGAGCACAGTGCCACATACCCCACTGGTATTTATGTGAAAGCACACAGTAGGCTTTCAATAATCCACTCTTAAATTTCAAAAATTAATTAAAATCTTAAGGGTGCTCCTTATAAATAAGCAATCCTCCTCAGGGTCAGAAATTGGCCCCTCACAGAATTCCTACTTTCAAGACACTAGTAAAATGAGTATCTCGAAATGTTGCCTCTAAAGTCTACTCCTCGGGATAATTCTCTTTTGTAATCAGTAATAAAATATTCAAATATTTAAATTGGCTATTTTGAATATCATGCTTGTTTAATATAAAAAGTCTTTAAGGTCATAGCAACTACTCCATCTCATTTATCGTCATTCCACCTTTTCCTGTTGTCTTCCCCCACTAGCGTGAAGGGCAGGGGAGAGGTATTTCATAAAGTCCTGTTCATCGCCAATTGCATAGAGCAGCTTAGGCCTGTGTCTGTACAAGAAGGATATGTTTGTGGACGCTCACCAGGGTGGTGGGGAGGCCCCAGTAAGGGCAGGGTGGGCATCTGCCCACCTCATGTCCCAGAAAATCTAAGGTAAGCCGTCGGCTCAAGCCACACTGCCCAATACGCAGGCACTAGTCACATGTCACCACTTAAATGTAAGTAAATTAAAATTAAATTAAATGAAAAATCCAGTTCCCTAACTTTACTGGCCACATTTCAAGAACTCAGCAGCCACATGCAGCTGGTGCCTACCACATTGGCCAGTGCAGAGAGAGAAGGTTTCTGTCACCACAGAAGAGACTAGAAAGTTCTACTGACAGTGCTGCGGGCTCACCACACTTCTCTCCACCCCACACCTAGCGGGCCTGACCCACAAACTGCCGAGGCTGCCGGGGCTGCTCTCGGTAGCTCCTTGAAACCCAGAGAAAAAATGGGGACATGCAACTGCCACACCTGGTTATGCCAAACAATCAACACCGCATTGTTTTAAAGACATTCTTTCAGTAAAGGGAACAAGGAAATACATGATTTGCTCTTACCTCAGGGAGTTCTGCCAAAGTCCAAGGCTTTTGCAACTCCATCAGAAACTTTTACACAGAATAAAAGCAGAGTAAAAATCTTGATTCTCATCTAGATTCTAGTAAAAAAAAATAATAGGGGGAGAGGGAACACGAGGCAAAATTTCTCAATTTGTTCTGAAGTTGGCATCCTTTGTATTATTTTATGAAGTTCATTTTTGCTTTAATTATCACTTGACTTCAGGGGGAAAGTGCAGTGGTTTTTTTTTAATGAAATATAACCCCAGAGTTCCAGGGATAGGACACTAATTTACCTTAGATTTATCACCAGACCAGTAAAGCTATTCAGTAACCTGCCTGTAGGTAACACAGCATATAATTTTGCTCAGGTTTACTGAAGTAGCCATTTCTCTAAAATCCAAGAGTAAGACAAAGTTGCTAATAAATTGTACATTTCCCACGGAGTTACTTTGGAGAACATAAAATTATGGGGGGAACTAAATTCACATTCCAGGCTGCTTTCTGAAAGATGAGATGACCCCTTGATCGTCTATAAAGTCTGCGAAACATCTGTTCTGATAACATATGTATTTAAAATTCCCCACATGTCAGTTTCAAGTTACGACAAAATATAAGGCAGCACCAGCTGCAAGGATTAGAAGGAAAAGCTGTTAGCAAAGTGTTGGAAAACGTTTGAGATTTTAATGGGACCCAAGTCTCACTACCATTTGCATATCACAATCCCAGGAAACAGACTGAACAGAGACTGGACGTCTTTCCTCTTCCATGTGTGAGAAACCTACCAGGATCTTGGTACGTCTTCCCTACTACCTTCCTACTAAGGGACTGCAGAGTGTTTAATCCTGGTACCTTTTAACCCAAATGCCCTCTCCTCATTATTTCTACATCCTCCAAATATTACCCACTTGCAAGGACCAGTTCCGTGAAAATTGCTCCATCACTTCTAGCCCACAAATTCCCACTTCTCTGCACCTATAGAAACATTAAAGGACCACACAACTGCCACTTAATTGCCCTGCCCTGCTGACCTCCTCTCCTCCGGCCTGTGGATTGGCTCCTGTTTCATGGCCTGTACAGACATAATGAAGCTCCCAAAATTATATACCAGCCCAAATCCCTTCCCTAAACTCCATACATATTTCCAACCACCTACTCCATAGCTACATTTGGAAGCCTAATAGGCATCTCAAATGTCCGGTGTCTGAAGCTGAGCTGATCCTCTTCCACATCTGCCCCCACTCAGCCTTTCCATCTCGGTAAATGACAACCGACCCTTCCAGTTATGGGACCCCAACACTTGAAACATCTTGGACTCTGCTTTCTCATTCATGCCCCATCTCCTGCCCTTTGGTAAATCCCATATTTTCTTATTTATTTCCTTATTTTCTGCCTCCATCCCTCTATGATTTTTGTGAGTTTTATTTACTGCTTTATCTCCAGATACTTTTACCTGTTTCATTCACTTCTGTGTTTCCACCTTAAACTGTGATTGGCACAAGTTGGTCCTCAAACATTTAAGGAGAGAGACAGAGAGAGAAGCCAATTCCAAGTTCCATAAGAACAGATGCCATGTCTTATCCTTCCTTTTTATGCCATTGGGTAGGGCCCAGAAAGAAAGTAATTGTTGCCTGATTAGTGTCATGTTTGCATTGGCAAATGTAAAATATTAGGTCATTCAGACTGTTGGACATGTTAAATGTAGACAGTGTTGATGCAATATTAAAATATGTAACTATTTTTAAAGCATTTCAAAACTAAACTTAAGCTCATAATCTCTATTCAAGTATGAACAATTCTCAAAATCACCACTAAGAGGCAATTTCTTAAGTGTTCCCCCCAAAATGACACAAGTATTACCCAAAAAAGATGGGAAAGCAAACTTTAATACTGTCAGGTGGGTGAATTACAGCAAATAGAATCAATGTCAATGCCAAACCACAAAACAAGTCATTTGGGTTCTTCTGCCAATAGGTTGGCAAGCTGTAACGTTGGTGATGACCTAGACAAATTGTTAGGAAATTATGGAAATTGGGGCAATACAACAGAGAAAAGAGGAGCCTTTCCCCTCCCCTGTCATCTTTCAAACAACTAGTCTTTAACTAGGAAAACTTACTTCTGAATAAGTCTGAGCAAGGGCTATGCCAGGGTTTGCAGTGAGTGATGAACTCGTGCACTGTTGACATGTTTAAGGGAGTAGGAAAGGTGGCCTCTAAAAATAAGAGAGTTGAATTAAAACCTGAGCACAGCATGGCTTGGAACCCTCACTGAGACAACTCAAGGAGGTGAGAAACGAGACTTCTGAAACAAGCCCATATTGTCTTTTATCACTTGGGAAAAAAATAGCTATCAATTGTTCACCAAATTTCAAAATTCAATTTAGGGCTTAAAAATAAAATAAATGTATACAGCTAATTCCAATTTTTTAACAAGACAAAAAAACACCTAAATAGGAATATTGATGTCTCATCGGAAATAAGCTTGATTCAAATAACAGAACTTTTGACAAAGATTCTTAAACATTTTAAATATACGTGGAGGATAGACAACCAAACCTTAGAAATAGAGCAATATGTAAATGTAATGTACATTTAGATTAAATTAGTCTCCAATTTGGCTTTTGCTTCTTGAGCTTAACTAATAAACTATTTCTTAAAAACATATAATATGAAAAAGAGCCATTGTGAATTCTTACTCTTTCTAATCCAAAAACTTACAGAGGACCACGGTGTATTCCCGCACTCCAACAACCTCTGGAAATGGAGCTGTTTCAGTAGAAGGAGGACTAATCCAGTCCTAGCCATGCCTCTACTCCCTTCCCTTACAGAGGACCACGGTGTATTCCCGCACCCCAACAACCTCTGGAAATGGAGCTGTTTCAGTAGAAGGAGGACTAATCCAGTCCTAGCCATGCCTCTACTCCCTTCCCCAGAACACCCCAGCTTACACCAGCTCCTCTTTGAGCAAGGGGCGAGTCTGGCAGGCGCCAAACAGAAAATCTAAGATTAGTATTGGTGGGGCGAGGTGTGAAAATATCTGTAATCCTGAAGATGAAGGGAAGAACAGTGCACATTTGTATGTGTTCAGCATTCATCTTTTCATCTTTATGTTACAGCTCTGTGATTAATTGCATTGCTTTGCTCAGGAATGCTTGTCAGAATAAAATCTGGGTCTTTTATAAACTGCTCTTTTCTGAAATATTATCCCCTCTACTAATATAAATGTTTCAATATTGTGTGTGTGTGTGTGTGTGTGTGTGTGTGTGTGTGTGTGTGTGTTTGGGAATCCATTATTTGTGTTTTGACTGCATGGGACTTTGCATAATCTAAATAAATATAAAAGTAGAGGGGAAATGCATAGCTTGCAGGTTTGCACTATCTTAACAGTGCTGTTCTCTTAATGTAGATGCAGAAATTTTCTAACAGAGCACATTTTTGATCGAAAGGTTTATATACAACACAAACTCTTCTACAGAAGATGCAAGGCTAGCTAGAAAAGATACAGGAGGACAGACAAATGGTCTAATTGTGGATTCACATAACTTCAAACCCAGAATGACCTCACACAAGCTCGTCCAATATTTGGTGTTGCACAGGACACTTGACCTTCAAAATGGGCTCAAACAGGTTGGGATTCACTGAATGCTGCACCTCCTTTCAGATGTTTAGAGTGATCTTTCAGATACTAAAAGTCCTGAAAAGTCTTGCAATAAAAAATATTATTTAACCCATTATTTCCAGATATATTTGACCATCGTACATTTTTTTCCTTCATCATCTCACAGAACAGTGTCTCTTTTGGAAGCTCTTGCTCTAGAAATGCTGAGCTTGTACAATCATTTTATAAATGTGGAAACTGATGTTCAAAGCATAGCATGATGAGAGTTTAAACTAAAAGTGGGAAATAAAAATAAGCAAATAATCCCAACATCTTTCCTTTCTACCCTTACCTCACTGCAATATAGTTGCCTCCTCTATGTCTCTGTCTCAATCCCCTTGGGTTCTTATATCCCTTCAACCTTTACTTGCCTACTTGGCCAATATATGTAGCTACATATATGAAACCAGCCTGGATTCATTCATTAGCAAGCATGTCCATCCCCTCTGGGAAACCTGTGATCTCTGGAACTCTAAAGGTGAGACAATGACTTACCAAGGGAGTGGCTTTAATGGAGGCCATGGCAGGAACACAGCCCATAATTAAGGTAGATAAAGATTGGCAGATCTCTTCAAATTTATTTCTGTTTATTTTAGGGCTTCACAGATAAGATCAGAAGCAGGATCAGAAAGTTTTCTTAAACCGATTATAAAGTGGTGATCTTTTCTTTGGTGTAAGTCTTCTAGCTCCTTCTTGTCTGCACTCTTTCCTTTGCCATTTTCCATGCTCAACCTTATTCAGTACACCCTTCTCCTGGAGAGATCTGAAACCTCCATGCAAGGTCACCGCTGCTCAGAAGCTATAAGAAATGAGTTTACCTGCCTGTCTTCAGTGCCTTCTGGGTGCTATAGCACTCCACGCTTGTTCAATTTGTGTAGCTTCGCTGAAAATTACCCTTTCTAGCAAAGGCCTCTCCTATGTAGTTCTCAAGCCAAGAAGAAAGCACCATTACAAAGAGTGCCTTTCTTTAAAATGCTATTCTATTATATGATATGTATTATCCTTCCTTTAGAGAGTTGAGCCTCTGGAGTAGCTTTGGTGGGAAAAATATCTTTTTCATCCTGTTGATGTCCACTTGCCAGGCTTGCCTACACCTAAGAATAACAACATTGGCCACAGGAGAACATGAACCCTGAGTTGTTTCTCAGAACTGGGTGGAGTCGATGCTGAGCCAGCCATATCTCACCTGGTGCTCCTCAAAACAACATTGCAAGTCAGCTGGCTGTGATTCCAAACTATGACTGCAGAACAGGAAGAAGAACACCGGCTATTAGAGATTAAGCAGACCTAGCCTTGTGTAGTTCTCAGTTTAAAAAGCACCAGCCCTAACTACACAGAAACTACCTGTACACTTTTAAAAGCACATGCCATTTAGCATGAAAGTATAAAGAGGCCTGCTGTAAAGATGGCATTCCTAACTTTCCCAAGTCCTAGGTCATGGTGAATAATGGTTTACCTAGAAGAGATTCTATTCCCAAGAAACAACAGTAGGGTAGTGCCTTGGAGGAAATGGTCCCAGCTTGTGGTATTTGTTTGTTCTTTGTGGACATCCAGCATCCAGAGACTCAAATTATGTGGCAGTTGTCATAAAATACAAAAGCTATTCCTTTCATTTAAACCAGTCTTTTGTGATCCCCCCCCTTCTCCTCAATCTTTACAAGCTTTTTTCTCTATGAAAGTTGTGATTCTATTCAATATATTTAATGAGGGCTTACTCTGTGCAAGACAATATGCTCATGCTGGCATTCAAGAGAAATAAGATATTATATAAAAAATAAGCGAGACTGTAAAAAGACATTATGTCGGTTCAAAATACGGGTATAAGTAAAAGAATAAAATTCACACTGATGGGGGAATCAGGAGAAAGGGCTTCTTTGGGGAAATTGCATTTGAACTAGGTCTTGAAGAACAAAAAGGATTGTCAGTTGAGAAGTAATAGATAGAAAGACACTCCTGGCCAAGGACACGTTTGACCAAGAACAAGTCAGAATTGCTGCAAAAGTTCCTGTGATTTCACTTGGGTGGGTTACTGGGAATATGAATTACAAGAATTCCATAAAAGCAAATTCTTCTATGAAGTTATACATAAAAGAGAAAACATGTACTTCTAATACTATTTCTTTGATCTTGTATGAAAAGACACCGCATAAATACAGAATATTGCTTCTTTTAAAGTCAGTATTTTTAAGTGGTAATATTTTTATACACTTGAAAGTAAATGTCTGCATCTTCAAGATGAAAAACTTCTAAGAAATTAAATGTGTTCTGCATGGAGAATTAAGTCAAAGAACAGCTTAGCAAGAACTAATTTAAGAGAGAGGCGCTAGATCTTTTAAATTATTTATTACAGATCTCATGGTCTTAGAAGCCAAGAACACTGTCTGTTTAACTTGGTTTGGTCTAAATACCAATATTATGCCACACTTTCAGTTGCTCAAAACTATTTTATTAGATCAGCATTAATGGACAGTTTTAAATGTCAAAAAAATATATGTTGGTCACAATTCATCCAGGAATTTAAAGTTTAATTAGGGCAGCCCCATGATTTTATAGTTCAAGCAAATGAAGCCCAGACAGTGGGTGACTGATTTGCTAAAGGTCACCCAGCTAGTTAATGGTAACCAGTTAACCTGAAAGAAACTAAATAACTTGTCCACAGTCACACAGTTGGCAACTGGTGGGGCCAGAATTACAACCCAGGATATCCCAGGCTTTTAAGTTTTATTCTACATTTCCTCTCTGCCAATGAAAAATTAACAGAATCCCTCATGAGCAGGTAGAGTCCTCTAGATGAAAATCCATATATATATAAAGTAGAGGGTAATAAATGCTACTATTATAAGCGCAAGTAAGTGTATACATTATCTAAATTGCTTTAATGGCAGAAAGGAACTGGTATTTCTAGATGTCTCAATGGAAACTTAAATAATGTATATATTTGCTAATTTATTATATTATTTGCTACTGGGAAAATTAGAAAATGAATAAAATGAAAATAACCCAATCTTTATTTCTCCTGCTTTATAGGTTGTAAAAATATTGAGAAGTATATTTTTTAAATGTTCACCCAAAATCCTACCACTCAAACACATTAACCATATTGTTATTTAATCATTTAGAGTGCTTAAAGGCATTTGTTTTGATAATTCAAGTAAAAATCACGATTTCAAAAAAATGGCAGAGATAGAAGGATAATCCTGGGTTTATGAATTCTTACATCTATGACTTCTTAAAGTCTATCAAAAGATGAAGATTTCACACCCAATACTTTCATTTCACCTAACAACCCATTATGTGTTAATCATTTATGCATATACCAGTCCAAAAACATAAGAACATGAAATAAGAGATAGAATCAAGTGGCAGGACCTGGATCAAAACTCGAGAATAAGTTAGAGGATCCTAGGTGACCAACACAAACCATTTTTGTGGCCTAGCAGTTACCGTGGTACAAGGAATGGCCCAATGACTTACAGATCACAACTAAATTAAGGCTTGAGTGAACCATAGGACTTCAGAAGATAAAATGGCCCCTAGGGTCTCTTCTTATTTCAAATCTCTGTAAGTCTATGGGAGCTTTCAGCCCTTTCATTCAATTCAAAAACATGCAACGTATGTATTGGGAGACTCCTATGTGCCAGGCGCCAAGGCAAGCATTGTGGAGTCAGAAAGGAAAGAAACAGACTTGGCCCCTGACCTCACGGGGCTTATACAATAGAAAGAACTCAGCAATCTTTCCATTAACTTGGCACTTCATATTCTGAGAGCTATGGAAAAAATAAACACCTTTGATTTCTCAGTTCTTACTACCTAAAGAAAGCATACCTTTTCCTATTACCTAATACAATAAAAAGTATTTAAACATGCTGCCTTTTATATATAGGTAATTCAGGGGGAAACACAGCACATTTTTCAACTAAGGATTTGTAGAAGGCATAGAAATGATAAGCAAATAAGCTTTCCTTATAGTTAGACTATATCAAATCTGAATTTATAATACATCTTATTTTCATAGCACTTTTTCTTATAAGAGCAATACATGTTCATTGTAGAAAATTTGGAAAATACTGTAGTAAGACAAGAAAAACATTTGCAATCCCATAATACCTAGGTATAGTCACTGTTAATATGTAGACATTTCTTTCTATATAGATGAACTGATAAGTAGAGGTCAATTACTCATCTTTAAAATGGTATCACACTAGTATAGAATTTTATATCTTACTCTTTTCTTAATATTGACTTTAACTTGCAGACACACTTTTATTTAGAGAAATGAGAGAATGTTATCCAGCCATGTTGACTGCTGATGGAAATAGAATATAAAACCATCTCCTACAAATGTGCTTGACATTGCTTTTCCCAAGTATATTTATCTTCAATCTTCCATTTCGACTTTAATTGTCTTCCCATTTGGGTTGTCTTTTAAGTTATACCTGTGGTTCAACTTTATCAGCCTGGCTTTCACTTATGAATAAGAACTGCACACCTTCTGTAAACTTTTATAAAATTACATGAAAACCATTCCCAAACGACTTCCTGGAAGAGCCTATTTGTCCACTTAGAAAGTGTCTATTTATCTCCACTCTTTGTTTTTTCTTTCTCTGCCAAACAAAAAGGTCATGAACAGGGTAAGAACTGGGATTTGAAACCTGGTCAAGCTTTTTGAAAGTTAAAAAATATGACATTTTTTTGTAGCCTCAAACATATTTCCTTCTTTAACTGTAATATATTATTCCCCTTTTCTACAAAATAAGTTGTATTTGCTGTAACCTATGTTACTTTGCATACTGATCTCCCAACTGTTTACAGGGATATGGATTTGGTTTGATGGTTCCAGGGTCCTCCCTGAAAGGCTTACCTAACAGGAGCCCCCAAGGATGCCAGCCAACGCCCCAGAGAGCTGTCACCTACACACTAAGTATCTTCAACACACTTGGGAGATTGCCATCTAGTCTTGGTGATTTATCTGCATCTAGTCTGTTGATTAGGTCTGGAACATCCTGAGCATTTGCCATTTCTTCATCTATTACCTCCAGTGTGTTTATTGCATGAGAAAATCTGGGTGTAGAGCCATTACTCAGCAAAAACAGAAGCACAGAATTCATTTACGCTGTATATTCTTTTTACCTCTGAGTATATGTTTGGTACGATGTTAAGCCAAGTGCTTATACAATTCTCATTACACAGTACTTAAGAGTTTGTCTATGTATTCCTAGTACCTAGAGCAGTGGTTCTCAACCTTCCTAATGCCGCGAGCCTTTAATACAGTTCCTCATGTTGTGTTGACCCCCAATTTCATTGTTACAAACTGTACATAATTAAAGCATAGTGATTAATCACAAAAACAATATGTAATTATATATGTGTTTTCCGATGGTCTTAGGCGACCCCTGTGAAAGGGTCGTTCGACCCCCAAAGGGGTCGCGACCCACAGGTTGAGAAACACTGACCTAGAGCAATGCTGGCGTACAGTAGGTGCTCACTAAATATTGCTGCATGGAGAAACTGAAAATCTGCATGAGTTATGTGCCATTATTATTCATGCTTTACACATAAGGAAACTGAAGCACAGAGAGGTTCAATCACTTTCTGAAGTCCTATGGTTAGTAGGACTTATTACTAGTAAACTCAATACCCACCTATTTTAATGCAAACAAAATTAATTCTAATCATCTTAATAAATAATATGCAATGTCAATAATAAATACTGTGAGCAATGATTTTCTAAGAAAAGATGTGGAAGAGATGAGTTTTGAACAAATACAGTACCCTCCCCCGCATCCGCAGTTTCGCTTTTCTCGGTTTCAGTTACCCATGGTCAAACACAGTTTGAAAATATTAAAGAGAAAATTCCATAAATAAACATTTCATAAGTTTTAAATTGTGCGCCATCCTGACTAGCGTGATGAAAACTCTCACAGTCCTGCTCTGTCCCTCCCGGGACATGAATCATCCCTTTGTCCAGTGGACACACACTGTACATACTCCCTGCCTATTAGTCACTTAGTAGTTTTCTCCATTATCAGATCAATTGACTGCTTTGATACTGCAGTACTTGTATTCAAGTAACCCTTACTTTGCATAATAATGGCCCCAAAGCCATTCACATAACTTTTAATATAGTATTTTGTTATAATTGTTCTATTTTATTATTAGTTATTATTGTTAATCTTTTACTATGCATATATATATTTAAATTTATCACAGGAATGTATTTTAGGAAAAAACATAGTGTATATTGGGTTCCGTACTATCCGTGGTTTCAGGTATCCACTGGGGGTCCTGGAACATATACCCTGAAGATAAGGGGGAACTACTGTAATCAGACAGATACCTGTAGGCTCCTTGCCACCTATACAAGTAAAAACATGATTGCTCTTTAATCAATTTTTTCTGTTGCATTTGTACACTAGGTAATGGGGATTTCAGGACTTTTAATAAGTGGGTGTGGTGTGTGTATGTTTGGTTTTTTCCCCCAGAGCAGTTCTGGGTTTATTTAAGTAATCTGTATTGTCAATTCTTTTTAAAATAAGAATGGCCCTAATAAAATAAGCATTTGTTGGGGCTTCATTATAATTGTCAATAGAGTTTATGAGTAATCTGCTTATAAAGTGGGAGACTTACATGTTTCTCAAACTTCTCTGCCACTACTAGGCACCTGATTTCCTGAAACATTGCCATTAATACATCATTCTTTAGGATTTTGATTACTTATATATTTAACAACTCACTGATGAAAATAATATACCCCTTTGAAAAGGGTAGTTCCTTAAAACCATTATTCGCTTTCTCCTTAAGTCTTCATTAGCTCACACCTTAGTAGGAATGGCACATAATGGTCCTAAAGCCATGGGTTAAATAGTAAAAAGAGGTGCAGAAATTAGAAGTAGAAAGACACTAAAGATGTAGCCCAGCATAAAGGAAGGAAGGGAAGGAGCGAAGAGGAAGGGAGGGAAGAAATTAGAAAAAACTTGACTGGAACTCTGCTATTCACCTCGGGAAAGTCACTTAATCTCTGAGAGCCTCAGTTGCTCCACCTGTAAAATGGGGTTGATCAAACATGATTTCTTAAGACACTTTAGCAGCAGATCTCAATGTACCATGTAAATTGTACAGCATAATGCAACCATATAGAGTATGGTGTTCTGCTTGGAATTATCTGCTTGTAATCAGCTCACTTATGCATTCTGTGAAATCAACATTCATCTTACAAAAACCGTCAACAGCTTCAAAATATAGACCTATCATTCTTACCTACCTTTCTTGTCTGGAAGCATGTCCCATATGTTTAACTCAAAGAACCAATTCACAAATTTAACAGCCTATGTGTGCATACAGGCTCAGAAAGCTTACTGTGTGCTCTACGGCCTAAAGTTCTGTAAAAATCCTGTTTAAACAAGAAAGCCTCTTTTAAGTCCTGTTTCAGTCTGATGCCTTTGGTCAAGGTGGAAACTAAAATTGAAAACAGATAGATGTTTTACATTTAAATGGGTTTAACATAAATGTGCATTAAGCCATTTCATGGACGATTGCACAAATATCTTTTGCAAACTTGGTACACGTGAACACATATACAGTAACCTTTAATGTCTTCTAGAGAAATAAGGTGCAGATCCAAAAATGTAAGCACCTACCCCGAGTCCTTTCACTCGAAAGAAAATGTAATGGCTTTAAGGGAACTGCTCTAATAATATCATGGCATCTGCAATGGCTGGCCAGAGCAGGGCAAAACCAAGCATATGTCACAGTAAGTCAATTTTACAAGAAATAAGCGTCCCCCTGGAGAATCTGAACTCCCTGGCCTCCCACAAAGAAAATTGAATTTTGGAGGTCACACCTTGGGTAGGTTACCAGAGGGAGAAGCGTAACGTTCTTTTTGTCATATGCTTAGGGAGGTCAATGCTATTCTACCAACAAATCACTACCAAAGATCTGCTCTCCGCCTCGACTCCCCACCCACCCACCCCCCAGCAAAAAACTGAAACAAGTCCTCGTAGTCCCCGAGGAAATGAAAAATGATTGTGATACTTAAGATGCCAGGGACCAGACTGAATAATCATGCTCAAACATCAAGTTTTGAATCGCGAAGTGAGGAGCAGAGTGGATACTGGGGGGCGGGGATTGGGGAGGAGAGGCGAGCTGATGAGACGATGGTGGGAGTCAGAGCGAGTCAGAAACACCATCAGAGAGCTTTAGGCTAAAATGGACTGTTTCGCCAAATGTAAATCAACCGAATCGCTGTTAGGGAAGAGAAAAGCAAGTCGCCAAGTCAAGCCCTGGCTGATTAGGCGGACTGCCCCTCGAGGAGTCGCCTGGGTGGGTGGTCTTAGGGCCAGGCCAGTCCTAGCCATGGCTGGAGGCGCCCCAGCTCACAGCACCTAGGGCAGAGGCTCTGGGTGGGTTCAGCCAGGCCACGGCCGCCGCCCCCCACCCCCTACCCCGCCAGCCCGGCAGCAACATGTGGGGCGCTGCCACTCGGCCGCCCGGGCACTCCCTCCGGCTGGAGTTCCTGAAAGACACACGCGTGGCCCTGGAAAGCGGCTGAATGACTCTGGGGGAAGATTTCTGCGGCGTTGAACTTGGTAGCTCCTGACATTTCCATCCCAACCCCAGCACTACACACACAGGCGCGCGCACACGCCCCTTCGGACCTGCCCAGGCTGCGCGCAGTGCCGGCTGCTCACTCCCGGGCAAACGCCGGAGCAGGAGGCAAGGCGAGGACCCCAGCTCCGTTGGTCCCGGGCGGCGATCTTAGCACCGGGCGGCTTCGGGGACTAGCCCACTCCCTCTCGGCCCCGGCTCCGCATTAGTTCGGGCCGCTGGCACCAACCCCGTGTCCTTTTGTGCTCTCCCGGGAAGCCCGCCTCTACTCACCCGGGCTGCGTGCGGATTCCGGCCGCCAGCGGCAGCCCGCTGCCCCATCCCACGATCACTGCGGCGCCCACGGAGTGTGCAATGCGGAGCCCCGCCAGCGCGCGGCCGGAGCCGGGAGTGCGGGGAGGGAGGCAGGGAAGGGAGGAGGAAGGAGGGAGGGAGACCGCAGCGGGGAGGGGCGGGGGGCGGCGAGGGGCGCGCGCGCCACTCCCACCCGCGCCGGGCACTCGCTGCCGCCTCTGGCCGCTGCCGGCCAGCCCGGTCTCACGGGCCGAAGGACCAATCAGCGCGCGCGGGGGGAGCCGAGCCCTCCGCGGGGTGCGCTCATTGGCCCGGCGCGCAGGGCCCAACTCCGGGAGTGTCCGCCGGAGCCCCAAGTCTGCAAACTCCCGCCCGCGGGACCGGCCGGCCAGGCACCCGTGGGGCGCCCGGCTCCGCGCTCGGGCTGGCAGGGTGAGTGAGCCGAGTCCGGCGGGCGGAACCCGGAGGACTGGAGACCTGCCCGTGCATCCCGTTCCCAGGAGCGTTCAAAGCCAACAGTGTTTGCTCAGGTTGCAGCGATTCCTTCCTGTGAGCGAGCCCTGCGCTGCTGGTCTCACCCGGGCTGGCAGATGAGTGATGGAAAGCCTGGCGGTGGGAAAGGGCCCCGCCAAACCTTACTCCCCGCCGCCCCCGGGGCCGCACGAAACCCCTTGCACTGAAGATCGGGGCTGAAAAGCAAATGGAGCTCCGCACCCGGTCAGACCTAGAGCATTTTGACGTTTGCAATAGAGGACTCATGCGGGGCGAACAATGAAGGGGAATGAGAGTGTGCGAGGCAAGTCTTCGTGAGGAAGTGGGAATCGGTTGTGGGTTCTGGTGGACATAATTCTCCCACCCTCTGCCATACCCTTTCCCCAAGTAAAGCTCTCTCCTCCTCCCAGCCTCTCACGAGGTATTGATTTTTCTCTTGTTGTAAATCATGTTTGACTCTCCTGGACTTTTCAACCCAGAGCCTCAGAGTGGAAGCGGAGCATGGCCCTAAGCCACTGCCCTCTGAGCACTGCCCAGGGCTGGTGGGGTGGGGGGTGACTAGGGAAGGTCCCCGGTAAGGTCTAGAAGACGGATTCCGTGGGTCCTCTGGGAGTCAGGCACTGAGAACCGCCCCACCTCCACCAGGTACTTGGCCTGCAGGGCTGCCTTTGCTAGGACGGTCGCCCCAGTTGCTACAATTATCCATCTTGGAAGCTCCTCAATCTTCTCCTTGGACTTTGTATTCTTTGAGCTTCTTTTAGTGCAAGCCTCCTCTGAAACTTCCTGCCTCTGCTCTTCCCCATAATCTACTCCCTCTCAACATAAAAACATTACACACACACACACACACACACACACACACACACACACTCACACTCCCTTTCCATTCTCTCTGCTTGGAAGGGCTTCGGATAACATAGTTTTGGCTAAGAGCTCTGGACCTCAGAAAGTTTTTCTCTTACTTGGTTTATGTGCACAGGTTTACGCAAGCTCAGGGTTCAAGTGGGAAAAATAATCAACACTCCTTTAGACCTTTGGACACAGGCGGTGACCACTGTGGGGCTGTCTCCCTGAGGGGCTAAAGGAATTGAACATGAATTAATCAAACTGAACCTGGAACTATCTCTCAGTGACTCTGTGCGTTAGAATCTGGTACTGAAAAGGGCAGTCCTGGGTGTCATCGCTGCCACGGAAGAAATGTGTTCTTCTGAAGTTCTGTCAATGTACCTAGTTCACTTGATTATTTTTTTTTACATTGGCTCAGCTCATAGTTTAGTAAAAACTTAATATTTGGCTTCAAAATGAAGTTAAGTGTATTACTGCAGTTTATCAAGCTCAGTTCCTAATGGAGATAGAATCCTTAAGATCTCTTTTTTTTAATGTATTTTTTTTAAATGATAGAAAGATATACACTCAAAATGTTGGCAGGTATTATCTCTGTGTGGCAGGATAATAGATGATTTTTTTGTTTGTTTTCTTCTTTATTCTTTACCATATTTTCTAAAGAACATGTAACATTTATTATTCAGGAAATTTTTAAAAAATCTGTTCACTCCAAACATGCAATACTCTTCAGGCATCCATCAGAAGAGCTAAAATATTAAATCCCCCTTCTCTTTTACCCTTCACATCTTATCAGTCACTATGTCCCTTGAATTCTGTCTCCTATGATAGCTTTCAGATCTCTCCCTCCTCAACATCTGTACTGTCACTGCCTCCATTTCATCATCTTACCCAGGTTTCAGCAACAGCCGTGACTGTTCTTCTGTCTGGTCAGCCACAATGTATCTCCTTAACAATGACAAAGGTGATGATGGCACGTATAAGCTTAAAATCTTTCAATCCCCCCAATTCCATTGCTATGAAGTTCAAACCTGGTGCCTGGTTGGCAAGGCCTTCCCTTCCCAGCCTCACCTCAAGCCTTCCCTGTTGGCACCATCCCCTGCCTTCACACTTGCCTCCCCACTGCAACTTTTTGTCCTTTGCACATGTGTTATGTGACTTCACATGCCCAGGGCTAAAACTGTAGAGTACTGGGATGCCGCCCTTTTCTTCCTCACCAGTTCCACCCCTACCAGCAATTCCTACCTCTGCTTAAGACTCATTCAAAATATCACCTTCTTAATGAAGTCTTCAAAACTGACAGGGCCAGAATTAGCAACTCCTCCTCTCTGTACTCCAGTAGCAAGCATTTCATTTATTCATCGACTATTGACCCAACTCCTATTATGTGCCAACCACAATGAGGAAAACATATCATATTTATATGCTTAAAGCACACCATGGGAGAGACAAGCATTAAATCAAGTCACACAACCAAATAATTGTAAACTGAGACAAGTGTGATGAAACCATTACATATGGGAAAAGCGTGGTTTACTTTGAACATATGCCAGCCATATTTCTCATCATATTATATTATAATCTGTTGATTTACTTGTCCAAAGTTTTGTATTCCATCATATTTGTCTGTGTACCCACATCTGAAACACAGTGCCTGGTTCATAGTAGGTGCTCAATAAAATTTTTAAAATAAGTAAATAGGTGAATAAATGAATGGGCATTTGAAATACTCATGAAGCATTTTATTTTATGTATTAACATGCTACTGTTGTACAAAATCTAAAAACAATTTAGTTCTTTGTTTGAAAAATTAATATCATTAGATCCTTATCATAACACTAATTTGGTTCTCTTGGCATAAATTATCTAATTTCTTCTTGTTTGATGTCACATTTATGAAATATAGCTAAGGTACTATTTGTAGATAATCTATTGTTGTTAGGAGAAATTTATTCTTTTTAAAATAAATTTAGTTTTTAACATGTGAAAATCCAATTTTAAGACAGAAAGCACTGTCCATAAAAGAATATACAAAATGGACTTTATCAAAACTAAAAATGTTTACTCTGTAAACAACATTGTTAAGCGAATGAAAAGAAAAACATAGACTGGAAGATAATATTTGCAAATCATATATCTGACACACGACTTATAGTCTATATGTATAAAGAACTTTCAAAAACTCAACAATAAGAAAACAACCACATTTTTTCAATGAGCAAAAGATTTGAACATGTTACCAAAAAAGATATACAGATCACAAATAGCACAAGAAAAAAATGCTCATTATCATTAATAATTAATGAAATTCGAATTAAACTACAATGAGATACACTTAATAGAATGGCTAAAAAAATGATAATACCAAATACTGTTGAGAATGCAATGCAACCCGAACTCTCATACATTGCTGGTGGGAATGCAAAAAGGAACAGCCACTCTAAAAATAATTTCACAGCTTCTATAAATTTCAACATACACTTAACCATATGGTCCAATATTCCCATGCCTAGATATTGACCCAAGTGAAATAAAAGGCCTATGTTCACTCAAAAACCTGTTAACAAATATTTATAGCAACTTTATAGTTAAAATCTTGAAACAACCCAAAAATCTCTCCACTGGGGAATAAATGAACAAACTGAGTACATCCATAAAATGGAATACTACTCAAAGATAAAAGGAATGAGATATTGATACAAACATTATGTATCTCAGTGTATTATGCTAAGTGAAAGGAAACAGACTCAAAAAGCTAAATGCATACATTAGTTAAGAATGGCAGAGCATTTACTTCATGGGTACAGGTAACAATTCTATATATTTAGAACTTTATTAAACTTAAGTGTATGAAATAACCTAAAAAATATGAACAGCAGAGCAGCAAGGTAAAAGAACTTACAGATTTTCAGGATGATGGAGTCACAGTTTGAGGTCTGGATGATCTGTATTTGCATGAGGCAATTGTTTGAACCCTTGTCATTTCAAGTTTCCTGTCACACAGAGCTAACCTAATTTTACCTAATATAATGAATGCATGAATTAATCAATTTAATGACAATTTGACTAAATGTTCATGAAAGAAGAAGCTATGACATATTGCCAATGTCTCATACAACACAATACACAGAGTGGGTACTCAATAAATATTAGTTAAATGAATAAATAGACGAGAATGAAGATAACATTTGGATTTTACAGAAATGTGAAGAAATTTTCCATTCCAATGAGTGCTTTCCCCTTCAAAGTAGCTATTTCGGCACATTACATGTTTCATTCCAGTGATGCTGCTCCTATTTAAAAATATATCCTTTTTCCCTTTTTGGCTTATTTGGCATGAATTGGTGTACCAGTGGGGTCCCTTGGCCTGGCCTATGGGATCAGGCCAAAACCAGCTCTCTGACATCCCCCAAGGGGTCCCAGACTGCGAGAGGGCGTAAGCCAGGCCTAAGGACCCGACCGGTGGGCAATCAGGGCTGGGGAGGGACGTGGACCTCAGCAGCAAGCTAACTTACTGATCAGAGTGTCTGCTCCCTGGTGGTCAGTGCACGTTATAGCAAGTGGTTGAGCAGCCTTAGCATATCTTTAGCATATTACGCTTTGATTGGTTGAACGGCCTACCAGTCGACCAGACACTTAGCATATTAGGCTTTTATTATATAGGATTATCCTTTCCTTAAGTAAAATTGTTTCCTTTAAATAAATTATTAACTTTCTTTCTCTCAATGAGTAAACAATAAATTTAATGTCTTA
This sequence comes from Myotis lucifugus, assembly GCF_000147115.1. Classification (NCBI taxonomy): domain Eukaryota; kingdom Metazoa; phylum Chordata; class Mammalia; order Chiroptera; family Vespertilionidae; genus Myotis; species Myotis lucifugus. Next base: position 1,948,349 of record NW_005871286.1, read on the forward strand.
ACATTTTACTCATTTTTCAACATCTCAAGTAGTATCTAATTCATCTTCTTTTCCTCTATCACAAATACCAGAAGTTTATATAATAAGCACATGGTAAAAATAAAAATTCAGATTTTGCAGAGCTTCAGAGATTTTTGGCTCAACAAAGCCATCATATTTCCAGATGTATCACTAAAAGTGGTTTTCATTTATTGGGCACTGATGGTTGACATTAAGCTCTTGAAATATCATTAAAATATTTCTGCTCTAACTAGTTTGCACAGTCAAGTGACTTTTAAAAAATCATTTACAGCTAAGCTGCTGTTATGAAATTTATTATAAGAACTCAATTTTCCCTACCAGTTTTTCTACTAGAAGACAGTAATTCTGGCTGCCAGTAGAGACCCCTCACTTGTGTTAAGACAGCTTTAGACCTTGTTTCTATCAGGGAGCATTTTTTTGCATAAACTCAGATACCATCCTGCCGGGAATTGACACTGTAATCTATATATATAAAAGGCTAATATGTTAAGTGTCTGACTGTCTGACCGGTCGCTATGATGCACACTGACCACCAGGAGGAAGACGCTCAACGCAGGAGCTGCCATGATGCACACTGGTCATTTACAGAGAAATGGCACCGCGGACCTGGCGCCCACAAAGCAACACTTGGCTTCCCCCAAGTGGGACACAGGCCCTGCCTCCACCCCAGAGTGACAGCCCGTCAAATCACAGCCAAAGCTGCCAAGACCCCATGGCGCAAAATGTGGCCCAAAGCCCAGCCCAGCCCAGAAATGGTGGCTGTGGGCTCTGGGTAATGACAACACGTAGCAACACCCGGCTTCTTCTCCGTAGGGACGACTAGCCTCCTTGCAGTTTCTTCAGCCCAGGAACAAGACTTGCTTTATAGCCAGGTACAAATATTTCACACTTTAACCAAATGTCTGTGAAGTGTTTTTCTGTGCCTCATCTCATTTGATCCTCATAGAAGTCCTGAAGTAGGTAGATAGGAGACTTGGTGGAATTCTTTTTTTCTTTTTTCATTAGCTGGAAAATGGAGATTTAGAAAGCTTAGAAACTTGACCCAACTGAAAAGAAGAAATAGTGGACCTTGAAAATGACTTCAGGTTTGCTCACTGTATAGAATATAGTCAAACACTACCACAGTTAAATATTTTACCCTTTGTTCTCCCTGCATGATCTACAATAATAATCTGCTTTGTGTTGATATTTACTGCTGTGTTCCTGACAATTACCTGAAAGAGAAGTTGGGGTGCTTCACTGGGCTGGAAAAAGTTTAGCTAAATCAGAAAGCAGGTCTAATTAAGCAAGTTTACCTATATATATAAAGCTCCCGCTGGCACCAATTGCACACATGTGTTTCAATCTGTCATTGTTGATCATGAATTTGGTTGACACTTCTATTATAGAAAAAGGCCAAATAGCGATATTAAAATATTTCCTCTAATTAATTTATTTTCAATGTGCACAAATCTGTGCACCGGGCCACTAGTTCTTCACATAAGTAAGGTTCTCTCCTAATGACCATCAGACAATGAAAATGTTGGAAGTGAAAAAGAGGAAGTCGAGGGATATGTGCAGATATATGAAACCTAAATAGGATATTGTAAAGAATAAATCCAAAAGTTTTATTTCCTTCTATGACTGTTCTTGAGATAAACAAGTACCAGTTAAATTTTTGCTTCTGATCTCATGTCTGTACTCAACCAAGAAAGGTGAAATGGATAAGATCTTAGGGGGTCGGATTTCCATCATCTCATCCTCACTGCTGATGCCTATAATTCCACAATTAGAACAAATTTCCTTAGCCAGGTTGCAAAGAGAGTTTTTCTCAAGTTGAGTGCTAATCAAAACACGTAATGCTGCCTGGAACACTGCTGACAAGAATCATCAGGCCCATCTGATGGATTGATTAATAAACTTTAGTGAAGGAGAGCAATCACAATTTTAAGTTTAGACATGTGCAGATTGAGAAGGTTGTAGAACATCCAGATAAGGTTACCCAGTGGGTAGTTGGTTATGCGGATCCAAAACTCAACAGAGATATAAATGTTTAAGACTTAATACAGCCCAGCCAGCATGGTTCAGTGGTTGAGCATCTATGTATGAACCAGGAAGTCATGGTTTGATTCCTGGTTAGGGCACATGCCCAGGTTGTGGGCTTAATCCCATGTTGGGCATGCAGGAGGCAGCCGATCAATGATTCTCTCTCATCATTGATGTTTCTATCTCTCTATCCCTCTCCCTTCCTCTCTGAAATCAATAAAAATATATTTAAAGAAAAAAAACAAGTATAAAAGTTACACTTTCACCACTCTCCACTTGTGCCCATAGCAGACATTGTGAATGGTCATGTGTTTGTTTTTTTCTGAGCTCTGACTTGGCCTCAGCGCCCTTCTAAATTCACTTCTCCTACAGCTACCAACCAGCAGACAGCAGACAGTTGTTGAAAGAAAAGATGAAAAACAATTTCATCACAAATTGTAGGATTAATCCAGATTTAGCACTCTGTGGGCCGGTATAACAGGACAGTAGCTAAGGAAGGCTTTATGCTAGCAAGAATGTTATTCAAGTGACCGACCATGTTGTCTAGGTTGGGTAAAGAATAAGAAAAGCAAAGACAGACTTCAAAATGAACTTGGTTTTTCATCAATCCCAAGAACTGAAACCAACAAAATTCCCTGTCCTTGTGTTTACCAATTCTGGTACTAGGCATGCTTTTCTCTCCCTATGTGAAATATCACCAAGAGCAAACAAAACTAGCCCAGCTCTTTGCTCCAAGGAGTCCCTGCTCCTGGTAAATAAGACTGTGAGCCTATTCAACTGCCTGCATTTCAAGGCTAACTTCTCATCAAGTGAGTACTTCAAGATCTCACTTCACTGTGCCTTCCAAGACTATTATGTCATAAACTCTGCCTATTCCAACCAGCCCCTGCCTTTCAAAACTTGTCTTCAAATTCCAGACCAGGTTCTAAAAAACTCAGAAATACCTGTGGCATAAATGAAGGGAACCTAGATGAGAACAGAAGCTATTTATTCAAATCTAGCTGCATAGCAAGGGAGTCAGCCAGTCAGTTGCATTTGTCAGAGACTAAGTACAGGCAGAGGAATGATAAAGCTTTAGAGTTTTTAAAAAATAAAAATAAAAAGGAAAGCTTTGGGTATCCTCTGATTGGAAGTTGTCATGGGGATGCTGGAGGTGGGCTAACTAGAAGCAGAGCATCCTGTAGGATTGGTTTGAGGAGCATCTTTGGCTTTCTCCATCTGGTCCAGAGTTGTGGGGGATGGGGTAAGATTAGAGGAGTTGTCGTCATTGACCAGTCCTGACCATTTGGGGCCAATTGCTACAGAGGTTGTGGTTTGGCCTCCTGGGTTGGTTGCTGCAGAGGTTGTGGGTCAGGATTCTATTGTTATATATGATCTGGCCATTGTCCATTTGTATGTTTAGTACTCATACTCTACCCTAAATTTCCAGTTTTAAGTTTCTACTAAGATTCTGTTCAGGAGGTGTTGTCTGTGTTGCCATAGAACAAATAAATTTATCTGTGCTTGATCTTCAGGTTTTTCTGGTGGTCTTTTGAAGAGTCAACTGTGAATAGTCCATTCCTAGTACTACGTGTGGATGTTGTCATAGCTATCTGTCTTCCCCTTTTTCCCAATGAGAAATCACTTTCAACAAGAAAACAGGATTTTCCAATAAAATTGTACAATTCTTCAGCAGTACATCTCTGGCCAGTGTCCTCTGTGCAGGGCTCGGCTGTCCCACCTTGGGAGAGCCTTGATTGTCACAGGGTCCGGAGCCTAGCGGCCAGGATCCAGCAGCCAGTCCTTCCTCTTCAGTGGAAGGCATAAGTCACAATCTTGCCAGTCTAACACAAAAGTGCTCCTTTGCCAACATTCTCCATGTCTGATAGATTGAGCAAATGTAGAGGTGTCATAGGACTGACACTGTAACAGTACATGGAATAGTCAAATATGGAAGTGTGAAAGTTCCCTGGAATTCTATGTTAAAAGAATAGCAATGAGTTTTGCTGACAGAGCAAATTCATTCATTGACTAAATACCCCTTGAACAAACGGTACATACTAGAAGCTTGAAAGACAATGATGTGCAAAACAAAAACATAGCTGATGCCATGTCTCATTGAGCTTTCAGTCTAGTGAGGGACAAAGTCATTGATCAATAATCTAACAAGTAAATATGAAACATGACAGTGTTAGCAGGGGAATCTGGGAGGTTTCAGAAGGAATGCTTGAGGGATTAAACACCAAACTCACTTTATGATATAATATGCCCTTGCAGAAGGTATCCATAAAAAAAATTAGAAAACGCATCAAAAGCAATAGTAGCCCTGGCTGGTATTTTTTAATGGTTAGAGCCTCAGCACGAGCACTGAAAGGTCACAGATTCGATTCCCAGTCAAGGGCATGTCCCTAGATTGCAGGTTTGATTCCTGGCTCAGTCTGAGCACATGTGGGAGGCAAGCAACCCATCTATGTGTCTCTCTCGCATTGATGTGTTGATGCTTCTCTCTTTCTCCCCCTCCTCTTGCTTTTTCCCTCCTCCCTTCCTTGTTCCCTCCCCTAAACTCTCTAAAAAATCTGTGGGAAAAATAATTAAATAAAAATCAGTGGGAAAAATATCCTCCAGTGAGGATTAACAACAACAACAAAAAAAGCAAGTCAGTACAATTCAGCAAGGTGTAGTGACCTTTTCTCAGAAATTGTACATTCTTAGAATCAGAATTTAGGCCAAGTTTTACCTAAATCTGAGGTTCGTAGGAGCCAAGAAACCTGTGGTTGAACGTGTTTTTAAAAATATAGTTTGGGAGGAATATAGAGAAAAACAAACTGAAACTGTGCTTACTTCATCAATTTGCCCAAGTCACCCAAAGGATTAAAAAAATTATTTTCACAAGCCCAAATGAAAACCCTAATGACCTTGAAATGAAGCAACTTAAAAGAAAGAATGAAAATAATTCACATTCCAAGGAGATACTAAAAAATATTAATGTGACAGATGGATGAAGAAACCATGACAAGGCCTAGAAAAATCCAGAAAATAAACATAAATTCCTGGAAAGATGTCAAGTTAGCTATGCTATCTTAAAAGCACTTCCAATAAATCATTGTACAGAGACCCAAGACTGGGTACAGAGGCCAATGGAGGCAACTAGCAGATATTAAATATTACAGGTTTAAAAAAAAACCAACAGGAAACCAACTTTAATGACTACTTTCACGTTTAAATACTTGTCAAAGTTAGAGAATGTTATTTAAATTATTATCTTCTTTTATTTTTAATTTTTTTAATTGATTTTTTAGAGAAGAAGGGAGAAAGAGAAACATTGATTGGTTACCTCCCACATGCATCCTGACACCACCAACCAGGGATTGAACCTGCAACCCAGGCCCATGTCCTGACAGGAATCAAACCTGCAACCCAAAAAGCAAACTCTGTTATGCTGAAATCAAGGGGCTCAGTGAGAATCCTATTCTAAAGCCGAGATCTCAGCCCTTTTTCCCACTTACATATCATAAGCCTAGTAGGCATGTTACCTCACATTGGTTTGCTCAGGCTTCCATAATGAAATTCTCCAAATTCCTTGGCTTAGAACAATAGAAACTTACTTTCTCACAGAAGGTAGAAATCCATAATCAAGGCCTCCTCGGGGAGGAGAGTCTATTCCACATCTCCCGTCTCCCTCCTGGTTTCTGGTGATTGCCAGCAAACCTGGCCGTTCCTGGGCTTGTCGATGGCTTCTTCCGGGTATCTTCTGTCTCCTCTGTTTTCTCTTCTTAGAAAGACAGGACACCAGTCACTGGATTAGGGCTCATCCTGATCCAGTATGGCCTCATTATAACTAATTATAAAGACCTTAACTCCAAATAAGGCCACATTCTGGGGTCTCGGGAAACAGAACTTCTTATGTTTTCAACCCATAACACTCCCTGTACTAGGAGGCGGGGTGGTGGGCTTCACTGAATTCTAGGCCCCTCCCAAGTCGGGCAGCCCTGGCCCTGCCTTTCAAGTTTTCCGCTTTTAGAATCGAAATCTCCTGGCAAACATATTCAACAGCACTCTTTTCTGTAACTACTTTCGCACACATTACTATATTTCACCTTTGAGTAGGCACTTGAAAAAAACCATTTCCTACTGTTCCACCCCCAGCTCACACAAGTCGTTAAAATGTGCCAATCGGTTTTTAAGTCCATTTTACAGGGATTTAGGAATGTAGTCACTTCCTAGTTTGTCTTTATAAGCCCAAGCTGAAACTTGAAAGGAAACCTAGAGTCTAAAGATAACATTTCAATGATTTAGCAAATTACCTTTTTTTTGTAAAGTATCCTTCATTTTCTCACACAAATGGACACACTTGTCTTATCATGGATTTCTTTCAAGATAGTCTTTGCCACGCTAGGCTAGGCATTTCATGTGTGCGCATGAATACGTGGTGGCAGTATCGGCCTCACACAGATTTCACATCTCTCTCTCCATTTTATAATTAAAATGCAAGTACCATTGGGTGGATAGAGTTCTGAGTAAATAGCCTTTCGAACATGAGCCAAGTTTCTCTACTATTGCTTTGTGAGTGAGTCCTGTGTCTATTGAGAAGTATTAGGCAGCTAAAATGCTTGACTATATTTCTTCTGCAGATGTCACATCTTGTCACCAGCCACCTCCACCTCAGTGAGAACACCCTGCAGGCATTGGTTCCCTTTGAGCAAATGCCACTCTCCAAAGAGCCTTTCTGCAGGATCAAACATGCTTCGCACAAAGTCCATTCCTGATTCAGTGAGGGGGCACAAAAAACATTCTTCTCTGAGGTAAATAAATGATCTAAGGTATAAAGAATACAAAGTTTTGCATTTTCCCCACTGGCTGCCTCTTATCAAAGCGAAGATTCTTATTGCTGAATCATTAAGAACCGATGGTGTGCATTAGTTAATTTACTGAAGTAAAGAGAAAAAAAGGAGAAATAATAAGTGTTTTGGTCGACAGATATAGGAGCCTTTCCATGCAAGGAAGTGAAAAAGCCCGGAGAAAGATGTAATTGTCTGTATTTCTGCACTCTCTGCCTGGGGCAGTGAGCCCCTGCCTTTGAACAAGGTCAGGTGCATTGTGCCTGCCCACTGTTTGAAGAACACTGAAAGATTCCTGGAGGGCGTGTATCCCCAGTAACAAATGGGTCTGTGGGGGAGGAGAAGGGACCCCACACAGGCTGCCTCTTTGACTCCCAAAACTAGAGACCCTGCAGGCTCTTAACTAGCTGGGCTGGGTTAACACCTGCTCAGAGAAAGAATGTACTGGCTGTCTGGTCACAGGTAGCTGACTTCTTGATGGGCAGGCCCTTCCATGGGGAATTTCTCTCTAAGATCACTGGGAAATGTATAATAGACAACTGTACAATATTTTTCAAGTTGAAAGATCAGTAGGCACTAATACTCAAAGCACATAGAAGAAAAAGAAAAGGGCCCGAAAAAATGTCAAATAGGTACATATTTGTAAATTGTATATAGCTGTCCATTTTCATATTTCAACATTACATTTTGGTATATAAATATTTTTATAAATATTTTTATGAATATTAATAGGACACTTGATGGAGGAATCAAGGAAATTTGAGATGGGGGAGTAAATTTCATAGTTATTGAGGCTTTTGGTGTTTGGCTACCAGGGAATGTGTCATTTGGGGAATACTTTAATGATACGCCACGATCCCTGCTTTTAAGCAGTTAGCAGATTACCTTGGAAAACATATACACATAACATTTCCAACAAATCAATAAGTACCAACTTGTAAAACATACCACAGTGTTAATAGGAGACATAAATGCTCAGGCTCTGTCAGGTGGAGGAACAATGAAAATCAATCATGGTAGAGGATGTAGATCTTACTCCTGAGACTGGGGGTTGGAAAGAATGTCATTTGTTTACCATTTCAAATGAATTCAGACTTTTATAATGATCAAAAGGCTGTGAGTTCACCTTTCTGCTCTGAACACATAGCAGTGACAGATGAAATATTTAAAAGGCAGGAAGAGAGAGGGAGAGAGGGAGGGAGAGATGGACGGAGGGAGGGACTGGGAGAGAGGAAGAAAGAAAAGAAGGAAAGAAAACCAAGAAGATGCAACCAGGCTCTGGTACAAGATAAAATCTCTATGGACCAGATACAAAAGGAAGATGTAAATTGTGGGTTGTCTGGGCCTGGAAGTAGGCACTGGTGACTGGGAGCTTGGTCCCTGCGGAACAAGGAGTTCTAAATGTGAATGAGACTTGGAGCAGAGCCAGGCTTCCTGTTTGATGCCAGAGGCAGACAGGGTTCTCCGCTCTACAGGGGCTAGGACTTCAGATGGAGCTGTGAGCCTCAGAAGACAATGGGAAAAGCCTAAATGCTACAGGAACTGAGCCAACTGGCTCTGTAAAAGGACCTGCTGTATCTTTCAATGGCCCCTAGGGACAGTACATCCCAGCTGAATTGTAAAACCCAGTTCTGGTTTAAGAGTAGAAGGGCTGGGTTAGGTAGAGACAACCACCAAACTGTGAGGGAGGGAAATGTTTGGAGGGGATACTAGAAATGAATCTGCAAACCAAAATTCCAAAGCATAGGAAGAAGAACTAATTTCTGGAAGGACAGCCAAGAAACAAAAGATTGAAAGAATAATTCGCTCCAAATGAAACTCATTTTAAAGAGAACAGACCGAAAAGATGCCAGCATAAATTTGTTGAGGTTGTTCAAAGAGAAACATAAAGACATTTATGATTAAGGAAGTAAGTTAGGGAACAGAAATAGGCAGAAATGAAATGAAAATGAAACAAATTAAACCACTTCCTGCGTTCCCATGTTGCTAGAAGGGCTGGGAATCCAACCTCAATCATACTCAACTCCCTCACCTACTAAGGAAGCAACCAAAAATCTCTGAGGCTTCTATAACATTATACGATGAATGGAAGATCTCTATCATTAGTCCATCCTACTCACTGCTAATATCCTCAGTGTCCAGGTCCTGCAGGCTCCCAGGATGACTTGGTTAATTGAGTTACAGGAGGTAGGGATCACCCTGAAGCTGAGGACCCTCCTGTCAAAGGCTGAGCCTTCCTAGCTTGCATCTCTGCTGGGGTCCAACCCCAGCAGGTCCAGGGGTCCCCAAAGGTGTGGACGGAGTCGGCAAAGAAGGAATGACACGGAGACAGCGTTCAGTTGATCAGTAGCCTAGCCAGGATCTCCAGCCAGGTTCTCCAGCCAAGTTCTGGTCAGGATCTCCAGCGAAGTTCTGGTCAGGCCAAGTTCTGGTTCTTATTGTCTTGTTACATCTGTATTTATACCAGTAGATTTTAATCCTGTCAATTTCAATTGCAAAGGTTAGGGCGTTTCTTATCTCCATTCCAGGGAGTAAAGATTATGTAGCTTAAGCGTGATTGTTCATAGTTAAAGTGATTAACTACCTGCCTGGCACTTAGTTAAGGGGTTTTATCCCCTCCCTAACTTCAGGGAAAAATCCCTACCTGGGGAAACAACCTTTCTCGGAGAGGTGACCTTGGTTAAAACACATAGCGCTAAGGGGAGCAAACATATTAAGAACAGTATGCCATATACACCAGGTCCCTTGAAACATATGCTGTGCAGATGTTTCTTTCCTGCAGCGACTGTGTCAAGCAGCAAGGATGGACCAGCTTCCGGCACATCTCCTCATTAAATGGTATGACAGCAATGAGGACACTGGTTGTGCCGCTCTCCGAACAGTCGTATCACTTCTGTGTTTTAAAGGTGCTTAGGCTCTACCCAGGAATTGTGATTCCCTAGATCTGGGTCAGCACTTAGAAATTAGTGTTTCTAATAAGCTCCTTGGTGATTCCTGTGCTGCAGACCCAGCCTTTGGTAAGACGTGATATTGTTTACAGCCCTCATTTTTCAAATGATGACACCAGGCAGGTCTAGGGAACAATGCTTCCCCAGGTCACACAGCTAACTGTTACCAGGATAAAACACGATCCTTTCCTTAGCTTGTTTTGAGTTCAATTCCATCTTCCTTTTCTAGTTTCTTAGGTAGAAGCTGAAGTCATTTGTTTGAGATCTTTCTTCTATTCTTCTGTAAGGGTTTAGTGCTATACATTTCTTCTAATATGTTGTGTTTTCATTTCATTCAGGTAAAAACACGTTCTTATTTCTCTTCGGAATTCTTCTTTGGCCCATGGGTAATGTAGAAGCATGTTATTTATTTTCCAAATATTTGGAAATTGTCCAAACATCACCCTGTTATTGATTTTTATTTTAATTCCTTTGTGGTAAGAATCCTTTTTAATTTATTGAGACTTGTTTTATTGCCCAGAATATGGTCTTTCTTGGCAAATGTTCTGGGTGCCCTTGAGAAGAATGTGTATTCTGCAATGGATGGATGGAATGTTCTATAAGTGTCCATCAGGTCAAGTGGGTTTGATGTGGTAGTAAAGTCTTCTTGTTGATTTTCTGCCCACTTGATCTATCAATTGTTGAAAGAAGGATGGTGAAATCTGCAACCATAATTGTGGGTTTGTCTATTTCTTCTTATGGAAGTTCTGTTATTAGGTGTATAAATGTTTAGGATTGATATATTCTTTTGTTGAATTGACCCTTTTATCATTAAGGAATGGACTTTTAAAAATCCTTGGTAATATTCTTTTTTGTGATACTTATTTTGTCTAATATTAATACAGCTTGATCAGCTTTCTTTTTTAAATTTGTTATTGATTTTTAGAGAGAGAGGAAAGGGGAGGTATAGAGAGTTAGAAACATCAATGAGAGAGGAACATCATCAATCAGCTGCCTCCTGCATGCCCTCTACTGGGGATTGAGCCCACAACCCAGGCATGTGCCTTGATTGGGAATCGAACCAGTAACTTCTTGGCTCATGGGTTGACTCTCAACCACTGAACCAGAATGGTTGGGCAGATCAGCTTTCACATATATTAGACTGTTTGAAGTTTTTCCATAACCCTCTGAAACTTTGTTCATTACTTTCTTTTTTCTCCTCTATGTTTCAGTTAGAATAGTTTCTATTCCTATGTCTTCAGATTCATCAATCTTTTCTTCTGTAATGTCCAATCTGCCATCAGTTCTACCCCATGTATTTCTCACCTCAGACATTCTAGTTTTCATCAATAGAAATTCAATTTGCATATTTTTCATATCTTTCATTTCTCTACTAACAATATTTAGTCTTTCCTCTACCATTTTGAATATGTGGATTATAGCTATAAAAGCTGATTAATGTCCTTGTCTATAAATTCTAAATTCTGTGTCAGTTTGGGGTTGTTTTGATTATTTTTTTCCCCTTCTCATTATCCCTCTTTGAATGCCTGGTAATTTTTGAATGGGTACCAGAATTGGAAATTTTATTTTGATTGGTGCTGGATATTATTTTTTAAAGAAAATCTAAATATTGATTTTTAGAGAGAAAGGAAGAGAGAGAGAGAGAGAGAGAGAGAGAGAGAGAGAGAGAGAGAGAAACATGGATGAGAGAGTGAAAGATTGATATGATCAGCTGCCTCCTGCATACCCCCTACTAGAGATTGAATCCAAAACCTGGGCACCTGCCCTTGACCGAAAATTGAACTCTCAACCTCCTGGTGGGCAGGACAATTACTAACCAACTGAGTCATACCAGCAGGGATATATTTTTTTAAATAAAAGTTCTTTAACTTTGCTCTGGGACACAGTTAAGTTACCTGGTACAGTTTGATCCTATCAGGTTTTGCTTTTAAGCTTTTTCAGGTGAGACCACAGTGGAGTTTAATGGAGGGCCAACTTTCCCATGACTGAGGCAATACCCTTCTGAATACCTGATTCTTCAGAATTATGAGGTCTGACTGGTGAGAAGAGGCACTATTCCCAGCACTTTATGATCCTTATTGATCATTCATTCTAATACTTCCAGATGGTTCTTTTCTCAGCCTCCAGTAGTTTTCTCACATGCATGCACCGACTACTACTAAGCTGACTGAATACTGGAGGGAAACTTCTCAGGTCTCCAGTTTACTCTGCAGCTGTTTCCTCTCCAGTCTGCTGGCCTCCCCTCCCTCAACTCAGAGAGACTACGAGGCTCTGCCAGGGTTCGCCCTCCCAGTGCCACATCTGAAAACACTTTCTATAACCTGGGACAACTGTAGGGCTAGCCTCATTTATATCATCTCTCTCAGATATCACTGGCCTTCATTCCCTGATGTTCAATGTCTTGAAAATGTCAGCTTCCTATAATTTGTTTATGTATTCAGTTGTTTCAGATGGGAGGGTAAATCTGCTTCCTGTTATTCCATCTTGACCAGAAACAGAAGTCTCCTCAAATACATCTTTGAAATAAAAGTGGAATATATATAAAGAAAAGTATCACAACATGTTTGGCTTACTAGCATGTAATTATGGCAAAAAAAATCATAAAAGTGCTTTGGAATGACTGAAGTTTAGAAAGTATCTATCCATTACAAATCATTCACCTCACAACAGAAGAAACTGGGGACTTAACTGCAAGAGATGCAGTGAAGCTCATATAATTCCTTTGTGTGAGAAATAAAACACAATTCATTTTCCCTGGCACATGTCCAGTATTCTTGCCAGTATTTCACTGTTTCAAGCTACCTCAAACCTGCCAATTAAAAGGAACAATATCAGCTCTGGCCAGTATTCTCAGTGGTTAGAGTGGTGGCCATGCACCAAAGAGTCCTGGGTTCAATTCCTGGTCAAGGGCACGTACCTGGGTTGCAGGTTTGATCCTTGGCCAGTCAGGAGACAACCAATCAATGCCACTCTCTCACATCAGTCTCTCTCTCGCGCTCTCTCTCTCTCTCTCTCTCTCTCTCCTTCCCTCTCCCCTCTCTTCCTTTCACTCTCTCTGAAAAAAATATCCTTGGGTTAGGATTAAAAAATGATAAAAATAAAAGGAGAAATTTCATATTCTTATAAAATATACCTCATCAAATAAGAATGCCTTTGCATTTGAAGCCATAAAAAAGTCACTGGTTTGATTTATTTGTACCATTATAAAAAGCTTTTTAACCATTTTATAGATATTTTAGGACGAAATTGCTTACATTCCTTCCACTAGAATGAAATACGTTTGTAGTTCATCTGGAAAGGAACAGGTTGTATCATGTTTGGTGATAGACTCTGACACTGGCTTAAGGTCACCCCCCTGCTGTTTTTATGAGGAGTGGGAGGACAAGTCAGTTGTCACAGGAAGCACACTCTGATCACTCGTTCTTCACCTTCACTCCATTAGGCACAGAGGTACAATCACCTGGGGCCTCAAGATTTCCCAGATATATTTCCCTGTGGAAATATGTGAGATACGGAAAAAGGAATTGATTGGTTCCAACTATTAATAAGATAATCACAAAATTAAAACTAATATTTTTTAAAATGCTACATGGGAACCTGTGACTACAACTCAACTCATATCTCTGTATGCATTTAATTAAATGTGGGTTGTCAGCTCACTTTAATACGATTGATATGATATGAGTGGGAAGTCCACAAGAGTCCTCAGGTCCACTACGTCTCTGTAGTCAGTGTTGACAGACACCGTTGCTTAGAAATACTGATGAATTCCACTAAATGCATGTTTAGTTAAGGTTTTCTTTTTCCATTTTACCAAATGGGATTGTGGCTTATGCAATCCCTAAATGGCTTGCATTTATGTTTGTTAAATTTGCTTTGCCTCCCCTGGTCAGTGTGGCTCACTTGGTTGAGTGTCCTCCCATGTACCGAAAGTTCGGGGGTTCAAATTCCTGGTCAGGGCACATACCTAGGTTAGGGGTTTGGTCCCTAGTTGGGTAATGTGTGAGAGGCAACCACAATAGATGTTTCCCTCTCATATCGATGTCTCTCTCTCTCTCTCTCTCTCTCTCTCTCTCTCTCCCCCTTCCTCTCTCTAAAATCCATAAATATGTTCTTGGGTGAGGATTAAAAACAAAAACCAAACATTTGTTTTGTCTGTTAAGCCAAATCTCAAGATCAGAGAAATCTACATCCCAACAGAAGTAAGTCTTTTTGCAGTGAACTTCTGTTGAAGACTTGTTAACAGATCTGAACTCCCACGACTTCTGGAATGCAACAGCATTTATGTTTCATAATTTTTTGAAATAAAATGAAATTTTCTTCTAACACTCCTTCACAAGGTTGATGAGAAGTTTGATTATCAGGGCTTCATCACAACTCTTGGATATTACCAGAACCCCAGGCAACACATTAAAAATAAATAAAACTGGGCTATTTCTTAGTTCCCTCTCCCCTCCAATTAGATCTAGCCTCAGAGGTACTGCACAATAAATTATTTATTTGTTATGAAATCTTTGTCATCCAGGAAAATGGAGGAGTTTGTCCTTGTTTCACAGACTTTTAGGGTTTGTTTTTTAAAAAATGAGTACTGTTTACAGGCCCTTGAATAAACCTTTACACCCTTACCAAGCTCAGCTAAGGAAATTTACTGGGGCCCCCATGTCTCTGCTGCTTGGCTTCTAGTTCCACAGCATAATCTTTCCCATCTGGGGTTCTGCCATCTCTAGGTAGTTGTATTGCCACCACCTCATTCCTTCGCCCACTTTCAGGAAAACTACCCACACCCCATGGCCAGGCTTCATTCTTCTTCCATCCACAGAGCAGCAATTCCCCATCTTGTTCTCTTTCAGGCATGGCAGCCCATTCCTTTGATGGACCTAGAGCAGTATTTCTCGTAGTGGGATCCAAAGAACGTTGGTGGTCCCTGTTAGCCCATCAAATAATCCACACGTGCTTTAACAGTTTCAGATCAGGAAAAGCATCCAAGAAACTTTGTTCCTACCCAGATCACAAATTGAAAATGTAAGGTTAATTAAGACTTTTACAGAAATCCCATAGATCCTTTATAACGAACCCAAGGTTACTAAGAAACCCCTGATCAAATAAATGACAAAAGGAGTGAGTTGCAACATAGTCTGTTATAAGATGTAAGTCCTTGGTGGTCCTGTTGGTAGCACTGAACATTAGCTAATGAGAAGTCTCCTGAAGGTCTGGAAGATCTCCTGAAGCGATATCACTCAGAGTCCAAAACACTCTGGAGTGAAGAAGAATCCTCATTACTCAAAGGAAAAGTTAACACACCTCGGGGCTTTAAGTGTGTGAGATGAAGATCCCAGCTTTATGCCACTTAAAGGAGAAATGTGGTTGGTGGTAAAGGGAACCATTAAATAAAATCTACTTCTTTTGAAAGCTCCCTGTCGCCAGTTCTCACGAACATTGCTAGATATTTTAGGAAAAGCTAGGAAACAATTTTAAAAGAAAGTGAGTTTAGTTCATGCTTTAAAAGCTATCTGGTAGCCAAAACCGGTTTGGCTCGGTGGATAGAGCGTCGGCCTGCGGACTGAAGGGTCCCAGGTTCGATACCTGTCAAGGGCATATACCTTGGTTGCAGGCACATCCCCAGTAGGAGGTGTGCAGGAGGCAGCTGGTCGATGTTTCTCTCTCATCGATGTTTCTAACTCTCTATCCCTCTCCCTTCCTCTCTGTAAAATATCAATAAAAATATATTTTAAAAAAATAAAATAAAAAAATAAAAGCTATCTGGTAAAAGCTTAAATGAGCACCTCTTTTCCCATGGTAACCTACCCCATAACACTCAGATTCAGTCTAACACCTAGATGTATTAGCATACATCTTTCCTTCCAGTCCTTTGGGTAACTAAGAGGATCTGATATCAAGAATCATAAACTACTCTCAGAACAATGCAATATAACCAAGAAAAAGATGTTTTAAATGACTGCATGAACTGCCTCCTCAATGGTTTCCTAACAAAGCTGCACCATAGTCAACTCTCTGGAACTGCTCCTGCCTTTTCATCTATACCATGCAATTAACACCTCATTCTACTAGGCTCTGTTCTCTAGAGTACTTGACTCTTCAGCACTTTATTTTGACAGTATAAAATGTAGTTAATTATCACATTGTCTTCTCACTAATTGCTATTTAAGATTGTTTTGTTTCCCCAAACAAATTTTAAACATTTTGTGAACAAAAAAGTATTGAAACTCTTTGGCACACCATAAAAACTAAATGAGGCCTAAGTATCTTATAGCTACACAGTTGTACAATTGATAATTAATTGACTCTTAGATTTAAACTACACATTAAAAATAAACAAAACTGAGCTATTTCTTACCCTCAGATACTGCACAATAGGTTATTTATTTATTCATTCATTATAATTTTTTTTTCCGCTTTTAAAAGTCTTTTCTAGAAAACACTGCTCAGGAAAATACAATACTCCATGAAGATGGCGACATCGTAGATGAGCAAAGCTACAATGGACTTTCTCATAGAAATGGAATGTTTTAGTTCTAGTCTGAGTTCTGAAATTGGACTGATTAGATTAACCAGGATGGAATCTTTGCTCTGGCCTGTCTAGAAGAGTTAAATTTGGGGCAGATGGGAGATTGAAGATACAAAGAACATGACCCAGGTCAAAGGTCTTCCAGGAAAGCAGCGCCATCACTCTGCCTGGTGAAACCCACAGTGTCTGTCACTACCTTCAAAGCCCAGGGTGCACAGCCCCATGCTGGCCCGGGCCTATCTGCTCTGTGATTAGAGACAAGATCACCGACTTGCAGGCAGATGACCTCAGTGGCTGATGGAATCTGTCAGGCTCACTCTTCAGTGTCTTAGGATCCTTTTGTGAACAACCAGAGTTCCCATCCTTCCCTTCCTGTCTGGTTTGCATCACTGACAAATGCCACTTTTCCTTCTGCGAGAAAGACATTCTTCCTGGGCCCCGGCCCTGTGGAAGAGCACGTTCTACTTTGAGATGAGCTGGAATGCAGCCTCTATCATAAAACAATTGTAAGTGGTTGAGATAAAGCACCCAATAAAGCAGCCAGAAGTAGAAAAGGGTGGAAAAAATGTGTGCCTTCTTATGGAGCCATACTCCCCATCCATCAGCTGCAAAGGAAAATCTGGGGCATGGTTTTAAAAGTTTTCATTAAAATGCAACAGGGCATCAGGCAGTCAGATTTGGACCAACAATGAGATATTTTTCTTACATAAACAACCTTGCTGTGAGCTTCAAAGTTTCTCTCTGACCAAATTCAGTGAAGTTGCTTTTTCCTCCTCTCTTTGATTGAACCCGGGAAGGACAGCGAAGTTAAGCCGAAATGAAATTGCCAAACTTATGGTTTTCAAATAAATGAGATTTTCTCTAATGCTTACCAACTGTCACCAGGTCAGATGGATTTTTCTGCTTGAGGTCCTTTGATGCTTTAATTTCCCCGCTCTTAAGGTATCCCTCTGAAAGTAATCCCGCAGCCATAAACACACAAGTAGAAAATGCATACAATAACTGGTGCACAAAAAGACAGTAAGAAATAAAGAGTGAGGAGAGGGCAGGAAGAAAGGCCTTTAGACAAACATGAGGTTTGCTTCATTTTCAACTCAGAACGCAGATCTACCGGGGAATGGCATGATGTGCCAGGTCCGGGTGGGCTGAACTGCACATCCTGAAAGATATCTGCATATTCCCTTTTCTTGATTTATCTAGTGCAGTAATTTAAAAACAAAACCAACAACAGCAAAACAAAACAAAAACCACTCTTTTTAAAGCAGTGAGACCACAATATATAAAGCAGCTGAGAGCAGAGCTGCCCTGATTGCATCCCATGAGCAGGGCTCCCGCTCCCCACAGTAGCAGCCATGCAGCCCCCCAGCAGGTACAAGTTAGAAGCACACAAGTGGCCACTCTGGAGGGTTTAGTGGCCCAGCAAGGGGCAACAGGAGGGTCTAATTTCTCTGACTACAGGAGCCTATCGTCTAAGTTAGACGGAGAGAAGGCATTCTCTCTAATGTCGCCATGTACAGTTTTTCAGTCAATCTTGTTTTGGGGGCTAAATATTAGTATCATTTTTAATAGATACTACAAGCCTTGTCACTTACCACCTAACTGCCTCATCTTCTTTCCTTCAAAAAAAATTTCAAAAGATATTTACTGAATGTCTTTCATGTCCAAGGCACTGTCCAGTCATTTAAAAGGTATAAAAAGGGTAATAGTAATAAAATAATAATAATAGCAAACATATAGTATTTATTAAGGGCACAGATTGCTCTAATCTCTTTATATATATTAACATGTATTAAGTCATTCAATTATCTAAACAACACTCTAGAAAATATATGATTATTTTTAACTTATAAATGTGGAAACTGAGGCACGGAGTGGTTAAAGTAATTTGATCAAAGTCACATTTTTAGCAAGTGGCAGAGCTGAGATTTGAACCCAGGCGGTCTGGCTCCTGAATCTGAGCTTTTAGGATATTTGCTTTATGTGCGCTGCTGTTGGTCTTTATCGGTATACTTTCATTCATCCTATTATCTATACAGCAAAAGAGAATATTCTGCTCCTACAGCTTTTAAAGCCCTTCCCCCTTTTGGAACTTAATAAAGGAATGAGAGCAATGTGTTCATGAGAAATGCAAATGACCGCATCTTTTCCTCCCAAATCATTCATTGAATACCACTTATTTGTTAGATACTTTATGTCACCAATATCATCAATTAAAAATGAATCTTTCTAGCTAGATATTTTTTTAAATTAATACTATTTTCAGTCACTTTTTAAAAATAACTTATTTTTTTAAGCCACTGATCTATTTTGTTAACTCACTGCACTAGAGCACTTTTATTTTTAGTTTTTAATATGTTTTTATTGATTTCAGAAAGGAAGGGAGAGGGAGAGAGAGATAGAAACATCAATGATGAGGGAGAATCGTTGATCTGATGCCTCCTGCACGCCCCACACTGGGGCTTGTGTCCAAAACCCAGGCATATGCCTTGACCCAGGAATATAACCGTGACCTCCTAAGCCATAGGCCAACACTCAACCACTGAGCAACAGCGGCCGGGCTAGAGCACTTTTAGGTTCACAGCAAAATTAAGGGGAAGACACACAGAGATTTCTCATGTATCCCATGTCCCCATACATGCATAGCCTACAGAGTAGATATTTTTTATCAATGAAAAAAACTGAAGGTTAGAGGAATCAATTAATTTGTTCACAAACATAACTAATAAGGATCAGTTATGACCCATACTCACCTTACTTAAAGAGTAAGTCCATGTTTTTAACACTTCCCTGAGGTTGTTAATCTTGTGTAAGATTGGGAAGTGAACAAAGTTGCTCATTAATGCCTCTAATTAGTATTATTAGTGCCATAGATCCCTTTCTCCAATTTCCTTCTGTTGAACTCTTAATGTTCCCAAACATTATACCTGTGAATACATTTTGCAAAGTATATCTATAACCTTTCACCTACTGACCATCAGTCATCTAAAGCCTGAAAGGTAGACGAAGGGCAAATGCTGCCCTTGCTATTTCATATGGCATTAAATGACATGTTCTAGCTGAGGGACTTGTGCACTCCAAGGCCTGTGGTTTTCCACTTCATCATCCTGAACCCTGAGCTCTCGCCTGCTTGGAAGCATCCAATGTCTGAATATTTATGATCTCTTCCACTCATCAAAATCACCACACAGTTTGATGACTTGACTGAAACCAACAGAAAACAGCAAAGGCCTGAGCCAGTTATGAAGCTGGACAAGAATAACAAATCTGCCTCAGTGTAAGTTGGTTTTCATTTCTCTTTCCTACCAAACCAGCAAACAAGAAAAGTGCAAATAACATACACAAGTATAAGAGCAGACTGAGTTCCTTTTGTGAAAATCAGTGGCCCAGCTGGCATTAGGACTCTGTGGTGTTGGAGGCCCAGGGCTCACAGGCTTGCAGGCTTATTATACAGCAGTGACCTGGGGCTAGCCAGATACACAGGTAAGGGCCATCTACTACCATGTACCAGCTCTACTTCTGAGTTCTATCATTTACTGTGTCCCTCAGCCTGCAGCAAGCTTGGCCATGTCAAATGAAATCATGGCATGTGCGTAGGATTAAAAAGTGTTATTCCTTTCAGATGTCACTGAGTATCTTGTCTGGGCTGGGTGTAAGACTGTTTGGGTAGACTATGGAGTTAAACAAGACCACTCCCTGAAAGTATTTTGGGTTTTCTGGACAGAAATCCTTCTGTCATAGAGGTTCAGTGATTCTTACTTATCGTAGAGTACTTGAAGATATTTGAAACAAATGCCCACTAATTCTCCTTGATTTTGATGGAACCCTATAGACCATCATCAGAGAGCTTGAAACCTATATACAAATAGGGTTCAGACATTACAGTCTCACTGGATGGGCTAGACATCCTCAAAAAGAAGCAAGCTACAGAAAATGGAAATGGAACCTTTAGAGAAAAATCACCTTGAGGGAAGCAGCCTGTTAAGTGTGGCAAAGTGAGCAAGAAGGGTTGACACTTTGGCTCTGGGTGGGGGTTAAGGTCCTCACATGCCCAAATACAATCCATCTTGACCCCAGAACGCCTGAGCTCTGTGAAGGAGAGGAATCAAGAATAGAGAGCTTAGTCCTTAGAGGCCGCACTGCTCTGGTATAGGAAGCCCTTCTGAAACGTCTGGTCAGGCAAACCTAAAGTACTTCCCTAGTGAACAGCGGGGAAGAGAGGCAATGGTGGTTGGCAAGTTAGAGGAAGTCGGGAGCTGTGTGACTGGGAACCTGTGGGCAGTGTGGAGGTCAGTGGTCTCTGGGGCAGTTGGTGTAGATACAGTCAGTCCAGAGAAGAACTGGCAGCAGCAAGGACAGCAGCAAGGACAAAGCCCAGAAGGTGACCAAGCGACAGCAGAAAGATGAAAGTGGTCACAGCAGAAGTAGAGGAACTGCAAAGCTGCAAGCAGTGATCCTGATCATCTGTGAGACAAATCCCAACCTGGGACTTCTGGAGGAGTGACTCCATTTTAGATCCTTAAATCCTAGAGAAGGAGTAAGGAGGGAACTAGGGACATTGTGTGACACCTGTAAGCCCACCTGGAGATTCTTTACCACTATAGGAGAGAGGATCATAAGAGGAATTTATACATCTTGTTAGTTAGGCAGGTAGGGTCGTTGGAGCTTTGAGATTTGAACTGTTACTGCAAATGTGACACACATAGAATCGTCAGCATAAAGCCTAGGACTTACAAATTACATATAGAACATCTGAATCTTAGTCCAAATGAATGTGCAAGGGAGTGTTAATAGAGCTATATTTCAGTAGACAGATCTTTGGGGAGGGAGGGGTTCTCTTTAATTCATACTCTTCCACCTACCTTAATTTGTCAAACATTTATTGTACATTGATTATGTGTCAGTAGGACAGGGGTTAAGAAAAAAAAATATATATATTCTTACAGTTTAGTGGGGAGCTGACCTATTAAATAATGAACGTGATGATCAGTGGTAAATGTCACAGGAGAGGTGGGGCTATGTGTAGGTAGATGCAAAATAAGGGCCCAGAGAAAGTTAAAGAAGGCAACATAGTAGACATGCTACACAAGTCTAAGGTGACAACGAGTTTGATGGAACAACAAATGGGAGGAAGGCCATTGGATCTGTAGGGGCAAATGAAGAACACCAAGCACAATCTCTAAGATCCTTTTCTCTGCTCTGTAGCCTGGAAGTTTGCCTTCTATGACTGTATCCTCCCTTGTTCTCTGTCTTTCAGATTTGAATTGCTAAGAGGAGGGTGCCTGCAGGACAGGAGGAAAGAGAAGTGTTCATTTATCCAGCTTCCCATCTCTGCCCAGCTAGGGTTCAGCAGTGCCTGTGTTCCTCCATCTAAGACTATGAAGCCCTCCTAAATTCTAATGAGAGGAGGGAACAGTTACCAGAAGGGGCAAGTTTGCAGTTTCCTGCTGTATCTGGCCCCAGGGTAGTTACCTTCCTTTACTGTCCATACCATAAAAGAGTCCCTTGAACTGTCTTCTATAACCTTTCCCAGTGCACCATCGGTTTTCCAAGGGAAAGGCAGAGACAGAAGCTGCATCTGGGGAGGTTGTGAGGGGAGCCTGTGTCCTAGGAGTAAGAGACCCATCCCAAAGACTCCGCTAATTCCACTAAGGTTTATTATGTGACTTTCCTGGTGATTTCCTCAGAATCTCATATTATTATAGTTTTGATTAAAGGTATTGCCTTCTCAAAGAATTACAAAATAAAGCTTTCAAATAACCTTGTTAAGAGATGATAGAACTCCCTCTATGCTCTGCTGAGAAACCCAGTGAATTACTCGTAACACTAAAATCACAGGACTTAGTTGAAGGAAGTAATTTTTCCCTCTCAATGTGGAAAATCCTTAAACAAATCATCTACTGCTAGATGATCCAGAATCGACTGCTCCCTAGACTTAATTGCGCTTGATAGTCTTTACTTTATCTTTCCTTTAAACAATCACTAAAGTAGCCTAGGAACATGAGCCAGGTAAGAATGGTTGCAAGCTCAGAGATTAACAGGTCTCAGTCTGTCCCATATTCCTTCTCAAACTGAGGCCTTCATGCTAGCTGTGACTAGGAGAACCAAGGGAAATAGAAGGCAGTTCTTTATTAACAAGCACAGTACATTTAACATGATAGGATATTGTTGGTGGACTGATTACTCTAAAACAGAGATGCTTAGATAAACTCTACAGCAGCCCTGAATGAGGCAAATATTGTAAATTTGTTGAGCCAACACTCATTCCAAACCTCTTTATCCCTTCTCAAACTATATCATGGGAAGTAGGAAAGTTAAATATTCACCTTACCCACTTCCCTTGTTGACTGGGTATGTGATGAGATTCTGGCCAATGCAATGTAAGTGGAAGTCTGCCAAGGAGTTTCAGAGAAAGCTTTTGCATTTCTGATTAAAAAGGGACATTTGCAGTTGGCAACACGCCATCTGCCTTTCTTCCTGCCTGGAACATGGAAGAGCTATCTGGAGCAGCAGCAGCCTTCTTGTAAGCAGGAGGCAATAACTTTGAGGATAAATGGATACATAGAGATTGGGTCAAGATGGCATGACTGAGCAATTAAAAGAACATCTCTGGATGTCTTGTCACATTAGTTGCTATTTAGGTACTAGTAGTTGAGTAATCTGTTCTTACAGCTAAATACATTCCTTTTAAATATATGTATATATTTTTATTGATTTCAGAGAGGAAGGGAGAAGGAGACAGAGAGAGACACATCAATGATGAGAGAAAATCATTGATTGGCTGCCTCCTGCACTCCCCCTACAGATAGAAATCCCTCCCTGCCTCTGCAGCTGCTCATCTTTTCTCTGGGCTTAAACTGGGAAAAACATATTATAACTGGGGGGGAAAAGTCATTGCTTGGATGAAAAGCATAGCCCTTCTTGCTCGAAACTTGCAATTCAAAGCGGTCTTTGGACAAGCAGCCCCAATGTCACCTGGGAAACTGTTAGAAATGTGGACTCTCGAGCCCCATCCCAGACTTGCTGACTCAGAATCCGCCATTTAACAAGCTGTGCAGCGTTTTCATATGCACTTGTACACTAATGTGTGAAAACCACTCCTCTTTATTCCTTCTTAGGAACTTTGTTCCTTTTGTCATTCTCACTCTCCTGAGTTTGCTCTTTCCTTCTGATACAATGGGGAATAGAGGTGCCTTCTTTATTCCCCAGCATAAATCTGGTGCCTCATACAATGCCAGACAGAGTAGATGCATAATAAACAGGCTCACCCACAAACTACCTCCATTCTTCCAACACAAATGGATTGCTTATCATTGTGCATTCACACCAATAATGATCCCAGAAAAGACATTTAAAATTGGGAAGAAGTTGGAGAAAATGTCTTAAAAGATGCAAAACATGTTTTGTTTCTCAAGAGGTAGAAGAGTGCCTTGGATCTCTGGGGAAGGTAGTTTTCCTGATTTGGGAGCACTGTTAGAGGGGCTCTTTACTTTCACATGTCAAAAAGCAATTTCCAACTGCTGTAGGCAGTTAGACAGACATGAACAGAGCCAAGATGATGGGCCAGATACAGAGGGTCACCAGAGTGGAAAGCCCCAAGTACCGAGGTTGCTGAACCCAAGTTTGCTCTGACACTTGTTGCCTAGCAAGGGCCAATCAATTGTAGGGTGGGACCTGGCCCCCTAAGGTGACTTTTCCTCCCCTAGCATATTGCTGGTCATGCGGCTTGGACCCCCTGATCTTTCCTCCCTAGAGATAACATCTGTGCCTCAGTTGTATTTCAGCTCCAGGCCCAGGTAAGCAATAAAACCAGCCATGGCTGACGTCAGGACCAGCTGCATGGGATAATGACCCCCTGCCCTGGTCTTGGCCAATCAACCCTGAATGAACACACCTGGGAAACTTCGGAATACTCTATTACAGGGGTGGGCTAACTTTTTGACTTGAGGGCCACAATGGGTTCTTAAACTGGACCGGAGGGCCGGAACAAAAGCATGGATGGAGTGTTTGTGTGAACTAATATAAATTCAAAGTAAACATCATTACATAAAAGGGTATGGTCTTTTTTTTTTTTAGTTTTATTCATTTCAAACGGGGCGGATCCGGCCCGTGGGCCGTAGTTTGCCCACGGCTGCTCTATTAAGATCTTTCCCTGGGACCTCCCCTAACATCTCTGCCCTTAAAACTCTTAGGATGGAGGACCCAGTACACTCTCCCTCCTGGGAGCATGCCCA